>NC_137435.1:40387500-40432500 GCF_964374335.1 Astatotilapia calliptera | reverse complement strand
CATTAGTGTATCAGATTATTGTGTTTCAGACATCTGTTGCTAATGTAAACTGCATCAATTTGGCAACCAGTCAGTTTCCAAAAGGGTTATTTGAAGCACATAACCCATAAACATGTAGCAGAAAGTAAATATAAGCCTTCAACAAAAGTAGATGATTTACTCACCTATTCTATGAGCTAGTGGGATGATTTCCATTCCAAAAAGTCCCCAATATAATCTCCTGCCAGCACAATGAGTCAGTGGAACAGTTATTGCATAAGCAAGACTTTGAGAGTTAGCCATACGCTGCATGATGTGGCAAAGCAGAGTCTGGTTTCATTTCCACCAAGAAGATCTTCAGTGACACGAAGGATCATTTGTGACTAAACCGTGTCAGCAGGAGTCAAATTGTTACTGGATTTTCAGCTCATTCGTTTTTCATACGTGATGATTGTCAACATCCAGCACAAACGTTTGCTGTGGCACGCATTAGTCGGGCCGGCGGGCGCCAACATTCTGGGATAAATGTCCTGGGTGCAGTTTGCAATTCATCATCGTGCTGATAGCAGACTGACAATTCCAAGAAAACTGACTACCGGGATTCAAATCCTTGGAAAAACTACAGACGCGTGAAAAACCTTTCTGAATATCATGCATAATCCGGTCTTCTTGCAATTTTAGCCACAAATTCAAGTAGTACTGCACAAAGTGTGTTGTTATAATATTTTGTCCAGACAGCATAATTGTGAAGGAAACATAAATGTGCATCTGGGGAAGCCTTCATGGATCTCAAAAGCAGTTTCCACTGGAATAAAGCGGCTGCCATCTTGGAACGGTGCATCCAAATTTCTAAATACATCTCTGCTTGCATTATGCAGTGTTGTTAGCTGGTTGTAGCCAAACACTATCCCATGAACCAAATGTGCTTTGGTTCCACTTTCGTTTGCATTTGACATTTTGCAGAACTGGACAAATGTGCACCCAGAGTTGAGCTGAAACGTGACACAACATCACACATCCTGGTGATTCTCCCAGGTTCTCTATGATTGATCAGTTACCATTAGCATGCTCAGCAAATGCTCCGGTGCCTTCCCATCTCGTTCTCTTTTCTTAGTGAACATTGCATTTTTACACAATACATAATTGAGACTGTACACACTGTTTTGGTGTGAAACATGATGCACATTTCATTCTCAGCAAATGCAAAGCAAAGACTCTGAGGAAATAAACATTGTTTCAGGAAAGACTCTTGATGTAATGAAAGCAGGTGGTCATCAGCAGTTAACAGTGCAAGAGTTCAAAGGGCAAAACACAGGTCAGCCTGGCTTTGAGCCTCCTTAATGAGACATTGATCGTGTGGAGAATAACACCAGACAGCACTAAGGTATTGAGGTGTTTTATCGTCCATGATCTCAAGCCTGTTGAAGTGGATGGGCTTGTCCCTGTCTATTTCTAATGATATAACCTGCATATATATCCACATGTATTCACAGAGCAACACTATTAGACCTCTCTGCATTGAATCATATCTGTTATTAACCTCTGTCTCTCTTCCACAGCATGTCTTTATCCTGTCTTCCTTCTCTCACCCCAACCGGTCGCAGCAGATGGCCCCGCCCCTCCCTGAGCCTGGTTCTGCTGGAGGTTTCTTCCTGTTAAAAGGGAGTTTTTCCTTCCCACTGTCGCCAAAGTGCTTGCTCATAGGGGGTCATATGATTGTAGGGTTTTTCTCTGTATCTATGAAGCGCCTTGAGGCGGCTTTTGTTGTGATTTGGCGCTATATAAATAACATTGAATTGAATTGAATTGAACTATTCTGTGGACACTTGAATGATCAATGAATCACGAGTGATTGACAGGTTCAAAACAATACTGGGGTGGAGAAATGTGGCAGCAATGACTCTTGTTTCCAGGTGCACAGGATGAGCAGAGGACAACAGCTGACTGAAGCCTCCTCAGTCTCTGTAAAACAATCTTTTATGAGACGTGTTTTACGTTCACACATCGTGAACCCAGACTCACCACATTCCAAGTAGACCCGAGGCCCATTTTTAGGATACAATCATTTTTATGAGGAAACTGCACAGTACCAAACAGCCGCACAATGAACATGTTTTTAAGAAATCACCTTGTTAAAAAGGCTAATTCCTTTACATGTGTAGCCTCTTAATATGAAAAATATCATGAAACACAATTTTTAAAAAAACATAATGAAAGAACGAGTGTGTGAGTGAACAGGATGAGACAGTTAAACCTGTTCATTTGGTACACTTTTTGTAAATCTGTCTACTGTAGCTGGATTATCTACATATCTACATGGACAGATGGATACAAAGGTAATGTAGGTATATTTTGAAACACTTAAATTAACAAATAATATGGTTGTTACAGAGGATTTGTTGTCATTGAAGCAGAGCATGGAATCAGGAGGGCTGCTCCACCAACTGGTGCATAAAGGCACACATGATCATTCACACAGTGCAAACTGTCACAATAACAACAAAAACAATAATACTAATAATAATAATTTTACTTATACTTCTCATAATAATAATAGAATGTTTAGTTCTTCACAGTTTGGATAAAAGCGCCTTGAATGAAGCTCAACATGTTGAAACAGTCTCTGTTTTGGACCAGTCGAAGACGGGCTGAGGAGGACTGAGACATGAATGTGAAAACGGAGTTACAATAATCGAGACAGGTGAAGGGTGTACACCTGAAATTCTACATTAGTGTGTCAGTGAAGGGCTGACTTCAGCACTGTTAAACTACTGTTTTAACATGTTAGTAAAATCTGTTTCTTTGTTTGGTGAAAACAGATGAATAAGCAGGTGCAGAAACAGTCTCTGTGCAGCTCTGTTTTGTTCCCCACCAACAAACCTGGAAGATATTTGCTGCTGTCATTTTCACTAACTGCTAACTGGGTCTGCGAGTAGTGTGGGTGTGCAAATGAGCTTCAAATGGCATCGCTGTTTAGAGAGTGGTGCAGGAAAACAATTCACTAGCTTAGGGGAACAGGAGAGGAATTTCTCACTGGGTTTGTCATTTTAGCATCACTTTAACATTGTCAGTTTGCAGTATTAAAATATGTGTCTCATTAAATAATGCAGTTTGGTGGAGCCTGATATGAACTTATCACAGGTAGCGTTGCACAGGTGTATGATTTATATGCATATGGATTCACCTGGTAGTCCACTTACAGTCTGGGAACTTTGGACCAGCCGTGTTTCAGCATGCTTCGTTTGCATGCAAGTAAACAGAGTGTGTGGAGAACAGTTTTCCACAATGCAATCACCAAAACATCAGCTATTGTCTACTGACTCTCTGGTGCACAGAACCACAAGTCCTGGAATAAATATGCATTAGTGGGTACAACAATGTATGCATTGTTTTTTTAAAGTCAGCAGATTAGCTTATGTGTGACTCAAAATAAAATAGCAACAGGTATTTGTAAAAAAAAAGTGAAGGTGTTTGTCACAGGCTGACATGTCCTACCGATCTGTACACTGGTCCACTCATATTATGGGCCCTAGAAACATTTCACACACTAATGCATTAGTTTTCCTCTCATAAGACTCCTCTGTCATCGCCGAATGCTAAACAATACCAAAGACAAGTGAATGTGACAGTAGACTGGTGGCTGCTGCACCGCTGTCCCTGCACCGTGTGAGGCTGAGCTGCAGCTGTTCCACATGTCACCGTGCTGATCGCAAAGGAAAAGCCATTTAGAGCACTTCAGGTAGCGTTTAAAGGACTCGCTGATGTGTTCCAAACACTGTGCAATGTAGATGGACTAACAGTATGCAAGCCTGAGAATGTGCCCAGGCATGCTTACGTATGTGAAAGTGTTTGACTTAGCAGAGATAAGGCCAAAGTGCTATGCGTGCATTCTATTTATTGAACACCAAAATATCAAATACTTCTACCTTCTGTCAGCCTAGAACAGTTTTCCCTCTCAGTTCAAACCTTTTATGGCACCCAGGCATAATACATTAAGAACAAAGCACGTTTGCATTGAAGAATTCACAGTTGGAGCCATATCCAACTATGCCCCAGGACAGACAGTAATTAATGACTGATTCTTTGTTTTGGCACACAGGCCTGCTCTTTGACTCATGTGCCTTTTTTTCTTTCTCAATAGGACTCCAAAGGTATGCAACGCACCAAATGCAAGAACATTTTTTAAGGATGACACATTTTTGGGGGGGCCTGAGTAGTTCAGTAAGAGAGTTAACCAAAGCAAGCCCAAGATAAGACGCAAGATTAGTTGTTATGTTGCAGCAGTTCACAGCACAGCTGGTTTGTTACATATCTTTTATTTATATACCTCTAACTGAAACCTTCACCACTACTAGCAACTTTGTAACAGTACATATAAATGTAAATGTATTTGAATCTGTACTACTGCACTTTTATTGTCTTTGTCGCAGGGTGCCATTGTACATAAAAATCTGTTCTTAATGACCTACCCGGTTGACTCACTGCACCATCTTGTGGTATAAATTGGTATGACATGCAAGTACAGCCTGGTCATAGATCAACTTCATTAGATATCTCTTCAGACATGATGCATAAATGCTTCTGACATTAGGTTATAGCAGATGTTTCTTCAAATTCTCTTAATAGCTTCGGTTATTCTGAATGATTTTGCTTCTTTGTAAAGACAGGAAATTATAATAAGTACATTTAAGTGGATTCCTAGGAACTTAACTCATTCACTGCCATTGACGTCTATAGACGTCAATTACGTTTCCAATGGGAGGGGCTAGAATACAACCTCGGGCAGCTTGTCAGTGAACATCAGACTGCTTGAAATGTATTTTTCACAAAAAGCTCGTTTTCTCCCTTTTTGTGGTCAAAACAGGCATTTTTGGTGGAACCCACCTCTCTTCTACAGCTGATTACTAAAGAACGGAAAATGGTAGAAACAAGCTTTTTTTTTTGGATGGAAGAAGAGAGTCTGTTCTTCATTTTGGTAGGTTCAGCGTTTATGTGATCATAACACACAGTTTTCTGTGGCTCTTCAAAAATGAGTAAAAATGCTCAAAAACCCTGGCAGTGAATGAGTTAATAGAGTGGGCCCGTTACTGGAAACCCTGGGTTTTTGTGGAGTTGAGTTACAGGTTTTATACCGTCAGTTTCTGGATTCTTTCAATTTCAATTTTATTTATTTTTCCATCCATTCTCTTCCGCTTATTCTTCTCTGGATCATGGCAGGCTGGAGCCTATCCCAGCTACCATAGGGTGAGAGTCCTCGCTCTGTCACAGCGCAAAGACAGACAAGATCCGCACTCACATTCACACCTGTGGGCCATTCAGAAGCACCATTTAACATAACCGCACTAACTTATCACTTAACTAAATCGCTTAATAAATAAACTTTACTTACTTACTTAGAAAAAGTCGATGAACCGCTTTTCACCATCAAAGCCAACCGCGGGTGCCTTCGGTTTCATTCTCTAGCTTATTTTTCTACGAAGGTTTGAACTTTGAGAGTTTAAACAAGAGAGAAAAGTGTGAAATGTTCGAGCCTGTTGGAGAAAAGTGTCTAAAGTGTGTAGTGACGGGTTTCACAGCCATCAAACATCTATGTTAATTGTAAACAAATATTTCACCTATCGTGGGTTATTTTTAGAACGTAACTACTGCGACAAACGAGGGACCGCTGTAGTGTTAAGGTTAATGATTGTACAACCGTAAAAGCCTTAGAAGTCCAAGGCTGATATGATTTCTGTTAGACTCTGACATGGAGACAGTGCTGAAACACAGAAAAACTACCAAAAAGGACAGCAAACCATCTTCTCTTCAGTTGTGCTTCACTTTGAGTGAAAAATTATGAGAAGTACCAGATGGATCAGACTTGTCATCAGCTGTGGTGCTGGCTGGCCTGTCACTTTCAGACAGTATAAAAGCAGATTCATTCATGATTCATGATTTAATTTCAGGTAAAATAAGATTAATTAGGCTTTCCTGCCATTTGTGTCATCAGTGTATTCTCGCGAGCCTCTTTATGTGTTTTTAGATCATAATTGTCTGGGCAGTTGCAGGAAGTGTCATCACACTTGGCTTCTATTATGCGACGCTAATGAATTTCATATGAAGCATTATCCTTTCCAGCGCATGCCTCTGAAAGCAACAAAAACTTCACAGAGTGTAATCTTATATTATATATTATGAATATTATATGTTTTTCAGAGCAAATGCGCTGTTCAATAAGGATCCTTAAGTCAAAGCAAGACGTGGTTTATACTCAGTGGTGTGGCTCTGCACTGTGACCCCCCTCCCTGTCATCGGTCTATGTACAAACCATATTTAACCATCTGATGTGAGACTGGGCTGCAGAGCTGTGGATGCTCTTCAGCTATAAGACTAACTAAGAATAAAAAAGCTTCATGAGAGCAGGAGCTGAAGGACAGCAGGTGCCAGATTACATTTACAGTAATAATGTGATGCAATCAGGACCAGCGACATTTAATTACTTCTCCAAGAAACGAATCCTGTTACTTTATTGATTACTGGGGGCGATCGTGGTTCAAGAGTTGGGAGTTCGCCTTGTAATCAGAAGGTTGCCGGTTCGAGCCCCGGCCAGTCTCGGTCGTTGTGTCCTTGGGCAAGACACTTCACCCGTTGCCTACTGGTGGTGGTCAGAGGGTCCGGTGGCGCCAGTGTCCGGCAGCCTCGCCTCTGTCAGTGCGCCCCAGGGTGGCTGTGGCTACAACGTAGCTGCCATCACCAGTGTGTGAATGTGTGCGTGAATGGGTGGATGACTGGATATGTAAAGCGCTTTGGGGTCCTTAGGGACTAGAAAAACGCTATATAAATACAGGCCATTTACTTATTTTCAAAAGTAATTAGTTACTTTATTACTTAGTTACTTTTTTTTTAAAAGATACACAACCTGAATATGTAACAAAGCAACAGACCTTTTTTTCTGTATTTGCATCATATAAAACTGAATCAAGTGAAAAAAGTCTAAGTTTAAATTTTTTCACGAGTTTTAATCTTTTAACTTTATGCAAATCAAACAAAACTTAAATTATTTGCAACCTTCTCTGGCTGGAAGAAACGTGTTTAACATTGAAACCTACTGTCTGCTTGTTCCAGCAGATAAAATAAAACCATGTTTTGTGTTTGCACTCTTTCAAGTAGATGCAAGTAAAACACAGTAAAAATAAATCAAATCAAACATTCAGCAGCTCTTAAATCTGTTGTCACCTGTTTAGCAGGAGTGGGGCGGGTGGAGGTTTGCCCACAGCGGTCATGTCAGTGGGGGGGTCCGGGGGTCTCTCTGTGAATGTCACGTTGCCGTGGCAGCGTGCTCGCTCGCTCAGATTTGAAGTTTAACTTTTCGCTGTAGAAAGACGTTTTCCTCCCACGCAGAGTGAGCAGCGGACGCTAATGTTTGTGTCACTTTTTACAGAATCAAACTCAAAGTAATGGGATTACTTCCACGCTGTAAACGCTGCACGGTCGTACTCGCTCCATCACTGTTGCTGCCACGGACGCCGCACGCTCGCACGTCACTGTCATGAGACGCTCTCACAAACAAAATCACAGTTTAGCAACACAGTAACACAACGTGCTGCTTTAGTAATAGTAATCTAATTACTGTATTGCAATAGTAATCTCTTACTTTACTCGTTACTTGAAAAAAGTAATCGGATTACACATTACTGCCCATCTCTGTTTATGACATTAATAACAATAAACAATCGAAAACATTTAAGTGTCGTTTTTATCCTGCTGAATGAACACGTGTTCCTCTCCTGACTTTAGTTTCCCACTAAAAACCAGTAAAATTGTAAACGCTGTGTTGATCCACAAAGAACTACCAGTTAAACCAAATAAAGCTCAGTGAGAACAAGATGTGATGTTTAGCTTTTCTTTGTCATCTCCTCAGTGTTGACTTGGGTAATACCCCGCGCCTGAAATGTGCAAACACTGCACAGCACGGCTACACTGTTTCTACCCAGTGTGTCTCAGCACCATAGTAACCTGCCAATGGGGGTGCTGTTGGCTGCAGGGACTGTGTCTGCTGACAGATGTTGTCGGGCTGAAGAGATGGTGAGGGCTGGGGGCTGCAGGGATGCGTGCGCTCACCTGCCCACTCACAGCTCCCGAAGGTCATGCTGAAGGAAAATATTTTTCTCGAGTTTCAAGGTTTTTGCTCCTCCGTCTGTTTTTTCCCGTCTATCCCAGCAAATGAGACTGTTACACAATACGTGTAGCAGACTGTGAAATAGGTAGTTTCATGTCACATTAACTCCATGACTGACAAAATCAGAAACAGTCATAAAACGTACAGAAAGTGTCTGCTGTAATCTAATTTACTGGCTGTGTGTGTGTGTGTGTGTGTGTGTGTGTGTGTGTGTGTGTGTGTGTGTGTGGCTCTGACTAACATCTAACAGGAAAAACGTTGGGTCATTGTGTGAGATGTGAAGAAAAATAGATGAATAACATAAACCCATATTTTATTTACATAGAAAACAGGAAGTGAGATCACTGAGAATCTGCAGCAACACGACCCTGTCGCAGCAAAAGTTGCAGCATTCCCTGTTTTTAGCAACAGTTTGTACACATCTGGGAGCAGAGCAGAGCAGCTGCTCGACTATTCAGAGAAAGGTTGTTTCCTTCTTGTCTCACAGAGGACTCCAGCTGCTCAGCAGTCCCAGCTCTGCTGTGTATACACATATTTGATATGTTTCATTCCACCATGTTTCCGCTGGTGAAAGGCCAGGTCGGCAAAGCCATGCTCTTGTTATAGATACATTACAGCAAAGCCTTACCTGAAAGGTCTCACCTGTATATACCCCGTGTCTGTCAAGCCACCAGTTCCACCAGCAGGCTGTTGAACTGGGAGCTGGTAAAAGCAAAACTGGTTTCTCCTCATTAGTCTAGAAGTTTTCCGTCTCAGTCCATCTTTATGTTTTTTCATGCTCCTCATAAACTGAAATTTATAAGGAGTTCAACCATAGAAACCAACTTTTTGAACTTGATTATTTGAAATGGTGAACTCTGAATGCCAGTTAGCTCATTTGAATCTGAGTCCTGAACTTTGAACTTGCTCCTGTGAAGTTCAGCGTTGTTTAACTTACAATAACACACAGGTAGGCCCCCTGTAGCTGCTCTGCCTTCATTATAAGGCAGCACAGCCTCAACATGTTTAGTCTGCTGCCTGGACCGCATTAGAGGTCCTGGTAGGTTTCATCCTGCACAGCCCGAGTCATTTCTGTGAACTGTCAAGTAATGTGTTGGGGTGTTTACTCAGATCAAATATACAGCTATTCTGACAAACAGACGAGAGACACTTTCACTCTCCGAGTGGTATAAAGTTTACTTTGGTCAGACATTCAAGAAAGCCTGCAGTGCTTTTAGCGTGCTGGTAGCATGGCTGATTATGGGCCTTATCCATCCATCATCCTCAGTCATGTAATGCAGTTTTGGCGCATTCCTGAACTGGAAAGTAGACATGACATAGTTTACATTGTAACCAAAGGGACCAAAGAGCCGCACATATCCTTGAAATTTAATGTTGGGAATTAAACATTAATGACTTTGGTTAATGTTGCATTTTTTTAAATTCAGTTTAAGTCCAGTTTTAATTAAATAGTGTAAATTCACAACAACAACTGCTTTATAGAGTAAATAAACAGCGAAGTGTGGAGCAGACAGTGAGGTGGAGAGAGAAAGAAATGAGCCTTCACTGCATGGCTGCCAAATGAAATGCAATACTGAACACATCCCAAATATTTTTAAAAAGAAGTATGATTTTTAAGGTTATATATTTTTTAATGTTCTAGAACAAGGGTCTCAAACCTGTGGCCCGGGGGCCACTTGCGGCCCACGTCAGCCCTACTTGCTGACATGAAGAAATAACGCAGTTTGTCCCTTGTTGTCGAGTGCAATGTTAAAATAAGTTCTTTAAAAAGCCCAAAATGATTTAACATGAAGGCGACATGAGCAGAGAGCACAAACACGCTGAGGCTGTGTTACTCAGTGACAGACTCACACTCATGTCTGCAGTTTGATTTGTTAAACACGGACACAACGACAGCAGCAGTGCTGCTACGTGTGCACAGAGAGCACCAGTGTGTGTGTTCAATGAAAGGATCCAGTTAGTTAAAATCTGTGCTCACGTTTGCAGTTTGCTCTTTTTATACAGTATTTGAAAAAAAACTCTAAGTAATGAGCAAGTGATTAATTAGCTGCACTGTTACTGCTCCCTGCAGGGGTTTGTATGTGAAAGAGCAGTAATGATGAAAGTGAGCTCACGATGTCAGAAACACAAAAACGACGGTTTTTCATGATGACATCACTGATGCGGTATGTTGTTGTTTTTAATCTGGAGTCCACCTTTACGCAACACATGACTGAAATCCTCTCGTCACCTGATACGCTATGAAACATTGTGTAAATGTTTTTCAAAGATGTGAGCTGCAGCGCTAACAAGTCCCCAGAGAAGAAGGAACGAGGCGAATGCTTCTGTCATTGGGGACGCATTAGCTCTGAATATTAGATTGAATGAATAAGAGCACATTAACACACAATGCCCTGCATGTTCTGCATGACGTGTGTAATGTGACACCGGCCATTACTCATCCAGCCAGCAGGTCATCAAAGCTTTTCCAAATCCCAGTGTAGAGGATGTGTACACGGTGTTTTCACAGTGCATACAAAGTTTTATCACTGTTACTGAATCAGGTTTGTAATCATGCGTATGTAAAACCGCCCTCCTCGATGGCTGTGTCAAACAGAGGTAAGAGGAACTGCACCTCCACACCTTGTGCTGAGGTGTTTCTTTAGCTGCACTGAGATGGTGTTTGTAAGGAAACGTTGTGATCACTGTCATCGCACTGACCCACTCTGACCCACTCTGACCCACTCTGACCCACGAAAAACATGTTTATGATCCTGTATACGTCTGCATTCTTTTCCATATCAGACTCAAAGAATTGTGACCAATTAAAAACTCGACTCTTTGTAGTTGTCTTGTTGTTTTTTCATTTGTGTTCACTTGTTAAATCTTAACTTTGCGTCTTCTGTTTAGTTATTTTGCTTCTCTCTGCGTTGGAACGAGATTTAATAAGAATTTAGGGATTCTGATTCCATTATTGATTCTCTTCTTCGAGAGGGGCTGATGGTGCGATATGGCAGCCTCGCCTCTGTCAGTGCCCCAGGGCAGCTGTGGCTACGACTGTAGCTGCCTCCACCAGTGTGTGAGTGTGAGAGTCAATGAATAGTGGCATTGTGAAGCACTTTGAGGGCCTCGAAAAGTATAAATGCAATCCATTAATATTATTATTATTATTATTATTATTATTATTATTATTATTATTATTATTATTATTATTATTATTTAGTGGCTCCACTTTGAGTCGCCATCATGGTCAAATGTTTGTGCATTTTGGAGGTAGACTTTCTCTTTGTTGTCATCAGTGCTGGGGGTCATTATTCAAAAAAAGTAATTACACAAGTAATGCAGTACGTTACTTAATAACAGGAGAAAGTAACTTGTTACACTACTCATTACTTTACTTTGCGTTTCTCTGTAAAATGACCTGAAACTACCAGTATATCATTTTGACGTCACTCTGGGTTCTTGGCCAGCTTAGCCTGAGCATGCTGTTTGTGCAGATGCTTACAAAGTTCTTGTTGGGAGCATAATGTGGTTGTTTCTGTCTTTATACAGTTTACACTTTTTCATCATTTTCTGCAGAAGAAATCAAAGTAATGTCCATAACCAAGCTGAGCCAGTATTTTCTTCCTTTGCCACACCAATGTAAATCAGCTGATTGCAGCACAAGTGCAACTGGAACTGGGAATTGGGACCAACAGGTAAGCAGACTACACATTTCAAGGAATTAGACTACTGGGAACCAGTTCTCTACAAGAACTGGTCCTCAATTCCTTTCCCCGTCTCTGATTTTACTTTCTATCTCTTTGTAGTTTTGTTGCATCTCTTTGAGGCCCACTTGTGTTTTCTTGTAGTTTTTGCACCTTTCTACGGTTGAATTTTGTCTCCTTGTAGTTGTTTTCCTTTTTTCTGCCTTCATGTTGTGTGAACCTTCAAAGTTTGTCCAGCTCAGCCCGGAGAATGTCAGAGATGTTTCTTTAGCTGCAGTATGTAATCTAGGCTAATACTATTTCCATTCAGTTCACTTTTATTTATGTATCACTAACTCACAACAAAAATAATCTCAAGGTCTGTGAGGCAGAATCTGTAGAGTTTTCTGAAGGAAACCTCTGAAATCAAACGAACCCTGGTGACCAACACTGCCATGGTAGGAAGGAAAGAACACTAACAGAGCGGGTTGGATCGAACAGGAAGACAGAAGAGAGGAGAGGAGCCAGCAAGGACGAAGTTACAGAGTTATGAAGATGAGGAAGAATAAGCCAACCCAGTATCACGGCAAAATGTGCCGCAGACACACCGGTCCACCGTGTCCATTTCAAGCTTTGCTAGTCCAAAACATGAAATGGACACGCATGCAAAAATTGCATTACCAGCAGGAGGAGATAAGAGATTTAAAGCCAGTTGGTACTGAGCAAAAAACGTATTTCACAAGGTGAATGGCTCGGACATGAGCTGCGGTTTGGGGAAGGCCTCGGAGGGGACTGGCGGCGGCTCCCAGGCCTGGCAGACCCCCGTGTCCTGAACAGGAGTGAAGAAGTTAAAGAATGGAAAAGGAGGGAGGAGGAGCATGTAAACGAGAACGAACAGCTTGAAGAACTGGGGGAACTTATGTAGATGAGAACTGGAAGGAGCGTGTTTGGAGGCGTGGTCCCGCTCCTGAAATTGCGACACTTATCTCCAGAAAGCAGATTCCAGGGTCAGAATCGAGCTGGTATGTATACACATGTAAATGTGTTAATAATGTCTGTTTAAACACTTTCCCATGACTAGAATAAAATATCTCCCTCTGCTGTTAATGCAGCTTACTGCAAATCCTGCACGTGTGCCTCTTTGACATTTTGGAGAAGCAAAGAGTGAAATGGACACGGTGGACCGGCGTGTCCGTTACACGCGCTGTCGTGATGTCAGGTTGCTTCAGCTGTGCCAATAAGATCACTGTTCATTAGCCGAGTCATGAAAACAGCAGCGTTTTCTCATCTGACGAGAGGAGAAAACTTTTTCAAATGATCTTCAAGAATAAAGAACAAAGCTGTACGAGCTTCAGGGAGATTCGTTTTACTAACTGTATGAAGTCAAGATGAGAGGTGAAAGAGTGCGACTGATGACACGGCTGCTGACAAAGCTTGGAAAGAGCTGTACTGTGTCTCTGTGACTTACAGACAGCTGCACTGAGCCAGTCGAGTGGCTCAGACGTGTGTACTGTACGAGCAGCGTAGGATATTTAAAGTGAGACGGCAGTAAGGTGTACGGTGGCAAAATCTCACAGTAATGAAATGTACACATGAACTGTTCACAGATGAGCAGCAGCTCACAAAGATCACTGCTGATTATGATTGTTATGGTAATCATGTGTTTTATTATTGCTGTCACTTTATTTTAGACTTTTGTGAGGGTGAAATCACAGCAAACAGCCTAAAGTACGCAGGAGAGAGACTCAGTTCAACTTTATTTATACAGCAACAAATCACAACAGTACAGTCGACCCTACAATAACGCACACAGAGAAACACATAACAATCATGTGAGCAGCACTTTGGCGACAGTGGGAAGGAAAAACTCCCTTTTAACAGGAAGAAACCTCCAGCAGAACCAGGCTCAGCATTACAAAATAAGATGACACATCTAAATCACAATCAGGCTACACTGTGGATGCTATTCAACACTTCACGGCACTTTGCAGGAGACAGAGTACAGCAGACGTCTCTGCAGGCAGGTCGTCAATATCACCAAAATGTCAAATGAATCATTAACTCAGCTTTAATTCACTCTTGATTCACGGCAGCGCTTGAATGAGTTCACACCCACTCTGACCCACGGCTGAGGCTCACAGCTCTGCACGGCGAGCACGCCTGACTCGGATCAAGGGAATAAACAAAGGGCTACGGCCTTTGTTGTGTTATTATCATTATTAATATTTTTATGGACATTAAAACTTTTATATAACTGCAACAGTTTGCATGTTCAGATTGACAGCATATAGATGTGAGTCGTTTTGTGTTTCTACCTTAGACTTAAACTCCTCCAGCATTCAGTGAACATGTTATATTCAATGTGAATACACAAGGCTGTGAATCTGTTTGCCATAGAAATAAAAGTCCCATGGTGGTGATGTTGTAGCTGTTGGTATTATTATAAAGACGACATGCTGAGGTCGGCTGTGAGCGTGTCACAGATGAATGAGCCCAGCTATGTTCAGAGCACTTTGTAAAATGGTCACATGATGTCATGCAGGAGGAGAAAAAGAGGCGTCTAAATTAAGTCAGCTGTCTAAATACGAGTTAATGGGGTGGTCCACATCTCATCCACATGGTACTGAACGAGAGTCATGAGCCTTTCACACCACCCCCTTTAAAAACACATCACAAATCACACAACAGCACACACACACACACACACTGCTTTTAGCATGTGAGCGTGCTATAGCAGACCTTCAAAAGGCTCCAAAGGACAGTTCATTAGCAAAGTATTCATCCTGGGAATGAGCCACAGTGCGAAGTATTTACATCACAATCAGCTCGGCTGAACTCTGCTCGCACAGCCGGATCGAATAAACAGCTAATATCTCGCTGCCAGTCAGTGGAGAGAGCACTGTTTATAGCCGACTGTCTGTCCCGAGAAGCACTGAAAGCTTCAAAATCTGCCATCAGAGCATTTCACTGTTCACATCTGATGCTTCCAGCGCCACGGATAGATAAACACTATCTTTATGTTTATCTTTGGGTCATAATGAGTTCTTTCATAATCGTATTTTTAATGAAAGAAAGTGTTGACTGGTAACGTGTTGACTGGTTTCATCTTTCAATGGTTTAAAGTGTTTCTAAACTCTGTCTCTCAGTCTTTTCACGTGGTTCACAGTCTGCAGGGACATGAGACCCGAGCAGGTTGTTACTGGATACGGTCCATGCCTCAGTCACTGCACAGCTGTGAAAACCTGAAGCAGCCTCACATCTGGCAGCATCGGCCGGCCCAAAGCAGCAGCAATGTCACCCAGGCTGAGGTGACTCTGGCTGTCACCAAGAGTCACCCAGGAATCAACCTCATCCCAGGTGCACATGGCAAATGTGTGCATGTGCAAGTGTGTATATGTCATTGTAATTATAGAACACGCCCATTTTTAACCACGGTGTACAAAGATTCACAGTATCTTGGACTTCGTATCTTACCTGCCTCCTCCAGCCTGGGTCAGAGTCATCATTTTGACGGTGACGCAGAGGAAACCCTGGCTTCTGCTATCATTCATACTCCCAGCTCGTCATCACCTGTCCTGCCCAGGTATCCCAGCCTCACCACGCTCTAGTGCACACTAGTGCTCCCCGATGGGCCTCCTCTTCAGTTTCATGCTGTTTGGGCATCTCTACCATTCAGTGTTTTTCCTATTCCCTGCACATCATCATATGAAGGCCAGGCCTCTCAGTGACAGACACAAGCCTGACCCCTGCAGTTTCCCTGATGCCACAGGGTCAGCTCCACCTGACCCTTCCCACTGCTGCACATGATGCCTGCTTACCATCTCCGTGACAGACTTTGCCTCTTTCTTGTCCGTCCTGCTTGGCCTTGAGAGGGGTTCCCACCCCGACCCTGGCCCCAGAGTTATGATTCTTTGCCTCCAGAGGGTTTCGGTCCCTGTCATCAACTTCCTGCCCTGGGAGCATATCTTATCTCAACCCCTGGGTCATCCAGCTGAGCTCTTCTTTTTACTAGACTGCACTAACGGGGATTTCAGTCTCAAACTGGTGTCAGACAGGCTCATTAGATGAAGAGCCCCCTGTCCTCTGCTACTCATATATCAGTGCACAGAACTTTTTTATCTCTGTATAACAGCATCCCTGTTTAACGACTCTTTAACATGAACTTCTGTCATGCACGGGTCACTGAGCTTTTGACCTGTGAGGCAGTTTGCCTGTAACATTGCCATTTCAATGGAAGATTTTAAAAATAAGGTAAAGCCGTATCTGTTTACACGAATAAACCAACAGATACTTTTTTCTTTCAATTCTGTATTTCTCTGAATCTTGTTATTGCACACGCTCCAACGGCAGACGTGGGGGTTATGAGTAAGGAGCCAAGATGCAGCCACTGCTGATGTGAGTGAGCTTTATTATGGAGAGGGACATACAACAAAGAGCGAGGGTGGCGAGAACAGAACTGAGAAATAACCTAAACTGGGAAAAACCAAGAATTAAACAACAAACCTGACCACAAGGAGGCGGCGAGCAGAGGTACATGAAGCACAGAGGAAAACGGAGACGCTCGGGGAGAAAACACAGGGCTTATATACTCACAGGAGCAATCAGGGAACGGGAGACAGGAGGGCAACACAGGTGCGAGAAGTCATAGCTGAGGAGACAGGGGAAACGTAACCCGAACACACTGCCATAAGACACGGACCTTCACAATAAAACAGGAAATACACAGAGACGCAGACCTGAGGAGCACAGACATGACGGGCTGGGAAAACATGGAATAAAACACAAGGAGGGGAAACCCAACAAACTAAACATTTAGGACCGATAGAATAACTCCACACGAACACATGAACGTAACATGATACAGAAACACAAGGAAACAGAGAACGCTGGGTCAAAATGGCCCAGGACCACGACACATCGCATTTACTGCACAGAAAACTGACATGTTACCAGAGTAAACTGAGTTACTTTTGTATGGCTCTTTTACCACCCCTCATTTGACATCACTGGTATTTTGTGTGTGTGTGTGTGTGTGTGTGTGTGTGTGTGTGTGTGTGTGTGTGTGTGTGTGTGTGTGTGTGTGTGTGTGTGTGTGTGTGTGTTAACAGGGTGGAGTGTGAGTGAGCAAATATGAGACAGAGAGAAAAGCCCCCTCCCTGAAGGCCAGGCCCACCACATTAGGTAGTAACCACAGAGCCTGTTGGCCAACACTAACAGCTGAAACGCCTCGGTGAGTTTAATGCTCAGTTAGACACCATCCTGCAGCCACCACACCCACACCCACACCCACAGCAGGCCTAAATCCCCCTTTTCCATCTCCCTTTTATGTTGCTCGAGCTGCAGGTAAAGAGACAAACAAGATGCTTAGCACGTCACCCTCATTTATCCTGACGGGGCTCGTGCACTACGCACTACATTTGCACACTTTTCTTTGGTGAATTCAGTGACGTCATAATAACTTTGCTTCCAATAAATTTGCAGCTCAGTGCAGGACCAGATGTTCTGCATTAGCATCTTTGCTAGCAAGCACTCCCAGTGGAAGGAAATGCGCTGCTGTCAGAGGTTCACATATTTGTACTGCAGACAGAAATCTGTTGCTCCTTTACATTTAAAATATATTGTTTTACAGCATGTGAAACATCTCACATGTAACATTCACAGTGTGATCAGTGGGGCATAAATGACTCGTTATAACAGTTTGTACTAATGATAAAAATGCACATACAGCTGATGTTACATAATCCTCATATTCACAAGCATGTCACCAGCATCCTGCACGGCTTCGTGGTCCTAACGCTGACATTAACAGCCTCAGACGTTTTATTGTCATTGTGGGAAATTTCTCGGCACGTTGCCCAATGTATTGAACAGAATCGATGGTGACAATCAAGTCAAACAGAAGAGGAATGTTAATCTCATGAGGGAAATACTACAATGACCAATCAGATAATCGGATTAATAGGGGGCAGGAAAGTGTTGTCCCGCATTAGCCCCTCGGTCTGAGCATGAACAAATGCACAACTGTTTGGAGATGTTATCATCAAATTCATATGCCTCTTTGGTTCCTCCTTTGGCTTTTTGTCATGTGGCCCAGAATCAAGCAAAGAATTCAACCACACTCTGGTACGGCCCAAAGCGGGAGTCTTTTGTGCGTCCTTGACCATTATCTCCATCTATGTTTCTTTCCGACATCAAATGGGCGACTGGAATATGCACTGGAGGCGTGTCATGCATGTGTTGAAACTAGGCTGTAGCACGATTTAAGCACTAACGTCTTCCAAATGTGCTGTGACACACTGAAGAATGACATCATGAATGCATAAACCATTTTGTGCTGGAGCTCTGTGCAGTGGAAAGTCCCTCTCTTTCTGGTGAGAAGCAAAAGCAGTGCATAACACTCGCCTCTGACCTCAGCCACCTCCAGAGAGGCAGAGCAATCAGAAGGACCTGTTCCCATGTCTAACTGTGTGTGTCTGTGTGTATACGTGTGCTGGTACATCCATATGGGGATGTGGACACAAATGTGTATGCGAATGCATATGTGTGTGTGTGTGTGTGTTCCCACCAAGCAGTCGTGCAACAGGTGCAGCTGATCAACTAATCCGCCTCTCTCTTGGAGGAATTTGCAAGAGGAAAACTGCACTCCTCTCCCAGTGGGAACATTTGCTTCTCGTCCATTTGTCCTCGCTCCAGACAGAATAGAGAGATCTCAGCTGCTTTCAGGATAGACGTTCCCATCCATCAACCTCCACAACTCCCAACTCAAAGCTGAAGTCCCTAACCGACTTAGGTGCAGTCATCAAAAATTCATAAAAATCACACAAGATTTGGACCAGTGCATGAAGGGGAACCCGGGCCTGGGAATAACCAACTGTGTTTTCAGATTTGTTTAGTTTCAAACACTGGATTGCTGATTTGACTGAACTGGTGGATTGTCATGTTTGTCCATGATCAGGCACATGACCACTAGAGTTTCTAGCATTTCCCCTCTTTCACATTTGATAACCCTCTAAATCAGAGGTGGGGAACTCCAGGCCTCGAGGGCCGGTGTCCTGCAGGTTTTAGATCTCACCCTGGGTCAGCACATCTGAATCAAATGATTAGTTCATTACCAGGCCTCGGGAGAACTTCAAGACATGTTGAGGAGGTCATTTAGCCATTTACATCAGCTGTGATGGATCAAGGACACATCTAAAACCTGCAGGACACCGGCCCTCGAGGCCTGGAGTTCCCCACCCCTGCTCCAAAGTTTCAGTCATCATCAGCAATTACTCCAATCCTAATGCGTTCACACTCATACACATCTAAACGTTCATAAAGTTTGATTTGGCGGGGTGGACATTTTGGCTATGTTCACATTGATTTAATAATAATGGATTGCATTTTTATAGCACTTTTCGGGGCCTCAAAGCACTTTACAATTCCACTATTCATTCATCAACTTTGAGGACACAATGACCACTTGCTCCCTAATATATCCCACTCATGAACAGGTGCCATGATGAAGAGACACCGAGTGTTCCTCACCTGTCCGTGCTCATAGTGTTTGAGGTCTGCATCTGTGAACGTAATCCTGGTGAGGTCAAAGTTAAGGCTTCAGACTGCTACTAATAGTTAGTCCAGACATGTTTCTCTGCTGTCGCCGCCGTCACCCAGAGAGGATGATGCACAGCCAGTCACAAGGATTCAACTCAAAGAAGCAAAGGTTTGTTTCAGACAGTGGGTGAACTGAGGGTTTGCACCAAGGAGCAGTATAAGATACATAAGGATTATTTTGAACGGTGAATCATGCAAAGCTACTCTAGGAGAGTCCAAGAATAAAAACATGAGGTTGGACATGAGGACAACATGTCCCCTTTAAAACTGGAAAAGCGAGGGAACTGATAGCCTGGCTTCTCCGAGTCATCACACTAATAAACGTATTATGTATGGCTTTTTAATTAAAACTGAAATGAGAGTCTGTGGCTTCGCTGGTGTTATGAGTTGGACTATTTCTTGGCTTGTTGGAGAGACTTGCTGGAGTCATCTTGTCATTCCTGTGTTACTGCAACCACCCAAAAAATAGATTGTGAAAACCACATAATCATCAATCTGTTCCTTTCAGCATGAAGTCTTGTTTCTTTATCGCTGCGCTAAGTGTATCCAGAGCAGTTTTAGGGAATATATCAAAACTAGCAGGAAGAGAGCCAAATCTTTGTGCTCATCACAGTAACCTCTGCAGTTTGTCAGGACCAGAGATGGGCAGTAACGCGTTACTTGTAACGTGTTACTGTAATCCCATTACTTTTTTCAAGTAACGAGTAAAGTAAGGGATTACTATTGCAAAAACGGTAATTAGATTACCGTTACTTTCCCGTAGGAACGCTGCGTTACTGCGTTACTAAAACCGTGATTTTTTGCGAGAACGTCTCACGACAGTGACGTAAGCGAGTGCGACGTTAGTGGCAACAGCTGTGTGCAGATCAACAATGGATCATATATCGATTGTGGGAGAGAGTATGAGCGTGCAGCGTTTAAAGCGTGGAAGTACTGACCTTACTTTGAGTTTGATTCCATAAAAAGTGACAAAAACATTAGTGTCCGCTGTGCGTGGGAAGAAAACTTCTTTTTACAGCCAAAAAACCCCTAAACTTCCAACAAGCACCGAGTAGCTACGACGTAATGGGAAACTCACAGAGAAACTCGCGGATTCTTCCACTGACCGCGGCACACCTGCACCAGGGTAACCCTCCGCCTACCCCACTCCTGCTTTACAGGTGAAAATAGAGCAACAGGACCGCTGAGTCTTTGACTTTATTTATTTTCTGCTGTGTTTTACTTGCATCTATTTGAAAGACTGAGTGTAAACACAAAAAATATTTTATTTTATGTGCTGGAATGTGCAGAAAATAGGTTTAAATGTTAAACTAATTTCTTCCAGTCAGAGAATGTTGCAGATAATTAAATGTTTGCTTGATGCATAAAGTTAAAAGATTAAAACTAATAAAACAAGTTTTAAAAAGAGACTTTTCCATTTGATTACATTTTGTATGATGGATTATGCAGAAAAAGTAGAATTGGGCTGAAAGATCTATCACTTTATCACCTCTTCAGGTTGTAAATCGTGTTTTTAAAAAGTAACTAAGTAACTAAGTAATTAATTACTTTTGAGATAAGTAATCAGTAAAGTAACGGGATTACTTTTTTGGGGAAGTAATCAGTAATTAGTTACTGATTACTTTTTTCAAGTAACTTGACCAACACTGGTCAGGACCGTTCTGTTAAAGCCTGCAGGCTGAAACAGGGAGGAGTGACAGCTTTGGCAAAATAAAGTTAAGGGTCAGATAGTAATGCTGAAATGACAGGAAACAGCTTTTTGACAATAACAGAGAGTGTTTGCACATGAAAATCCTTGAAAGATATTCCACCATGGGAGAGCCCTCGAAGAATAACAAAAGGTGACAAACAGGGTGCTTCAACATACCAGTGTCTGTTAGATTAACCTCCATCCCTCTCATCCATCAGCGAAGATATTTCAGTAGATGGTTTGGTCTTCCTTTTATTCCTCCACCAGTTTTTCCGTGTAATGCAATAATCATTCCTCTTCTTGTTCCCTCCTTCTACGTCGTCCTTACTTGTTGTAGAACAACTGGTGATGAAATTATTACCTGAAAGCAGCTGTGTCTCAGGAAAAGAGGATGGTTATATAACAGTGCCATACAATTCCTTCATGGTAATTAGCATCATGGAGGAATTGATGAGGTGGTCTTGTTGGCACACCAGCCAGTGCTGATATGTGGTAATATATCTGTAAACTCCTCAGATACTCTAACTTTCCCACAGAAGAGTGTCCACTGAGGTTTCATCAGCTCATTTACCAAAAGAACGACACGAGAGACACGCTGCATCTGTTTGGCCCCGTCAGTATCAGCTGTCACTTTGTGCAACAGCCTCTGCATAGAAGACAGCGCATCATACTATTTCAGTAAGTGTTATGTGTCAGTGTGCATGCAGTGCTTTGGGTTTGTCATCATTATCTGTGTCTTTAGTGATTGTTTAAGAATCTCACTTGTTCTCACTCATGGCATCTAAACCCTCTCTTACTGACACGATCTCTCTGGACAGCTCTTCCAAGCTGAAATGCTGCCATCTTCTCACCATCTTGAATGACATCGTCACCTTCTGTGACGATCAGCTGACATTCAGCTCATCTGTTTGCTTTGAGGTTATCATGGTGGAAAGTGCTTCTCCTCTAACTGACCTTCCAAATTAAACCAATACCTCAAAGGCTACTTACCATCACCTCAGTCCGTTTACGAAATCTGCTCAGTATTCATCGCTGCTGTACTCAAACAAAGTAAAACTAGCTCGCCAGGCAACACCGTTTCCATCTTCTATTTCCAGATTAACTCACCGCTAAGCTCTTACTAGCCACTGGGCCATTACCTCCAGCTTTGAATATCCCAGCACACTTTACCTTCAGAGCTTTGTTTATCACTGAGTCCAGCCTGGTTCCTCTCAAGCTCACATCCAGTTCTGTCATCGCCATCCCAGGAACTAACCAGGAACTAACCAGGAATTTCTGGATAAGTTAGTTAATTAGAACTTCTGTGTAGGTCTCATTGTTCAGTCTTGTCGACAGCTCTGAATCGCCTGGCCCTCAACCAGCTGTGTCATCACTGTAACTCAGCGCATGCTTGCAATGATGCATGCGTTTGATCTCACTACACTTGGATACATTGTCCACTCGTACCACTCCTTCCAGTATAATTGTGACAAAGGTGAAAATTAGCTTGAGAAACATTTCTGTGTATGAGGGAAACATCTGAATATTTTTCAGTACAGCTGGCCATTTTAACATGAGAATCTCTGTGATGCAGCGTCTTAATTTCTTTAACCTTGGAGGTCATCTTATAAAAGATGAATGTTAATAAAAAGTTTAAAGTAGTGTGCATCCGGTGTTCAGTGTTGGTTTATTCCCGGCTGCTTTTCAGCCTCCCGCACATAACATGTTACACACAGCTCTCAGTCCATTTCCTCCAAAGCGTGGCGTGAGGTGCACCTGGTGAGCTGTGTTAGGCCTGGGTGGTCATTCAGTGTCTCCAGTCTTCCCACCTTTACCTGACCGAGCTCAGCAGATGATGTATGAAATGTCTTTAAACCTGAACCAGCAGGGCGCGTGTGCTGTTTTACCACAGTGAGATATCGTATGACACGATTAACTGAAACCCAGAGACACCAGAGTCGTTGTTACAGTCTTTGTCAGCATGAGGTTTATGTTTCCCAAAGCTTCTGCCTCTTCCTGCTGCAAAGGGACCTTTGTTTCTTGCTCTTGATAGCTTAAGGCTTCTGCTTTGGCAACGATGAACGTGATGTTGTGTGGAATTTTTTAATCAACATCTGTTTTGTGCAACAAAACAAAGCAGCATTGTGTGACTGATTTTCCAGAGTCCTCGTTGTGATTTCTCACTGATCAGTCTGTGTGTCGCTGACTGCGAGTAGCTCGAAACAGAGCGTGTTGATGGCTCAGAGGAAGAAATGATTGAAGTTAGTTCAGAAAGTGCAATGTTTAATGATTAACGTTACGACACTTAATGCTGTGGGACAGATGTTCAACAGAGTCTGTGTTGTAGAATACAAAGAAACCTGGAGTTGTTCCTCCATCAGTCATAAATATTAAGATTATGGAGGGCTTTTTTTATAGAGTAACAAACAACTTTTCGCAGGGCAAATGAGGAACCTCTAGATTAGTGCATTAGTGCCATTTCCTCTCCAGCTTGTCGGTTACCTGCTTTAAGGAGTCAAACGTCTGATTTGTTCCTTTCTTTTTCACAGGAGCCACAGTATCCAGGCTCTTACACAGTGAGGATGTGACACTATTAAAAAACAGTTGACCTCTGTGGGAGTGAAGCTTAGGTAACTGCACCGTAGAGTGTTGGCACATGGCTCATTACAGCGTCAGGACGAGATCCAGAGAGTGACTCAAACCATGAGTCGGTTCTTCCACGTGTCAGTTGAGTCGATTATTACATGGTTTTCTTGTTTTTTTGTTTTGTTTTTTCGCCTGTCCCGTTTGGTTCTTTAGCCATCAGAATTATTGTCTGAAGGCCAAGACAGATGCCCAAAGGATTTACTTTACCAAATGGATCATCACAATCTTGCCGTATTGATCCATTTGATTGACCTTTGTTACTATTATTTATTTATTTATTTATTTTATTTTAGGTTATTACAGACGGGACAGACATGACTGGGGGATAGGAAAGGGAGAGAGAAAGAAAGAGAGGGAAAGCAAAACAGAGGGGAAGAGGAACAGCGAGAGAGGACACTTTAAAAAAGAAGAAAAAAAATCGCCTGGATCACCTGTTGAGACGGAAAAAAGGGAAAACAAGCAAAAAGAGAGCAACACAATACACACAACATCATTGCAATAACCTAAGTAAATGTCAGTAACAGTAAATACTAAATATTGAATGTTATTGTGCAGCACGCAAGATCAACAGCGCACAATGTGCTGTGAGGCAGCAGCCAAGAAAGGTGTAGTTTGTGTCTGTGCACACCTGTGTGCATCAGCACGCTTGTATTCAAAAGGTTTCTCCTGTAACGATCTGCTAGGGAGTGTAGGGAGCCATAGCCCCGCCCCCCAGGGCATGAAGCCGGCATGGAGGAGATCCAGGCTCCAGATATCCAGAGGCCCCAGAGTATGAGGACCCAAGGAGGACCATCGGAGGGGCATCCGTGCCACCCTCATGGGAAGAGCTGAGGAGAGTCCCAAACGAGGGGTCACCCAGCTGTCAGGCGCAGTGGCCCGTGGACATGGGATGGACTCAAGCGCAGATTCAAAACCGGAGGCCAGGGGTGAGGTGTAACGAAAAGAGACTTTATTTTTACAATGCTCAGAGGCTAACAGAAAGTGCAGACTAGAATCAATGAACATAAACTAGATGTCTGAGGCGAGAGAAAAATACTGTGGTGAAAACTAGATGGCAGGGATAACTGGGTGCAGGTACTGGGCAGGGAAAACTGTGGCGGGCCCGGGCACTGAAACAGAGGACAGAGCAGTCAGGGGAATCCCACAGAGGGTTGCGAGTGAATCTAAAAAATAGTACACTGAGCTGTCTTACAAGCTTGCAGGTGGGGGTTGCGTGGAGGGGGGAGGCAGGAGAGGTCCAGGTGGGTGCTGCATGCAAGGCAGGGAGGCAGGCAGGAGAAAATGGCAGCTCCAAAACGGAGAGGGATTACCGGTGGCAGCAAACTGGTATCCAGGAGAGCTTGGTAGGTGGTTTTCAGAGGCTGACGAAAAAAACAGAGATACGGTTAATACACACGATTAGTCACCAAGGAACGGACGTGAGGCCGAGAACTGACTAAAGTTGGCAGATAATCTGGCGAAGACCAGTTGAGTGCGCCGGTCATAAATACTGCTGGTCCGATTGCCATCAGGTGAGGAACAACAAAGACTCCACCCAGTGGGGAGGAGCTGATGCTGTGGAAAACCACCCAGACCACGACACCAGCAGCAGAAGCCAGAGGGGGCTGCAGTGACGTGCCGTGGGCTCTGCGGGCAGCCAGCTGTGCCAGAGTGAACCGAGCCCCAGGCCCAGAGGCCAGAGGCCTGAGGGCCCCCTGGAACGGCCCGACTGAGCCACGGGCACCAGGCCCACAAGCAGCCACCGGGAGTGAGCCGGTACATACTTGAGCGCCCAACCCAGGACACGAAGAACCACCAACGC
This sequence comes from Astatotilapia calliptera, assembly GCF_964374335.1. Taxonomy (NCBI): domain Eukaryota; kingdom Metazoa; phylum Chordata; class Actinopteri; order Cichliformes; family Cichlidae; genus Astatotilapia; species Astatotilapia calliptera. Next base: position 40,406,986 of record NC_137435.1, on the reverse strand, counting down.
ACTGACGCCTGAGGGCATCAGCCACTGGCAGGGAGAGTGGAGGGGGGAGAAAGGCCTCCATACTTTGGAGGGCCTGAGATGTTCCCAGAGGGGCGGAGTCTAAGGCTACGTTCACACTGCAGGCGAAAGCGCATCAAATCTGCGACCATCTATCCGATCATGGTCTGACAGTGTGAACGGCACAAATCCGATATTTTCAAATCCGACCTGGGTCACTCTCGTATGTGGTCCTGAATCCGATACATATCTGATGTTTTAGAAAGCGACTGCTGTTTGATGGTCATGTCGCATTAAATCCGTCTTTTACGTCACTGACACAAGACAGACGCCGATTATCAGCGCCGGAGAAGACATCGCGAACGCTTCCTGGCCATCCAGTGAAACTGTTGGGAAGACAACGTTGGAGAAACGTGAACATTTTATTTGTACTGTATAATCTGCAGATTCTGACAGAAATCTGCAGCTATCCTCTGAAGCAGCGCTCCTCTCAAACAGCAATAAGGATCCTTATTCAACTCACTTTCAGTTGGCTGTTCGCTACACACACACCTGTGATTCTGCTGGGTCTCTGCTGGAAACACACGGTACTCCACTCACATCTGGATCACTGATCCTACCACCCTCTGCTGAACACTTTCTCGGCCGCCGTCCCGAGACCCCTGCTTCCCTCTAAGCATTCACTTCACCACGATTCACCGCCTGTCAGTTACTCTCCAACTTCCACTCACCCCACTTTCCCTGAGTCTGCAGTGGTTTCAACACCTGAGACTCTCACTCCAATCCCACGTCCCAGTTATTCCCCCCAAGTTAAATAAAGTTTGATAAGTAAACCAGCCTGTCTGTTGAGTCTGCTTCTGAGTCGAATCCATGTACCGGCCTGTCAGCCTTGTAATAGCCTGGGGATCGGGTACGAGGCAGTGCCAGGCCATGGGGGCTCAGCCTGTGTGACGGCTGGTAGAGATGCAGGTGTCCAGTCAAAGTCTCCACAGGGATCTTTGAAGACGCCTTCCTATTGGAGGAAAGTCTTCATCCAGGGTGCTAAAATTGTTGGCCACCTGGATGTCACGGGAGCATGGGAGCACTTTTTCCAGTGCTTGCTCTTTTCGACAGTCATCCAGGGCCAGGTCTGCGATGAGTGGGAAGTGGAGCTCACCTAATTTGGATCTGTAGCCTGGGATTAGGCTAGCGCTGGCCATGGCACAGTAGCACTGAGCTCTTCTCTGGTTGTAGAGTGATTAAGGCAAAGCTTTGTTTACAGATTATGCACCCAGGCAGGGTGATTAGCCTAGTGATTAGCCTAGCCACCCGGCTAGGAAAAATCCAACCAAACAAACCTGCCCAGATCAAGATGCTCAGTGGACAAAATCTGAGTGCCCAGTTTTTACAGTTTAACGAGAAACATAAGAATCTGAAACCAAAGCTAAATGAATCATTTAAAACAGGAAAAACGACTGTAAATACAGGACATGCTGTGAGACCAACACAACACTGATACACAGAACAGGTTCAGTAACATCGATTGCGTGTAGTAACGAGTGTTTTTAGTCACCGCCCACAGGCTTCTCTTTCACTGCAACTGCAATAAATCATCAGTTAAACAGAGCAGAGTCATTATTAATGCTTTAAGGGTCAACTATGCTTCTTTGAACAGTTCAAACCATCCTGGCCGGTTTTCCTTTATTAAAGCTGTAATTCAGTATGTGTTAAACTAGTAACCCAGAGACTAATTCTTGGGGCTTAAAGTTAACAACAAATGTACGTTTATTAAAAATGAATTCTTATTTTGAGATATCTAACAGGAAAAATAGGTGGTTAGAAACTCGTGCTTGTTTTCACGGCACTTCTTTAATGACTTCTATGGGAGCAGAGTTAAACTAGCCTTAAATGAATGTTGTTAAGCCATAAATGAGCCGTGTAGTTTAAATGTGGGTGATCCTCTTGTTGCCTTCATAGCCCTTTGACAGTGATGTCACAGAAAGGCCTTTGCAGGGATTTATGGATGTTATAAAGTCATAAATGTCAATCTGACTCCTGTGAGTGGAGGTCCAAAGGTCCTCCTACCTCCACCTGCTGATGTAATCTCACAAAGAAATGTGAGGCAGCTTTAGAGTGGGCATTTGTGAATGAACAACACCATAAAACTAACAGCAGACATGAGAAAGAGCCGCTTCTTTTAAAAAGCAAAGCAGCTGATGCTGTAAAGCCTTTTTTCAGCTTCATGTTGCAGCAATGCAAAGCTCTAATGTTATTCTCTCATATGTGCACACATGTGTTTCTGTATACTGACATGTGCAACACGTGGGGTGATGAGAATACCCGTATTTCATTTCAGGGATAATAGTATAAGAAATGTTGATGATAATAAAAGAAATGCTGCAGATGTACATCAACCCACGGTGCTGCTGAGCAGGCCAGGAAGGACTCACTGATGAGTAAATCATCTGATAGACTCGACTGTTCATCCACAGAGGATCTGGTAAGTATGACACATGTGTTTGTCACTGATGACATGCTTGAATTCAACAAACTGCTGTTGCTGCTGTAAAAAACATAAATGACATCATGTTTTTTAAACCATATCCTGAGTTGAGAGTCCAAAAGCCGTTAAAGGAATAGGCACTGGCTAACATGTTAGAAGGATGATAACGGGCATAAAGGTTTTCCTGGAACCATATGGATCCAGCAGCGCTCTGAACAAAGTGTGTTGGATTGTAACTTTATGAAACTGTCCCTGACAAATACACACACGTCTGCATCTTTACACACCTGCTGTAATCGCTTACAACTGAATGGTACGCAGCAGCGAGAGTGAGAGAGTGCCTGAACCTGAACCCTGATCTTTTCCAAAAGGATTGGAAATGTCCAAACAAGGTGTTGGTGAAAGCAAAAGAGAAAACAAAAGGAAAAACTTCAGACCTCCTACATATCTGCCTGTCCACACGTCTAACGTCGCTGCACAGTCAATAAGCACAGTGCTGAAGGACACCCTGTGCAGCGATGTGTGACAACCTGTCAAAGCTGTTGTTTTCCTTAAGGCACAGCAATACTTATATAAACGCTTTGTTTTGCTATTGGCTTGCATATGGAGAATGATGTAATTCTACTGGTTTCAGTATCAGCTGATACACGTCTTGTATCTGGACATACTCGTATGACAGTGTGCAGGTCTCAGCTTTGGTTAGCCTGAAGGTTAAACCACTACACTTTTAGATGCAACATCTTACAGCCTACTTTGCCTGAGGCACATTAAGGCCTTATCAGACAGAAAGTTGACATTTAGCTCTCGAGCTCATTTTCTTCTTTCCAAGAGGCTGAAATGAGGTTTGACTTCATCATGTTTTCTATTAAAAAAAGTAAATGGGCTGCTTTGTAGGAGAACACATTCTCTACAGAGATTACCCCGATGATTGGATAGAAACTTGCACTCCCTCTCTTAGATGTCTTTCAATTATAATAGCCAGAGTGATAAAAACAGATGCTTCCATTCAATCCGAGGCACAGCCAGATGAACAGAAAGATGGATAGACTGATGGGAGGGTGGGTGGTCTGGGCTTTCTTCAGGGGCCGCCCTTCATTATCCAATCAGCACGTTTCAAATCAGGACCCCAAAATGTTTCTTGCAACTTGTATGATTAGATCTCAGAGAGCAGCTGAGGCCTGACTCACGCTGGTGTCGCTGTAATGAGACTGCTTCTGAAAGGAGAGAGGAAGGAGAAGCAGAGCCGGGCAGATCTGTTAGGATGGATTAGAATGTGAGGCGGAGTAATAGACTGTGCAACACGGTGCAAGCCAGCTTACATTCAGAGCATCACTGCAAGATTCATGAGCGCAAATTCACATCACAGTTAAACTAGTCTGAGTGGCTTTTAAAGAAACCAGATCTACTAAAGACCAAGAGACACTAGTTCTATAAAACTTTTCTTTCTCTGATCAGATAAGAAATTCATTCACGTCTGAGTGGGTGCCTACAGTGTCTGTGGAAGTGCAGCGATGCGTCACACTTTTCACACTGATGATTGTAGGTTTCCTTTTCTTAATGCTGTGAGGAGTCATGCAGCTGAGGACGGCTGTGCATTAGGTGCTAAATCAGGCAATAATGTAAGACGAACAGGAGAAAGACTCAGGTCAGCCTTCAGCTATCAGGATTAAATATGATGGGAATACTGATCTTTATCATCTGCCGTCGGGTCCATTCAAGTATCCACATGACGTCTGTAGCTAATGCTGCAATCCCACTTTTCAGCAGAAGAGCGACTGAGATGTGTCACTAGATGCAGGCTGCAAACAGCATCATGGAGTCTGTATGCTGCATACAAACACTGAGATGCGTCTTTGCTTAAAAATGGAACAAATTTGCTCTTTAAAACCAGCTGAGCCTGTTGTGCTGATAACGCCTGAGATTTTGGTCCAACCCAAAGAGCAACAGTCCTTTGAATTATGGATCAAACTGTTTGAATTCGGGTCTGTTAGCTCAGCTGGTTAGAATCTGGTGCTAATGATGTAAAGGTCATGGGATCAGTTGTTATACTGGCCAGAGATGAACAAAGCTTCAACTTTAACTGAGGTCATAGTGACAAATGTACAAATGGATCAACAAGAATGAGACTATTTAAACGGTCCATCATGCGTCAGTTGTCTGTACCAGATCTAGTTTACTTATTGGGAAAATGGTTGTAAAGATCAAACGAATTTGTTTGGCTCAGATGGTTAAAGGTGCTAATAAACCGAAGTCATGGGATCAGCTGTCATGTCGGCCATCGTTGGGCAGAAATATCAAAGCCAGCCATGGCTGTGATGCTTCCAAGATTGTAAAATAAGTATTATAACTTATTTTAACATAAACGTTGTCACTTTAAGCTCTTGTTGTTGCACGAAGTAGGTTTTAGACTCAACACTAATGTGGAGGTTAGACACCGCTGACATCAAGGCTTTCAGTCCAGCACATCACCACTGTGTCCACTTTCACAGCGTGGTTAATTAAGGAAAAATGGGGTTTATAAGCAGTTAGACCAAAGGCCGTTTAATCCACACGTGGAGCTACGAATACCGAGGGCACTGATTCAGACGTCTAAACCTGAAACACGTTAAATATACAGCAAACCATTTGCAGTTGTATGTAAAAAGTAACCTTTAAAAATCCAGTGTTGTGTTGAAAAATGAGTCAAAGCTGTCAGTGAACACAGGCTGTAAAATAGATGATAGTGGGCAGTTTAAAACAGAGAACAACGGTTTAAAAGTCTCTGGGGTTCAAACTTGCTTCCCATCATTGAACACCAGTTGATTTGACCCTGAAATAGCAGGAAAATGATAAAAGTTTGTACGAAGGGCTGGATACACGCCAGTTAGCTGTAACACCACGGCCACCGCGCCCATGCTGGCTAGTCTGGAGCAAGACTTAAATGACAGAGCAGCAGTGACGCCTCAACGATACTGAAGTCCATTTAGGGGCGTCTGCACTACAACACAGGTTTTAGGGTTAAGCGAGATATTCCTTCAACACTACAAATAAAAACAAGAATAACTTTACTGATCCTGGAGAGAAATCCGTATGGCGGACATCTCTCATTTGTATTTGAAAAGTGAGAAGTGTCCTGATTCGTATTTTGAGGTGAGAGACAAACGACTTGAGGTCCATTGTGCGTCAAAACAATGATTTTATTGGCTTCTTAATCCTATTGATGATCCTTAGTGGGACATGCTGCAGGCCTACCTGAAGAACGTTATGTTCACGAGCTCCGTAAATACAAAATAAACTCAAACTGAAGGATTATTAGCTTGATCGTAAAGGATGGTAAATGAGTCTAAAGTATTATAAATCTTAATTTTCCCCAGCGAGCATCAGTGAGGGATAGACGTCCTTAAGAGCAACTTTATTTCTTCTCGTTTTTGGGTTTTTTCCTGTTGGCTGGTAACAATTTCAAAACAATATTGTAGTAATATGAACGGATATTACTGGAAAACACTGAGGTTATTGTACTCGGCGCTTAAAATCCTCGAAACATGGTATCTAACCAGATGCTTACTCTGGATGGCTCCAGTAACACTGTGAGGAGCCATTTTGACCAGGATGCCCTTCTATGCACATATTAAACACATATGCAGGACTGCTTTCTTCCATTTGTGCATGAGAAACACGTTTTGTTACTCTGTGTTATTGTCTTACCTTACAATATCAAGTGACTTGATGCAGCTGTTATTGTGATTTGGCACGTGTAAATAAAATGTAATTGAATGAATATGAACATGATCATACTGAATGTGAAGCTAAAGCCTCAGAAAGGTTTAAAGCTATTTCCTGCTTTGCATTCGGTTTGTTTCATTCGTGGATGCTAGCTCTACTTGTTCTGTTTTTCTCCTGCATGTTTTCAAGGAAAATGGGCGAGTTAGCTCCGACGGCCATGGTGCAATGCTAACAGCAAGGCTTCATATCCTGTACTAACACTGAAAAGAACCTCAAGGCTTTGCTGGAACATTTAACCGACAGTAATGAACTTCTAGTATTACACTGAAAGCTGTGCTTTAAAAACCTTTTTAAAAAACGAGTCATAGCCGTCACTGGGCGGAGACTATAAACTGCTGTTCATGTGACAGACACACACTGAGACACACGCTCATTTGAAATCAGGATTAATGGTTTTAAAGTCTTTGAGTTTGTATCTTCTGTTCACTTGTACTTTAACAGAAACAAGCGCTGCTTTTAGTGCCTGTTTGATTACACGTTTGTCTACAGAAGCTGAAAACACAGGCTGGCCTGCGCTTGGTGCTAAGAATGCCAAGGTCAAAGGTCAGTCCGCATACCAGCCCGCTGTAAATACACACGTCAATGATAAACCGTTCTAGAACACGTCACACCTGTTAGTATGCACTACAATACTGCATCAGAGTTTCAGAAAATGTCACACGACTCCTGTGAAAATGAGTCTTCGCTGTTACAAGAAGGTTCAATTCTAATTGATCTTAAAGCACTTTTTCTACAAACATCTGGAACTTTTCAGACTTCGAACTTTGCTGTTAAAACAGAAAGTAGGAATGAAGGAGAAAAAGGTAAGAAGGTAGGTATTTATCTGTCTTAATCAAAATACTGCAAAGCAGCAATTAAAGTGTGTATTTAAATTAGTAATGAGGTGAGAATCAGGCATGGGGAGAAGCAGGAACCTTCTGACTCCTTGGGCACACAGAAAAAGAAATATTGCAACTGTCAAAATCACAGACCAAACCGTGTCCACTGAGGGAAAACTGTGAACATGGTTCAACCTCCTCCAACACGTATCCGAGCTCCGTGAGGCACGGACAGCCTGCAGGAAGAGACGTCTGTCTCTCCAGAGTCGGCCCAGAGGTTGTGCGGCTGCGCAGCGCCTGTGTTGACCTGCGTTGGCTCACAAACATGAGGTAAAAAAGAACGTTTTGCACTGTGAGCTGCTTTGTTCATCAGACTGTCAGGAAAACTGGCCTGACAGCATCAACACGTGGCACCATTACTTCAGCAGCACCCATGTGTTCTCACTTTGTGGGTGCAGGTGTGAGCCTGCGGCTGCCAGCTCATGAATTATTCAGTGAAAATATTACAAATGGCCAAGAGCAGTGATCGTGCGAGGAAATAGTGAGGTGAGCCTGGTTCCACTGACTTTGTTCGATGATGCCACATTACTCCTGACAGGAACACCAACATAAGTACAAAAAGAAACATATGTGCCGATGTCAGCTTATTACCAAAACAATTAAGGTGTTACTTTTTCAAGAAGATGGATGGAAAAACACGTGTCTGATACTATGTTGCCCAAAGTCTTCACACGCACGTGAACCTGAGTGACATCCCACTCTTAGTCCACAGGGTTCCACCCTTTGCAGCTATAACAGCTTCAACCTCAGGAATGTGTTTATGGGAACTGTGACCATTCTTCCATCGCATTGTGAGGTCAGACACTGATGCTGGATGAGAAGGCCTCGCTGGCAGTCTAATTCAACCCACAGGTGCTCCATCATGTTGAGGTCAGGACTGTGCAGGCCAGTCAAGCTCTTACACACCAAACTCGCTCATCCATGTCTTTGTGGACCTTGCTTTGTGCACTGGTGTGCAGTCAAGTTTTAACAAAGTTGGAGGATGAAATGACCCAAAATGTCTTGGTATGCTGAACCATGAAGAGTTCTTTTCACTGGAAACTGAGGGGCCGAGGCTAACTCCTGAAAAACAAGACCGTCCCCCTCCACCAAGCTTTACACTTGGCACAGTGCAGTCAGACAAGTACTGATCCAAACCCAAATCACAGCACCAGACGGAGAAGCGTGACTTGTTGCTTCCAGAGATTAATGCGAGTAACGATACCTGGTCAGTGTTTGAGTTCAGAGTTACAGAGAACACCAGCATTCCTGTGACTGTGCTGTGTTTGAGGCGTGACACAAAAACACATCCATTTTTATACAAGTACTTTGTGTATAAAAGTACTTGTATACGTTTATATATACAAGTATATACAAGACAGAATTTTTCTGTCTTTTCAAAAATTCTCAGCCAATCAGATTTTATGGACTACAAAGTTTGCTAAACTAGACTCAATAAAGTACATCTAAGCTGTCGTACTGAGTTATACTGAGTGGACATTAGAAACCTGCCGAGCTACAGATGAAACGTGATGGCTGAAATGCTTTAGGAAACATTTGTACATGTAGAACCTTCACTGTAGTGAATGATGCACAGATTTCCTGTAACAGGTCAAACGCTTTGGGCAATTTGTAGGTGTGCAGAATATTTCCTGTGCTGAGTGACTGACAACAGATAGCAGTTAATAATATTTGAACACTATCAAGAAAAAGACTTGGACTTTTAAAAGATACGACAAACTAGGATTTGTAACTTTGTAACTATTTGTAACAGTATCAGGCAGCAGCCAGTACCTGCTGACCATGATGACAGTCATTAAGCATAAAACAGCAACAAAATCAACAAAACACATTCTAACACAGTTTTACTTAAAACCACAGAAACAAAATAAGTTGAAGGAAATTGTCCCAGCTACAGAGAGAGAAGATGGGCTTCATCGTTACTTGTTTCTTTAAGTGGTGTAGTGTTTCTGGATGTTTCTCTGCTGCGCTCTCACACACAGAACAGGATTTTTATCCTTGTCACAAGTTTGTGAGAAAAAAACTGCAAAACAAATGTTCTTCTATGAATCAAACATATTTCAGCTAATGAGGCGCACAAACAGGAGGCCACTGCTCCTCCGCCTTTTTCCTCACCGTGACATCACCGCCTGTAACAAAGTCTTGATGAGCAGCCGAGGCCACGCTGTTAAACTCACCATTTGAAGAAGTCTGGCTGATTCCTCCTGACTCGCCGGCTCCACACAGCTCTGTGGTGAAACAATAACAAATATAGTGCCAGTCAATTACACAGAGGTGGTGGTGGTGGGGGGTGGTGGTGGGGGGGGGGGTCTGGTTACAAATGCAGCTGTGGAGCTTGTTTTGACTGCATTGCAACAGCGAGGCCCAGAGCTGGTTACCAGCTAACAACTGGCTGTACTGGGAGCTAACTCTCCCCACCCCCAGCTGCTTGCTCTTCTCTCAGAAATAGGGAAACGCTGCAGTGCGTTTCCGTCCCTGTACGGATACAGTCTGCACGGCTGTACCTCACAGACCCCGCTGGATCGATTCAAAGGTCTGCAGTTACATTTCCTGTAGATTTTGCCATCACGAATGAAAACAAGCTGTTTGTGTCAGACTTCAGCTCCAATGAAGTCTGCAAACAAAACATGTCCACCCTGCAGAGTACGAGCTGCTGACTAACACAGCGAGATACAACTGCACTGTAGAATCGAATTAGTTCCCAGAACTTTAGACAAACCCGTTGCTTTAAAAAACTACGTGAAGCGACCATTAGATGATTACGTTTGGGCAGCTCCCTGTTGCATCTTATTAAAGTATGTATTATCCTTGTACTAATCAATATACTGTAGTATATAAACAGCTGTGTCACAGGAGGTGGGATCTGCAACAGACGAAGCACTAGATCTGAGCCTCGTAAGTCCAAGCTGTCAAGCGTTGTGGATTATATTTTAGCCACATGACAAATACGCCAGTACTTTATTACATTTTCATAAATTACATTTCAAATGAATTATGAATAATTTCATGGAATTCCAGTTCAAGACTTTCCATTTTGGTTTTCCAAACAGGAGAAATTTCTATAAAAAGAACTGAACTGCTAGAAGCCTCATTCACACAGTGTGTATCTGTGCCTGTGCACTTCAGACATAAATACCAATGGATTCGGGGAGGTGAGGTCGATCTACCCACCTTCCCACTGGTAGAAAACCTGCTCTACCACCTTTACCTCCCAGATGGACATTAATCCAACACTAACCCTGGATGGGCGTTCAATAACCTCGTGGAGGCATCTCAAGCATTCAGGCACCACCTCTAACCTGGTTGTGGGCACAGATATAAGATATTAAGAGAAGTCACATGACTAGAGAAGTTCAGTCCCAGTTTATTTACTATTCGTTGCTCAAAGTTGAAAGTTGCAATAAATAGTTGGTATCAAAAACCATCTTTTATCTGATTGTCAGACTTGTTTTAAAGTTAATTTTTTGTCATTACACAAGGCTGCTCTCAAACGAGTCCAAATGAGTTCCCCTTTAAAGGCTGAAACAGCAGGACTGAGGACAGCTCCCTCACTTCGTTTTCACTCTGTTTTTGTCCTTGTTGTGTTACTCGTGCCATAATAACTCATGTAACTTCAGCTGTGCAAAAGAATAAATTGATCATAATATTTACAATGTGATCACCAGTACAAATAACCAGCTTTAACCAGCTGTTACCGCTCTAACTAAAGTGCATGTGGATGTCTCAGCTGACTGTAGGCTCGTGACTGTAACAGGTGAATTACTCTCATTTTATCATACAGCGCCTCCCTGCGGCCACCTCCATGAATGGAGCTTACAGCATCAGTTTGCTTACGTCGCCATCTAGAGGTATTACATGTGTCTTACACATTCGTCCAATCAGCTGGTGCCATCCAGCAGGTTTGCTGTGAAGACATGATGTGACGCTGTGATAGCAGTCAGCCAGGGAAGTGTGTGCAGGTGAATATGACTCCAAATATTTTTATATTAATTTCATTTTATCATATTTTATGTTCAGTTTTAAAGCATTTTACTGGATATGAAGATGTTGGGTTCCAGTTAAATCCTGTCATAAATAAGTATGCAGCCAACTTCCTTCCTGCTTCAGGCTGCATACTTCCTCCACCTCCTTCTCTAGCCCTGATGTCCAACCATGACTTCTGGAAACTGAAGCTGTCAAATGAAGTGTGTTCCAAAGTGCTTCAAAAACTGTACGGCAGCAAAACAACAAGCAGTCTTACGTTATGATCCACTGGGGGGCAATGGTGTGATCATTCCACACGTGTAGTTTTATGTTGCATTAAACTAAAAGTGCTCCATCTGAGCAAATTGTTTCAGGATAACAACAATAACTGTCTGCACATTACAAGAGTCCTGATTTGTCATGCACAGCAGCAGAACTCGAGTGCAAAACCACACAAAAACGTGTCTGTGTGTGCGTCTGTTGGGATTCTGTGAGCCCTTTGTCGAATGTGCATAAAACGCTTTCATTTTTAAAAAGAAATGGACTGAAGTGGGCTTTGTAGGCAGTTCCAGACGTGATTTTTGCTTCAGTCGTTTCACGATGCAAAAACAGGAAGAAGTCCAAACACCTCACAGAGCTTTTAAACACGGCTCCCTGTTCCACATCTTAAATAGCAGCTAATGAAGCCTTTAAAGGGCAATCAGCTGAACCACGCATGCATGTGTGTGTGTCTGTGTGTGTGTCTGTGTGTATTCTATTATGTAATACAGAAAGGGAAACAAGAGTTAGGCAGAAGGTGGAGTGCCTCCCCCAACAAGAGCCCACAGTGTCAGACAGTACTTAAGAATGTCTGTCTGTATCTGTGTGTGTGTGTGTGTGTGTGTGTGTGTGTGTGTGTGTGTGTGTGTGTGTGTGTGTGTGTGTGGAAGGTTTGATGAGAGCAGATTGCGTAACCTGCTGAAGATGAAGAACATGTGGTTTTCATGTAAATCAGCAGAGGAGCAAGACTTTAAACTCATTTACTGCCCAAAACAACAGCAGCTGGACGCATGCTGCCAGGTGGGTGGGGGTGTGTGTGGGTGGGGGGCAATAATGACACGGCAGATTTAACTTTTGGACAAGATGGACACTTTTAATGTTGCTATTTAAACATTCGCCTTTGTTTCTTTATCACAGCGCAGCTGATATCTCAGTGTTCTTCCAGAGCGCTCTGAGTGTAAGTGTCACCTTTTTATTGGAGCAGCCAAAAATGGTCCATGATCTTCATATAATGATGCCTTCGTCTTCTTAGACACGATGGGATGTTGTTTTTTTGGCGTTATGTTGTGCACACGGCTGCACGTTGTTACAGGAAGTGTCAGGAAGTAAAATCTAACAAACAGTTTGAATGTCTTTATGTTTTAGTGAGGCTCCAAAGGGCAGAGCCCGGGAACCTTCAATCGACGAGCCGGTTTAAACTAGTTTGCATGTCTCATGTATGTTAGACATGCGGGATTCACACGGTGCATCGAGGTGAACAAATGCATACATGTTTGTAAGATTCTGCAAAGGGAAACTTTGAATAGTTGCACCCATTGATGTTAATGAGCAGCCTGATCAAGGCTCCGAGTTCACCGTGTGGTCGTTTTGTGACTGCAGCACCAAGAGCTGCAGTCACCTGTTCACACACACAGACACACACACACACACACAGCTCTTTATTGTGTGCTTGAAGGACGCTGCAGGGATAGGAATCTTCCCACGCAGCCTGCTTCACCTCCTCAGCTACAGTACAAAATGTCAAAGTTCAGGCTCATTGTTGACCTCACATTGTGTTTACATGCTGAGCTTTCATTAATAAAATGGTTTCAGCAAAACTGACACAGGCTTCAGCAGAGCTGCATCAGAGAGCTGCTGATCGAGACCGTCTCGGTGCTCCGTGCTGGATGGAAACTTGGACGGAGCCCAGCTGATATTTCTTTTCCGTAGATTTATTTAGCTGTCGGCTATTTGTAGACGCTTCACTTTAATCCTTTTCTTTTTTTACATTTACCGCCACATATCAGCAGTAGTGCTAACACACACAAGTCTTGAGTTGTTTTTTGCAGAACTGGCCTGAAGGTTATTAATTTGCAGTAAAGCTGGGATGGGCTGTAGTCATGGAAACCTGCGACCGGCTCCAAACCTGCAGCCTCCTCCAGCGTCCGGGGCTGCAGTTGCTACAGAGACTCTGCGAGGTGGTCTGGTCATGTGGGTGCGACGGCCTCTACCAAAACCCTGTGCAGGGTCACATAGAGCGTCAGCGCTGCTGTGAGCGAGCGCAACTTTACTCCTAAAACGGCGCTAATCTGCCCACCCATCCCCCCACCACACCAGGCCGCGCTTTAATTAAGAGCGTTTGGAAGAAGGCAGCACGGCGGCTCACAGCAACAAGGGGTCAAACCTGCTGATTCCTCTCTGGTTGGGAATTCCAGACATGGATTTGGATGCGAGTGTGTCTCTGTAAGTGGACACTCTACAAAGTTACCTCTGCCACAGAAGTTCTGCAATGATTTTAGTGTTTTTGTTAATATTGCATCAAATATGACGAGATTTGCATTACAATCTTTAGTTTTCCATAAACATTAGAGGCGAAGGGTTGTGAGATGATGTCAAATTGAAAAGAAAAATCATGAAATCTCCTGTTTATGTTCATGAGTCCTTCTGTGATCCAGGGAACGACTCTCGCACGGTGTGTCGGATTTGTCTTGGACTGCTTGTGTTGGATGACCAGTTAGGAAAATTCATGGAATTTGGGGGGAATTACTTAATTTAAAGGCCGCTTTGCTGTTCTGCCAAACTTACCGTAGTAGATTTCAGTTAATGTTTTAGTGTTGCACGACACTGACACAAGATTAACTGTTCTGCCATAAAATCGCCTGAAACTATTTTAAGAAATCAAACCTAATAGATGTCAGTCTTCCTCTGCGGGTCCCCCGCCCCCACAGACCTCTGAGAAGCTCCCTGAATAGACTTCCAGGAACGGAGGCTGTTACTGGCACGGCTGCGCTCTTTGGGACTCGGTTATCGAAACTATGAGCGTTTAATGTTTGATCGTGTGGTACGATCAGAGGAGGCAATAACGTCCGTCAGTGCAGCAGAGCTATTTCTGTCCTGGACATTTTATATCTGTGGTGCATTTACATGACACTATCCTGCACTTTGTTTCGTCAGCTTTAGCCGGTCTGGGTAAAAGCTGCTCGGTTAGATGCAAACATCAGTAAATGTCAGTAATAAATAAAAAGCTCCAAATATCCGGTTGGTCAAAGTTCAGTGGGAGGATTTTCTGTCTTACAACCAACAATGTGTAAAAATAACACAGAACCACTTTGGACTCATCTTGATAATCGTTTCATTGATTAAAGAAAGAATTTCAAATCATATTCATGAGGGACGCAAACACTCGACCAATTACAACCTGCTGCTTTCAGAACCTGCACGGAAAGAAGTATCTGAATCGGCCTGCGTGACAGAAATGACGATGGTACGTTTGCTCTGGTCGGCGTGTTAAAGCTTCACGTGTCCGGGTTCCCCCCGTGTGCTCACGTGGTACAGTCGTGCGTTATTAACGCCCTGCTCCTCTGACTGTTCAGAGAAGCTTCTTCCGCCACGGTCTGCTCATACCACACCGATACAGACCGCATAACGACACGACTGAACCGGAACATTTGGCATCAGCCGTCACAAATTCCAGTCCAAGGCCCCTTCACCTTTATGTGGCTGATGTCACGTGTTTTCAAAGCAGCTCATTCCAGTCTGAAACTGTATTATCACTGGTTTCCATGGAAGCATGATGAAACACTTTATTATTCCCAGTGTTTTATGGGATGTTTGCTTAGGCGTTCCACAGAACATCTGCCAAGGATGTGCTCTCAGGTTAAACCTTTAATCAAATGCAGAATTCCTAGAAATGCTGGGAATAATGGAAAGTTTTCACTTCTCCAAGTGGATGTTGATTGGGGACTGTGTGACAGCGACTGCATGAGGACAGAAGAGCAGTGAAATATTAGATTTAACTGAAAGTAATCCGATTTAAAAGAATCATCTATGATCTTTACTGTGGGCTATTAGAAATCACCGGGGTGCTTACAGGACAGAGAAAGTAAAATGGCCACAACAGGGGGGATAAAGACACTATGGAAAACATATTTAACTGCAGGCAGAATTCTGGGGACAGTTAACGTCTATTGTAATAGAAAATCTCATAAAAGACGACGCTCACAGGTCTGTTGTAAAAAGCGTCACCTCCACCTGGGTCCAAGAAAATAATGAGTGTGAACAACAGTCGCAGATTTAACAGCTCAGAATCAGTCAGTTTATTGTTGTTTTAAATGTGAAGGTTTACAAAGACAGCACAAGCACACGGTCACAAGTTTTGGTGCAGACGGGCAACAAACAGCGAGGAGGGGAACCGAGCAGTCACACAGGTGAACATAACGCATTAGTGTCTGCGGTTTACAAAAATGTGGCTCTTTGCTGTATATGTTGGCATTAACGCAATACAAAGATGATGTCTCACATCTACTACTGAGTAAAGCAGGCCTATTTGTTTCCAGCTTCATGTTGTATTTCTCAGACTCCATTAGCGTAGCTTTGCATGATTCACAGTTTAAAATAAGCCATATTTAGCTCATACTGGGCCTCGGTACAGCACAGATCATCTGCATGAAACAAACCTTTCAAACCGACCTTCCCTCAGGAACTGAAGCTCTGAACAGCAGGGAATTTGGCTGCTGTGCTCACAGATGACCATATTAGGACCTTCCTGTTTCCTAACCCTTTCATTATTGGGAAAAATGTCTCATTTACCATCATGTCTGTAAAGCCCACAGCGTGTAGTCATTTGTTTGAGAAAACTGGCAGTAAGCTTTGAGAGAATGCTTTCTGTGAATGGCTGAGAGCTTACAGGGGTTAGAGGAACACTGTAGCTGGCAGACATCAGGACGTCTCTGCACATGTACTCAGTTTAATGTCAGATATTCTACCATCACTGCCACGTAGAACAGCACGTCTTCATTCTTAGAGAAACGCTTTTCTTGCGCTGGACCAGCTGCTGTAAACGTTACACCACTAATAGCTGCTAACTACCTACAAATGGCTAACATGCTAACATCTAATGTTATTTGAGCTTGTTTTGATTGGACATATTGGTTTAGTAAAATCATAATAAAACATGATAAAGCATATACAACGAGAAAGAAGAGTCTGTAATTACGCTGATCAGTTTTGTCACGGTTGCAGCAACAGCAGGAAGATAATATGCTGTCCATCCTTCACAGCAGTCAGAGTCTGACACTGTAAAGTGTTTCAGCACGGGGGGCTGTGCTGAGGCACGGGTCCACTGCAGTCACACTGTAAGGCAGCACAGAGACATAAAAGCACTTGAGAGCAGAGGCCTGTCGTCTCCGTCGCTGGCACATCTGTCTCGATTTTATGGGCACAGATAAATAATAGTGACACACTAATATCATAGAAAGGAAAGACAGGAAGTTAAGACAAGACTGATACAAGGACATGAGTGCAAAACACAACATCTCAGTTTGTAACAGGGCGAATGTGCAGATTCAGTCACATTTGATGTGCTCAACATAAGACGGGACGCTAATAACAAATGAAGCGCCGTAACATTGCTCATAAGGACGCGCTGAGAAACTCTAACATTTTCTATGTGATCGTGAGACGCTAAGGCTGCCCGTTAAAGGCGCCAGAACGTTCAACAATACGTTCAAAGTGACTGCAGAGCATGTGCTGCAGCTCTCAGGGAGGGTTACCAGCATCACTTCATGGTCATATATACTAGCTCAAGAAGCGCCTTTATGAACATTTTCAGAGTGCACAATAGAAAGTCCCTGAAAATTAAAAATGAAACTTGCTGAAGTCTATAAACTGATGATGTTTGTACAGTGCGCTGTTCTGTAGGCTCCCAGCATCCATATGGGTATTATGTAGAGCAGCTAATCTATAATGGCAAAAGCACTGTCAGCAGGACAACACTAAACACGGAGCCGAGCTTCCAACCTTCCACAGATCTGACTGAACATCTGCACCCACAGCACCAAATACCTGCACACAGGCACCACAGGAAACCCCCACGGGTCCAGTTCCCACATCCCTGATGAGTCACAGCTGTTCCGGTGGTGGGAGGGGAGCTGCACAACATTAGTTGGGTTTCCTGTTGCCGTTGATCAGTTTGGTTTTTAGTCGCTGTAACTGATTCAGCCCCATTCCACAGAAAACACAGCAAAGTGCAAAGAATCACTTTTGTTCCACGACAGACGAAACTAGCTGCATCTGTGTGGACGATGACCGAGCTGCAACTTTCTGTTTGAGCTTTGAGAGGTGCAATCAGCTGTGTCATCACTTGCTTCTGACAGCACAGCCTGGAGAACTTGGACCTGCAGTCAGACAGCACAGGAAACCTCCACAGGTCCATCATCTGTGTGACAGATGATGGCAGTAAACAGCATTTATTCACTGATCTTCTCAAAGAACTTGTGTCACTATGGATGGAAACCAGCTGATGTGAGAGGCACGATGAGCTGCTGCAGGTTATTTGATGAACATTGCTAAACACGGTTACACCTCCAGGGAGTATAATGAACTGTATCTACACTTTAAACCTGCTCAGACTGCAGTTTTGGTGGATGTAGACGTTTTGAAACCAGACACAACTTACTACAAAAACAGGACACTGCACACTTATTACGTTTTAAGTTGTGATCAGGATGAACAAAGCAAAACACCATTTACGTCTTTAAAGCCAACCTGAGGAGCGTACACCTGCTGGCTGATCACAGCTGAAGAGTTTGTCGTTACAAAGAAGGAAACCTACGTGTGCACAGTTTGTGAAATAGCTCAGTGTGACGGTACATAAAGGAGTCACAGCGAGGATGCTCACCAGACACCGAGGTGACATTAAACTTTGGACAACCCTCAACCCTGTGTAGCAACGTTGGACACCCTACACATAAAGACGGGATCTACCAGCTGGCACATGCTCATCCAGAGAATGAATGACCTTAAATACACAGCGGTCAGTGTTTACTGACCTTCTGCTTTTAGAAAATCAACTGTCAGCAGTACGATGGACCCAGCAAACAGCTTGTTCTGTTTATGCTGACAGGCTGGGAACAAGTGCAGACCTGTTGCCTCAGTGCAGCGGTAACTCATCAGTCATCAGCGTACGTAGATCAAAGGAAAAGGTGAGTAATGAAATATTGTATCAACTCTTTAGGAAAACTGGTTAATTAGTAATTCAAGCTCTGCAATTAAGCAAAGACTGAAGCAAGACATTAAAATGGATCTAGGCCAAGACACTTCCTACATCCTTCATTTCTTCCTTCCGTCTTTGTGCCGACTCCTCTTATGTTATGCAGGCATCGACTGTTAAAGGACTGTGACGTAAAACATCATCTGTCCAACCCTTCACCTCACTCAGAGGTTAGATTGTATCCAGATGTGTAACGTAACAATCACATGTGTGGCTCTGCACAGATCCGGAGCGATACTGAAGGATGAGTCAGAAACGAGCTGATACAGCGACTCTGAGAGCGCTGTGAGACTCAAGTGGAAAAGGACGAAGCAATCCTGCTTCTTAAGCTTTTCTACCAAAAGACCGTGGAGGGGAACAAGGGCAGGGTGTGAAGACCATCTGAAGGGAGTTTAATGAAATCTGGGGTGTTTAGCAGACAGGAAGAGGCTGGAAGTGGATATCGCAGGAGGCTTTACCACATCTTTAGATCTGAACACACACCAGGTGCTCTCATGTAATCACATCTGTTTCAAATGTAGTGTGTGTCCAGGACACCATGTTCAAGAACATCGTATCGTATGTCACTACATCAACACATAATTAGACACAGATCTCAGTGGACCGGAGTCAGGGTGACCAAAATCAGCCCCTCACTCTCAGTGCAGAACATGATATCAGCCTCACACTGCTGGGAGTTGTAGATGAGACGAGCTAAGATGATGGAAGGTGGGTTTACATGCGTCTCCTCAGGCCAGTAGCTTCTCTGGGTTCTTGCAGAGCGTTTGCAGCAGGCTTCTTTGGAAGTTTTCTTCAGGTATTTCAGGAACCAGGAACTCCAGCAGCAGATCAAATATGCAGTACACCAGGTGTCTGAGGGAACACAGCACCAACATGACATGAAACAGCCTGCGTCACCAACCTGTTAGAGTGTTAGTATTGTGCGATTAGACGCTGCTCTTTACTAACACACTCATTTAGACAGCTGTTTGGTGAGTGTGTTAGGATACAGCATCTGAGCTTGTTATAGCATTTAGCATACGTCACTGTGTGACAGCTAACCCATTCTCCAGTTCAAAACAACAACATTCGCTGATACATCCTGATTCATCACAGCTCTGTTAGGGAAGCATCAAC
>NC_137435.1:40357500-40382500 GCF_964374335.1 Astatotilapia calliptera | reverse complement strand
AAGTTTGCACAGCTACATTCTCACCTGAAAATATCTTAAAAGTTTATTTTTGGCCCAGAAACATAAACAAGAGTAATATTAAGACTAAGTAGCTGCCGCCATTGTTGGAAACTGGAACTGGCCCTGAAGGGCGAGGGCTATACTGAAACTTATGACGTCTTTATCACAACATGCTGACGATTAACCAGAATGAAACAAAACTGGATGAAGTCTTTGGCTTCGACACGCTGTAAAAACGTGTGATTTGAACATATGCAGTTTGTGATTTGACAAAACTTTATGGCAGCATTGAGACATCGTACGGCACTGCATTAAAAAAGAAAAAAGGTATTGTAGTATTGTACTGATCTCTCCACAACCTTTCATGATATTTTATACTGGATATGTTTACTTTTCAATATCAACTTTAACCTTGTGGAGTAAGAGTGAAGCTCAAACACTTAGCTGACCATGCCCTCCAAGGCCGAGTATAATGCTGTGAAGCCGAAGACAAGAAGTGATTCCCTGGTTGGGTCACTCAGCAACAACTGCAATCGCGCGATTGTGATAACTGGAATGCACATTTCACAGCGCTGTGGAAATCTAAAATCAGGAACGGGCCAAACTCTTTTTTACTCCACTCTGCAGTCTAAATCACCTCGAGCTGTTACTGACATCTTCAGACAAAAGTTATATCTTGAAAACTGTGGACGCTCGAATGCACACAAAAAGACAAAAAGCTAAAAGGGAGCTGTTACAGGTTGTGCTGATTCTACCGTTCATATGGCGTCCCACAGAAAATAGATCATTTTGTTTATTAATGAAGGAAATCAAATAAAAACTGAGCATGACAACAGGAAGCAGAATCTGATGTAAGAACCATATTTTGTATAATTTTATGATGAATCCTTTCTGAGAAGAAGAGGTGCGTCTGACGGCAGACAGGCTCGCTACAAAGTGGGTATATTGACCTGTTGATGTGGGGGTCCTGAAAAGAGTCCAGAGCAGTCTGCCAGCTGAGTCTGTACTTCTCTGAGCCCAACACATCTGAGACCAGATCTAGACACAGAAAAAAGATTGAGATGTAAAAACAACTCAAACTGACTGAATAAGAGCAAATACTGTAACAGGAACGACGCCGATTCAAGGATCGCGCCATAACGAGCGTGAGACGTACCTGGTACGAGTCTCATCAGACAGCGTAAAGCTTGTTGTTTGGTGTCATCCTTTTGCTGCTGGCTGCGTTCAAACACCGGGGCAGTTGGCAAAGCTCCACCGGGCCACACAGCCTCCTGGATGACCTGCAGGTACACCACCCAGTACCTGGTACATGTGAGGTTGGACACACTCACATCGAGCCATCTGAAATGAATAGAAATAAAACACAAAGAGCTTTCGGTTAATAGAAACAGTGTGACAGTGTTCACTGTCCCCATGTTAGTGTGTTGGTCCTGAACTGGAGCAACATACAGGTTTGCAAACGCACATCCACCACCTGCTGCCTCTCAGTGACTAAAGTACACCACCAGCCAAAGGTTTGCATACACCTCATCTGATGGTTTTTCTTTATTGTTACTACTTTCTACATTGTAGATACAAACTGAAGACATCAAATATATGAAGATATATGGAGTTATGTATTAATGGTGTTGGGACCATCAGGTTGGTGCACAGCTGACAGCCTCGTTTGGCAACTGTTAGTAGTATTTATTTATTGTCATTGTCAAGAACAATGAAATTGCGTTTGGGGCTTCCATACAACCCAAAAAAAGAAGAAAATAATAAATACCCCTTAAAACCCAAGTGTACATATTTAACCCAGTGTGACTCCAATGCAATAAGACAATCCTTAGCAATAATGTTCGTAGAAATTCAGACAAAGACCTGAGAAACATGACAAAATACAACAATGCAACCCATTCAATATTATTGTACTGTGAGATATGATATCAGATATGATAGTTATCTATTTAAGAAAGAGGGGGGGGGGAGCAGGAGGGGGAAGAGAACAAAGATATGATGCACCAATGCAGACCAGTTCATTGCTATTAAGAAGTTGGATATGGTTATTGTCCGTGAGAGGGGGGCAGAGAGTTCAGGAGCCTCACAGCCTGTGGATACAGGCTGTTGGCCAGTCTGGATGTTCTGGCCTGTATAGACCTGTACCTTCTCCCTGAGGGCAGCAGATGGAAAAGGTGGCGCGCAGGGTGATGTTGGTCCCGCAGGATACTGTGCACCCTCCTCAGACAGCGAGTGGGGAAGATATTACTGATCTCTGGCAGACTTGTTCCAATAATTCTGCCAGCTTCTTTCACCACCCGCTGGAGTGCTTGCTGATCGGCCTTGGTGCAGCTGGGGAACCACACTAGAAATCCATACGTCAGAACGCTGCTGATGGCACAGTTGTAGAAGTTCAACATCAGAGATCTGGGAATGTGTGCGCTCCGCAGTCTCCTCAGGTAGTAGAGGCGCTGTTGGGCCTTCCGTGCAACTGAGGTGATATGGTTGCCCCAGGACAGGTCCTCGGTCACAGTTACCCCCAAGAATTTAAAACTGCTCACCCTCTCCACCGCCTCACTGCCAATGAAGAGAGGCAGATGGTTGTTATGACCCCTCTTCCGGAAATCTACAATGATCTCCTTGGTCTTTTTGGTGTTTAAGACCAAGTTATTGTCGTGGCACCATGACTCTAGTTGTTGCACCTCTGTCCTGTAGTTTGTCTCATCATTGTTGGATACAAGTCCGAGCACTGTAGTGTCATCTGCAAACTTAACAATGAGATTGGACGCGCAGGAGGAAATACAGTCATGGGTGAAGAGAGTGTATAGCAGAGGGCTCAGAACACACCCCTGAGGGGCACCGGTGTTGACCACAAGGGTGGAAGAGGTGTTCTTACCCACTCTGACACTCTGTCTACGGTTAGTGAGGAAGTCCACAATCCAGTTGCACAGAGAGGAGTTAAGTCCCAGTTGGTGGAGTTTGGGACGGAGTTTGTATGGCCGGATGGTATTAAAAGCCGAGCTGTAGTCTACAAAGAGGAGCCGTGCATAGGTGTTCCTGTGTTCCAAGTGCTTCAGTAATGTGTGCAGCACTGTGGCGATCGCATCCTCGGTTGACCGGTTCTCCCTGTATGCAAACTGGTGCGAGTCCAGGGATGGTGGAAAAGCAGCTCTGATGTGTTTAATGACCAGTCTCTCCAGGCATTTGGCGGGAATGGGGGTGAGTGCCACAGGTCTGAAATCGTTCAGACATGTGACATTTGACTGTTTTGGGATGGGAACGATGGTTGCTGCTTTGAAACAGGATGGTACCAGTGAACAGGACAACGAGGTGTTATATATAGAGGTGAAGACGTCCGCCAGGTCCGCAGCACAGTCTTTTAGCACCCGGCCCAGCACTCCATCCGGCCCGGCCGCCTTCCTGGTGTTAATGCTCCGGAACACACGCCTCAGCTCATGAGTGCTCAGGACCGGAGCAGGGTCGGTTGAGGGGAGAGGGGACAGGACAGGGTCGGTGTTCTCCCTGTCAAAACGGGCATAAAAGAGATTTAGATCCTCAGCCAGAGTAGAACTGTCGGCTGAGGGTGATGGTGTTCTCCTTTTGTAGTCCGTGATAGCCCTGATGCCCTCCCAGACCTGCCTTGGGTTTGTGTTGTTCTCAAACCTGGCCTCGATACGCCTCCTGTGCTGCTGCTTGGCAGTCTTGATGCCTCTTCTCAGGTTGGCCCTGGCAGCACTGTATGCCTCCTGGTCCCCGGATTTGAAAGCGTTGTTCCTTGTTCGAATAAGTTGTTGAACTCCGTGTGTCATCCAGGGTGGATTATTAGGGAACACACGGAATCGTTTCCAAGTTGTTACATTGTCCACACAGAAACAGATGTAGTCCAAGACAGTGGAGGTGTAACTGTCCAATGCGACACGATTGTCAGTGTCCTGCACCTTGAATACATCCCAGTCTGTGCAGTGGAAACAGTCCTGAAGCATCGGAATAGCATCCTGCGGCCATGTTCTCACGGTTTTGGTTGTAATCCCAGTGCTCTTGATCTTTTGTGTGTATATTGGGTGTAGCAGAAGGGAGAGATGGTCTGACAGACCCAGGTGGGGATAAGCCTGGGCTCTGTTAGAGTTCATATTATAGCAAACAGCTGAATAAAGGGAAACAACAGCCCATCATTACTTTAAGAACTGAAGGTCAGTCAGTCAGAAAATTGCTAAAACGTTGAATGTGTCCCCAAGTGCAGTCGCATCAAGCACTGCGATGAAACTGGCTCACATGAGGACGCCCAGGAAAGGAAGTGCGAGAGTCCCTCTGCTGCTGAGCCTCAGAAATCGTTAACAGCAGCTCAGATCAGAGCCCAGATAGATGCTGCACAGAGCTCCAGCAGCACACACATCTCTGCATGTTCAGAGCAGACTGTGTGAATCAGGCCTTTACGGTCAAACAGCTGCTGAGAAACCACGACTGAGGAAAAGCAACAAGCAGACATGTTTGGACTAAGAAACACAAGGAGTGGACATTAGACCATCTGTGCTTTGGTCTGATGGGTCCAGATCTGAGATCTTTGGCTCCACCTGCCGTGTCTTTGTGCAGAAAAGGTGAACGATGGTCTCTACATGCATGGTTCCCACCGTGAAGCATGGAGGAGGAGGCGTGATGGTGTGGGGGGGCTTTGCTGGTTTCACAGTTGGTGATTTATTCCAAACTGAAGGCACACTGAACCAGCATGGCCACCACAGCATCCTGCAGCCACATGCCATCCCATCATTTATTTTCCAACAGCACAAGGACCCCAAACACACCTCCAGGCTGTGTGAGGCCTCTGTGACCAAGAAGGAGAGTGATGGAGGCCTGGCCTCCACAGCCACCTGACCTGAACCCAGTGGAGCTGGTTTGGGATGAGATGGAGCGCAGAGTGAAGGCAAAAGGACCAACAAATGCTCAGCATCTCTGAACTCCTTCAAGACTGTTGGAAACCATTTCAGGAGACGACCTCATGAAGCTCATGGAGAGAAGGCCAAGAGTGAGCGAAGCAGGAGTCAAAGCAGAAGAATGTAAAATATCAAACATGTTTTGAGTTGTTTCACACTTTTGTGTTTACTACATACTTCCACGTGTGTTCATTCATAGTTTTGATGCCTTCAGTGAGAATCTACAATGCAAACTGTAAAAGAACCCACCCACCACTTTAATCACACTCTAGACCTTGTTTTAACATATGGCATAGAAACTGAACATTTAACAGTGTTTCCTGAAAACCCTCTCCTGTCTGATCATTTCCTGATAACATTTACATTTACAATAATTGATTACACAGCAGTGGAGAGTAGACTTTATCACAGTAGATGTCTTTCTGAAAGCGCTGTAACTAAGTTTAAGAACATAATCCACCCACTGTTATCATCTTCAATGCCCTGTACCATAGGTGTCAAACTCTGGCCCGCGGGCCAGCCTAATTACATTTGGCCCGCGAAGCCATACCAAATTACTATTAGAGCTGGCCTACTGGTATTATACAGCTAATATATATATTGTTTTGTATTAAGCTTTGCTTGTTCCATATTCAGTTTTCCAGCAAAACTTATTTAAAACTTATATAATCTAAAGAAGGGCATCAAAAAAGCCAAACATCATTACAAAAAGAAGGTAGAAGAACACTTCTCCAACTCCAACCCCCGACGCATGTGGCAAGGACTCCAGACCATCACAGACTACAGGACCACCAAACCCTCCCCCGCATCCTCTGATGTCTCCTTCCTCAACGAGCTCAACAACTTTTATGCTCGTTTTGAGCGAGGGAACCCCACAACCACAACCAAAGCAGACATGACGCCAGACCACCAACCTATGACTCTCTCCCCCACCGATGTAGGAGCGGTGCTGAGCAGGATCAATGTCCACAAGGCTGCAGGCCCTGATGGCATCCCCGGGCGTGTTCTCAGAGCGTGTTCTGGGGAGCTTGCAGGAGTGCTCACAGACATATTCAATCTGTCCTTGGCCCACGCTGTGGTACTGGCCTGCATCAAATCCACCTCCATCGTCCCGATGCCCAAAAACTCCAACCCATCTTGCCTCAATGACTACCGCCCAGTAGCACTCACCCCCATCATCACTAAGTGCTTAGAGCAGCTGGTCCTAGCACACTTCAAATCCTGTCTCCCCCCCACCCTGGACCCCCACCAATTCGCATACCGCCAGAACAGGAGCACAGAGGATGCAGTCTCCATCGCACTGCACTCTGTCCTCTCACACCTGGACAACAACAACACCTACGCCAGAATGCTGTTTATAGACTTCAGTTCAGCATTCAATACAATCCACCCCTCACAACTCACAACTGACAGACCTGGGCATCAGTTCCCTCATCTGCAAATGGTTACTGGACTTCCTGACCAACCGCCCCCAACATGTCCGGCTGGATAACCACTGTTCATCTACAGTCACGATGAACACCGGTGTACCACAAGGCTGTGTGATGAGCCCTTTCCTCTACTCCCTCTTCACCCACGACTGCAGACCTGCTGATGGTTCCAACACCATCATTAAGTTTGCAGATGACACCACGGTGATTGGCCTCATCAGTGACAACGATGAGGCCGCCTACAGGGAGGAGGTGGATCGTCTGGCTGAGTGGTGCGACACAAACAACCTGCTGCTTAACACCGAGAAGACCAAGGAGCTCATCGTGGACTACAGGAGGAATGCTGACCCACATCCACCCATCCACATTAAGGGGACGGCTGTGGAGCGTGTGAGCAGCTTCAAGTTCCTGGGAGTCCACATCTCCGAGGATCTCACCTGGACGACCAACTGCTCCAAGCTGGTCAAGAAGGCTCACCAGCGCCTCTTCTTCTTGAGGACTCTGAGGAAGAACCACCTGTCCTCAGACATCCTGGTGAACTTCTATCGCTGCACCATCGAGAGCATCCTGACCAACTGTATAACAGTCTGGTACGGGAACTGCTCTGCCTCGGACCGGAAGGCGTTGCAGAGGGTCGTGAAAACTGCCCAGCGCATCGCCGGAGCACCACTTCCTGCCATAAAAGACATCTACAGGAAGCGGTGTCTGAAAAGGGCTGGGAAAATCATCAAAGACCCCAGTCACCCATCACATGGACTCTTCACCCTCCTGCCCTCTGGGAGGCGCCACAGGAGCCTCCGGACTACCACCAGGTACCGGAACAGCTTCTTCCCCACAGCTGTCAGACTCCTGAACTCTGCCTCCTGACATCTGACCCACGTTAACACATGGACTGAACATACACACACCCACAATGGACAACTGTACCCTCAAACACAATAATAACATGGACTGAACCACCACTCACAACCACCAGCACTTTATATAGCCTCTGTAGAAACTATCTAAACCCTCACTTATCTTAACTGCACTACTGTATAGCTCTGTGTAAATAATCATTCTGTACATTCGATAATCTTTAATCCTACAACTGTTTACAACTTGCATAGTTCCCATTTCTGTATAGCTGTATATCCCAGATTCTGTAAAGTTATTTATTTCATATTCTGTATAGTTTTTCATATTTATATCCTGTTCATATCCTGTATATAGCTTGTACTCACTACAGCCTGTACATACTTATAGTTATAGAATATTCACAACATACTTCATACCGTGTACATTATAACATACCATAATAGACCCATTTCTGTAATATACTCACATATCTATATTATTGCTAATATATATTGTAATATATCTATATCACTAAAGCACTTCTGGATGGATGCAAACTGCATTTCGTTGCCCTGTACCTGTGCATGTGCAATGACAATAAAGTTGAATTCTATTCTATTCTATTCTATTTGAGTCCATAAGAAAAGATTCATTCTTACATCTGGAGGAAGATTTTTTTTTCAATAAATATTAATGTTAGCCCGCGACTTTGTTCCAGTTTTGAATTTTGGCTGTGTATTTGAGTTTGACACCCCTGCCCTGTACCAACACAGAGCAGAGCAGCTATCTGAACGCTACCCCAACAGAGGTCGATTATCTTGTTAATAATTTCACCTCCTCACTCGATCTTAAATATGATCAACCTATCGCTAATGATCGGCTATGTACCACAGGCCTTCAAGCTGGCTGTAGTTAAACCTTTACTCAAAAAGCATCTCTAGACCCAGCAGTCTTAGCTAATTATAGGCCAATCTCCAACCTTCCTTTCATATCAAACATCCTTGAAAGAGTAGTTGTCAAACAGCTAACAGATCATCTGCAGAGGTTTATTTGAAGAGTTTCAGTCAGGTTTCAGAGCTCATCACAGCACAGAAACAGCTTTAGTGAAGGTTACAAATGATCTTCTTATGGCCTCTGACAGTGGACTCATCTCTGTGCTTGTCCTGCTAGACCTCAGTGCAGCGTTCGATACTGTCGACCATAATATCCTATTAGAGCGATTAGAACATGCTGTAGGTATTACAAGTACTGTGCTGCAGTGGTTTGTATCATATCTATCTAATAGACTCCAGTTTGTGCATGTAAATGGAGAGTCCTCTTCACACACTGAGGTTAATTATGGAGTTCCACAGGGTTCAGTGCTAGGACCAATTCTGTTTACATTATACATGCTTCCCTTAGGCAGCATCATTAGAAGACATAGCATACATTTACACTGCTATGCAGATGACACCCAGCTCTATCTGTCCATGAAGCCAGATAACACACACCAATGAGTTAAACTGCAGGAATGTCTTAAAGACATAAAGACCTGGATGGCCGCTAACTTTCTGCTTCTTAATTCAGATCAAACTGAGGTTATTGTACTCGGCCCTGAAAATCTTAGAAATATGGTATCTAACCAGATTCTTACTCTGGATGGCATTACCTTGGCCTCCAGTAACGCTGTGAGGAACCTTGGAGTCATTTTTGACCAGGACATGTCCTTCAACGCACATATTAAACAAATATGTAAGACTGCTTCTTCCATTTGTGCAACATCTCTAAAGTTAGAAATATCCTGTCTCAGAGTGACGCTGAAAAACTAGTTCATGCATTTATTACTTCCAGGCTGGACGACTGTAATTCATTATTATCAGGAAGTTCTGAAAACTCCCTGAAAAGCCTTCAGCTAATCCAAAATGCTGCAGCAAGAGTCCTGACAGGGACTAGAAAGAGAGAGCAGATTTCTCCTGTTTTGGCTTCCTGTTAAATCCAAAATTGAATTCAAAATCCTGCTCCTCACATACAAGGTCTTAAATAATCAGGCCCCATCTGATCTTAATGACCTTGTAGTACCATATCACCCTATTAGAGCACTTCGCTCTCGCTCTGCAGGCCTACTTGTTGTTCCTAGAGTATTTAAAAGTAGAATGGGAGGCAGAGCCTTCAGTTTTCAGGCCCCTCTTCTGTGGAACCAGCTTCCAGTTTGGATTCAGGAGACAGACACTATCTCTACTTTCAAGATTAGGCTTCAAACTTTCCTTTTTGCTAAAGCATATAGTTAGGGCTGGACCAGGTGACCCTGAATCCTCCCTTAGTTATGCTGCAATAGACGTAGGCTGCCGGGGGATTCCCATGATGCACTGGGTGTTTCTTCTTCACTCACTATGTGTTAACAGACCTCTCTGCATTGAATCATATCTGTTATTAACCTCTGTCTCTCTTCCACAGCATGTCTTTATCCTGTCTTCCTTCTCTCACCCCAACCAATCACAGCAGATGGCCCCGCCCCTCCCTGAGCCTGGTTCTGCTGGAGGTTTCTTCCTGTTAAAAGGGAGTTTTTCCTTCCCACTGTTGCCAAAGTGCTTGCTCATAGGGGGTCATATGATTGTTGGGTTTTTCTCTGTATCTATGAAGCGCCCTGAGGAGACTTATGTTGTGATTTGGCGCTATATAAATAAAATTGAATTGAATTGAATTCAAAGAGTCATGAAATCAAGAAAAACCATTAAATGAGAAGCTGTGTCCAAACCTTTGACTGGTGCACGTGGAACCAGAACAGCTGGAAATGTAGGCTTGTTTTAATTCCCTTTACATTTTCCACATTGTCCCACAGGTGATAACGACAATGATATGACTCTGGACAGGTTGCCAATCTCAGAGCCAGCCCTTTACATTCACACCTTTGGAGCCACTTAGAGTCAGAAATAACCCTCAGATGGTAAAAGTCCAGAACTTTGTTGCTGTGACTGCACCACTGTGGTATCCCAAATCCCAGATTAATATATCAATGATGATTTTTAACATTTGCCCCAACTACATAAACATGCATCTAACTTCAAGGCCAAATACCAACAGTTGGTTAACCTCCTGACTTCATCAGTTCAATGTTTTGTGACCTCGTCTTCATGCCTGACCTCCCTAATGCTGAAGATCATATCCTCCAACCAGCCAATCCTTTTAAATATAACCAATGCCTAATTGCATTCCCACGCAGATTTGAAGCTCTTTAGGTCATCAGAATATCCTGGCATAGTCTTGCACTGACAGGTCTCAAACTGATCCCATTTCCCTAAAGCCTTTCACATTACGGCTGCATTTAAGGTCTTGTGATGATTAGATTCAACGGGCTGCGTTTAGCTGGGAGATTCTGACCTCTTTCATTCTGACCTGACCTCTTTAAGACCAAGATTTACCATCAGAGTGGAAACACCATCAGTCACCACCCAGACTCGATGGAGAGGTTATTTAAAGCCAAAGTAAAAGCTAAACACAACATCACAGCGTAGGGCGGATGCCACTGAATGTCCATGTGATAGCTGAGGTTGGAGTAGACAGGTGAAGTTGGATAGCTGAGGTTTAATGAGGTTTAAGTCCTCCTTCACTTGCATTTCAGTTACTACTAAGAATTCCAGGGAACTAACTGTTTGTCCAAACAGACGCTGTTATGCAACATTTATTCTGAACCTCAGAGCTGTGGAAGAAAAGAAAACAGGAATGAGGCCCAAGCACCACAGTGCAGAGCAGCACAGAAACAACGGATGGACGCTGTGCCAGGCATCATGATTTACTCTAATGTCTCGCTGTTTTAAGCCACCAAAAAACATCTCACGAATAACTGTAAAGGGAAAAAAAGCTTCCAACAAGACTCAAGTTACGTCTGTAAGAACTTCAGTTAACTTTGACAGGCCATCAAGTTGCAAACAAAAATGCTAAAACTGCAAATAAATAAGTAAAATATCTTTTGGTATTTTAGGAAATATGTTGTTTCAGTGTTTCTAAGAGTGAGGAACTTTAATTCACAGAAACAACCCAAAGCACTTAATCTAATTCACCACTGAGTCATATACAACAGCACAGAGCCTAAGCACCACATCTGCAGAGGCTGAAGTCCATCACAGCTGACAGCACCCAGGCTGCAGACTGTATAAAGCTCTTGAGTTTAAACAGCACATCGTATCAAGATAAACTGATGAAAGCTGTTATAGTATACACTGAGGGGCACAAGAGACTAGGAGAGTGCACAACATGGATTAAAGGTCTCCAAGTTCTGATGGGAGACGCCACCAAAAGTGGATGAGAACAACTGGGCTGAGGTCCTGTGGGACTTGTCCTGCTGGCCAACCAGCCAGACACAGTGGTGGACGATAGCTCGAATAGATGTGTCATTCCCAGCAGACAGTAACATCAGCAAGAAGGAGCACACAAAGGAAGTACCAGGGGGTGAAGGAACAACTGGAGCAGATGTGGAAGGCAAAGTCCAAAGTGGTAAGAGAGCACTGTGAGCTGTGACCCAAACCCGGACAGCTGGCTGCAGCAGATCCAGGCTTTGTCCAGAAGGCCTCTGGCAGGCGACCTGAGGCTCGAGGAACACCACCACCAGGGGGTGACATATTTTATATTCTTTATACACATCCCCCCTTAATTGTATTAAGTCGAACATAATCAACATCTATCAGTGTCAAATTGTCTGTTTTAATACATTTTGAGAATAGCTGGCTGAAATCTGGAAGTCATGGACATCCCCACAGAGAGGCTTTCTCCTCTGTGAAGCTGCAGATGCTTTCAGTCACCAGCAGCAGAATGAATCAGTGAATGATGTTTTCCAAGGGAACCATGAGGCTGAAAAGGTCTGGTTGCTGAAAAATGTGAATTTATTTCAAACACTTGGAATCCAGTGAACACTTTCAACGTACAGTGCAAAATTCAACACAGGTAATGTAAGCTTAGCCTAGTCCCCAATAACAGAGGGAGGCTGGTTAAAGCTCAGCAAGCGAACACTGATATTCACATAATTAAGACACAACTACAATAAATCACACTTATGAATGCAAAGGGGAAGTCCTACAGTTCCTGACAGATAAATACAGGAACAGCCTGGAGCATGTAATTCATGCCGTGATTTCATGCTGTCGTGCTGTGGTTACTGCACACTTGTAGGAGAAATGTATTTATCACTCCTTTAAGGGCCTGCCATGCTAAAGTGGACGAGCTACAGTAATTGAACACATTTACAGTAAGAGGAAGCAGCGTTTTAAAGCTCGTGCTGTCTGAGGTTTGAGGTAAGAATAAACTGTATCCTCATATAAAAGTTTAGTTTGAATTGCTTGCTGGTCGAGGCAAACTGACTTTTTGTGTTCTTTTTACAAACCAGCATCAAGCTGGAAACATGGCTGGTTCTCATGTTTCTGTGACCTCGCTCCACCGAAGAAAGTTCAGCTGTTTAAATTGTGCTCAAATTCTTCCAGACTTTGAAGCAGAGATGCAGCAAATACAGGGAGTGCAGAATTATTAGGCAAATGAGTATTTTGTCCACATCATCCTCTTCATGCATGTTGTCTTACTCCAAGCTGTATAGGCTCGAAAGCCTGCTACCAATTAAGCATATTAGGTGATGTGCATCTCTGTAATGAGAAGGGGTGTGGTCTAATGACATCAACACCCTATATCAGGTGTGCATAATTATTAGCCAACGTCCTTTCCTTTGGCAAAATGGGTCAAAAGAAGGACTTGACAGGCTCAGAAAAGTCAAAAATAGTGAGATATCTTGCAGAGGGATGCAGCAGTCTCAAAATTGCAAAGCTTCTGAAGCGTGATCATCGAACAATCAAGCGTTTCATTCAAAATAGTCAACAGGGTCGCAAGAAGCGTGTGGAAAAACCAAGGCGCAAAATAACTGCCCATGAACTGAGAAAAGTCAAGCGTGCAGCTGCCAAGATGCCACTTGCCACCAGTTTGGCCATGTTTCAGAGCTGCAACATCACTGGAGTGCCCAAAAGCACAAGGTGTGCAATACTCAGAGACATGGCCAAGGTAAGAAAGGCTGAAAGACGACCACCACTGAACAAGACACACAAGCTGAAACGTCAAGACTGGGCCAAGAAATATCTCAAGACTGGTTTTTCTAAGGTTTTATGGACTGATGAAATGAGAGTGAGTCTTGATGGGCCAGATGGATGGGCCCGTGGCTGGATTGGTAAAGGGCAGAGAGCTCCAGTCCGACTCAGACGCCAGCAAGGTGGAGGTGGAGTACTGGTTTGGGCTGGTATCATCAAAGATGAGCTTGTGGGGCCTTTTCGGGTTGAGGATGGAGTCAAGCTCAACTCCCAGTCCTACTGCCAGTTTCTGGAAGACACCTTCTTCAAGCAGTGGTACAGGAAGAAGTCTGCATCCTTCAAGAAAAACATGATTTTCATGCAGGACAATGCTCCATCACACGCGTCCAAGTACTCCACAGCATGGCTGCAAGAAAGGGTATAAAAGAAGAAAAACTAATGACATGGCCTCCTTGTTCACCTGATCTGAACCCCATTGAGAACCTGTGGTCCATCATCAAATGTGAGATTTACAAGGAGGGAAAACAGTACACCTCTCTGAACAGTGTCTGGGAGGCTGTGGTTGCTGCTGCACGCAATGTTGATGGTGAACAGATCAAAACTCTGACAGAATCCATGGATGGCAGGCTTTTGAGTGTCCTTGCAAAGAAAGGTGGCTATATTGGTCGCTGATTTGTTGTTGTTTTTGAATGTCAGAAATGTATATTTGTGAATGTGGAGATGTTATATTGGTGTCACTGGTAAAAATAAATAATTGAAATGGGTATATATTTGTTTTTTGTTAAGTTGCCTAATAATTATGCACAGTAATAGTCACCTGCACACACAGATATCCCCCTAAAATAGCTAAAACTAAAAACAAACTAAAAACTACTTCCAAAAACATTCAGCTTTGATATTAATGAGTTTTTTGGGTTCATTGAGAACATGGTTGTTGTTCAATAATAAAATTATTCCTCAAAAATACAACTTGCCTAATAATTCTGCACTCCCTGTAAAATGTGCCTCTTTTTCCAGTTTCAGATTTATCTAAAATCTTACCTTCTGATCTACTATGGTTTATAACTTTTGTCCATTTTCTAGAACAAAAAAAGCTAAATTCTGACTGAACCTGAATTGCAGTGTTTACTGCAGCACACACATCACTGCATCCTGTAAGTTTACAGCTTCTTTGTGTACTTCAAACTGAACTGAGCAAACCATGCTGGAGGTAATACAGCTGACACAGTGATTTTAACTGAAATGACAGAAGCATAAACATTTACTGGCAGAGCTATGAAACTGAAGAAAGTGAGGATGTTAAACTCTCTGAGTAACACAGCAAACAGGTCAGGTGTGAGACCTCTGACCTCTTTGTGTATGAGACTTTGAAGTACACCTTCATCAATGGGGTAATGCATGGTTGTAAGTAATAATGCAGCACTCTATGTAGCAGCTGTTGTTTTTAGGGCAATAGCTCCAAAGAAAAAAATCCACATGTTGATTTTTTCAGTGCTTTTGAAAACTGAGCATCAGATAGTAAAGGCAGTAAAATGACTCTGTGTTCAAACATCTAATCTTCTGTTTTCTCTGCAATCAGTTCATGCTAACAGCATCCAGCTGCAACAGCACTAAGGTCAGTACAACACGCACACGGCCTCCTGCTTGTATTTGTATGAACTCAACAGAGGTTAGGGCCTCACAGATACATGAAGCTACAGAAATGGACAGTGACAAGGATTTGTTTAGCTTTAACTTTAGCTTTAACAATAATGCATTCGGTAAGCTTCCTCCAGCCAGAGTGAAGGGGGAGTTCACTTTCTACAGACACTGCAACACATCCTTACTGGAACACAGCCCAGTCTAACCCACAGACTGGAAAAGCAAACAGCTGAGCCGTATGAGTGAGGACAAGCCGATGTTAATTTTGACAAGTGAAAGAGACGATGAATGACTCGTGTGCAGGCTGGCTCAGAGGCTGAGGGGCAGCTTCTTCTCAGACCTCAGCACACTGTTTTTCAGGCCTATTGTATTTAATGAGTGTGTGTTGGCTTGGTTTAGGGTAGCGTGTCTAATTTGTCCCAAACACAGATAATAGCTACAACTAATATTTGATGAGGCTGAAACTAATTTTCATTTCTCTGACACAGTTTTAGTTTTGTAGTCGAGCGTTACCAGGATCCATATTTACATCTTTCCAACTTTGAGCTCACCTCATTAAGAACTGTTATTTCTATAAACCATGAAGCAGAATTGTATTCATATAGCACCAAATCACAACAACAGCTGTCTCAACCCCGACCATCCAACGATGCTCTGTGAGCACGCACTCAGTGACAGTGAGAAGGAAGAACTCCCTTTTGACAGGAAGAAACCAAATGAGAACCAGACATCAGACTCAGGGAGGGCCAACCATGTTCTGGGTCTGAGGGAAGGGAGACGGGACGAGCGACGGGCTTTGGACGAGCCGGAGTTGGAAACATAACTATGACATTAGTTACAGTTACATTTGTCTCTCAAGTTCTGTCACCGCTGCTGTGACATTTTTATTTTATTTAAATTGAGAGTCAGTCACTACAATCCTGTATTACTACCACATTATTACTGTGGTGATGCACGCTGAACAACAATGCAGGTGAATAATCGTTAAAGGCTGATTCTGTTCATCAGGTGACCTCTTCAGTCTCAGCTGACTGCAGGTTTCCAACAAACAGGACGGTTACACAATGACTGAAACGTCATTAATATGCAAACTGTCATGACCCCTGATCAATAACCATGAGTCCCATTCACACAGAGTGGGGGAATGGCTGCAATCACAGCGTTGTAAGGTGGTGACAGATGGACCCTCAGGCTGCCTCCTCCATCGCTACGTCCACATGAACAGAATCAACCTTTTGGGATGTGGTGATGCATGTTTTCCAAAACTTTATACAGGATGTGACTACTTAACAATTAGACAACAAGCAAACATCTAGGCTGGTAATATTAAAACTCCAGTGATTCCACCAGACAGCACGGTGCTGCAGAGATCAGCACGGTCGCCTCACAGTAAGACATTATTAGCCATGCATGAAGTTTTGAACCAAAACTGGGTCCCACACAGTGTCTGCACAATACAGTGATTTATGAACATGTGTTCCTTGTCAGGCAAAGAGCATTAAACAAAGATTAAACAGCATAAAAACAATAACAGGGCTGCCCTCATTTCTTAACAAATAATAAAGAAAGTCCTTTTCTACACGCAGACTGTAGGACAGGTCTCAGAGGACCTTTGCCCAAATGAGGGCAAATAAAAATGGTTCAGTGTGTGTGAAACTTCAAAAACATAGTGCCCTAGTTGGCATCACACTGTAGTTTGAATGAAGCTGCAGCATTAGGTCCAGAAGCCAAAGTTAACTTCAGACACGTTGCAGATGACCTGCATAAAACATTCCAAGTTTCCAGCCTGCTAATCAGATACGATCAATATAACGACGTGACAATGTTTGAAGTGCTAGGAAAGAATAACTGGCAACAGACTGTCGAGGCCAAGCCGTGAGTTTTATTACAACCGTGGCCGTCCTGCAAACGTGCAATAAAAGCACGAACAACAAGATCCCCGCTTTAACACTCGTACCTACAAAAGGACACCACTCAGTCCAGCACACATGCCAGCTCACAGTCTCCGGCTTGAGGGCTGGACAATTGCTGTGGCAGCAAGTCAGCCAGCTGCAGTGTAGGAGGCAGAGCGGGTCATCTATTAATCAGAAGGTTGGTGGTTTGATGCCTGGCTGCTCCAGTCGGATGCATCCACTGGTGTGACTGTGTTTGTAAGAAGGAGGCGCAGAGCACTGAGTGATCAGAGTAAGAATGGACGGGGTTTTTAGCTTACTCAGACCATTAGGAGCAGAGAGTTGGGAAACATGTTTTTCAGTTTCCTGTTTTGTGCTGGAAATTGGTGGCAGCACAGGAATGACTCCAAAGGTTCCCGTGACCCTAAAATTAAAGGCACTAACATCACATGAGGTTTGACTCATAGTCTTAATGTTTTATTTTGCTTTTATGTCAGGCACTGAAAGTGAAAGTGAACAGAGACTGCACAAAGGCGTGAAAGCTGCTCCTACATACAGACCGTCTGATCTCACAGCGAGGCGACGCGTCGGTCATCGTTTGAGCCGCCATCCCTCTAAACTCTGAGCATTAAAGACAAACTTGTCAGGATTTACACAGGACAGACTCGTGATTACCACAGACAGGATGTGGAGTCAGTAATGCCAAATAGACACAATTTAAATGTCTGTGGTCGCAGTGAGCGCATCAGCACTCGCAGAGACAAAGCTGTTATCTTAATTAGCTCCACATGTCTTAGCTGCAGGCTAAAGTACAGTTCTCATGAACTTCTTTTCAGAGCTAAACACATGGAAACATGAGATACTAAACAAGACAAACACAAACTACTTTGCTGCTCATACCACCACGGAGTTGCACAACACTATCGACGTGCCAGGGGTCCGGGCTGCTTTGCAACGACATCAAATGTGATACATCTTGAACCAAAAGTGTTCTTTTAATTTTATATGAAATATGATTAACATAAACTCATTCCTAATTCATGCTTTCACTTTCCACTAACAGTCTGATAACCTGGTTATTTCTACTCAGAACTACTCTGAACTGAGAGATGGCGACACTGAGGACGGGTCGCCAGTCTGTCTCTGACACTATGGTTGAACTTCAGAATCAGGGAGGATGGCACAGAGAAAGCCGACTATCACTGTCAGCCACTTTGACGATCTTCTGTCCCCAGTGTCACTGAACACAAGCTGAAACAACTATTGCTGGGTAATAAACTCAAATTCTGCAACTTGTGTAGCTGGTGTTGGTGAAGAGTTTGAAACACACAACCAGATGACAGGACTTGACAACAGTGGCAGGTATGCGTGACACTACATTGCCCCACCCGTTCCGCAGGGTTTGAGTGTGTTGATGGGATTTTGGGCCATGCTTTTGGAAGATCAGACACTGATGTGTGATGAGAACGCTGGCGCGCAGTCTTCGCTCTAATTCGTCCCAAAAGCGTTCGATCGGGTTGAGGTCAGGACTCTGTGCAAGCCACTCAAGTTCTTCCACACCAAACTCTGTTTTTATATAATAACATTTGTGAGCAGCTCAAATTCTCTTCCTACCGTACGCATGCAGAGGATGCAGTTCTATACTCCCAGCGCCTTCGCTGGGTGAAGTATGCACAAACAGACTGATTTTGTCAGATTGCTCTTCATTAGTCCTGAATGCTGGCAAAACCAACGTTATGTTGTCTGAAGCTGCGAACAGCGAAACGCTGGAAGGTGGTACCATACAGGTTGCTGACTCATACAAACATCCTGGTATTTGATAGGGATCGACTTTACACATCATGCTGGATAACAAAGCTCAAATGTACATTTTCTGTATAGACTAAAATCACGTTTCTCTGTTGCTTCCTGTAAGCGACTTGTATTAAGCTCGTTTTTATCTCAGTTGGATTTCGGTGATGCCATCCATCGATCGATATTTACCTTGCTGCCCTAAGTTATATAACACGCTTCATGACTCATCACTGCACATGAAACTGTCCAAAATATCTTGGTATGCTGAAGCACTAAGAGTTCCTTTGACCGGAACCAAGTTGCTGAGCCCATCTCCTGAAAACCAACCCGCACCGTAACCCCCCTCCACCAAGCTTTACATTTGGCACAGTGCAGTCAGACAAGCACTGTTGTCCTGGCAAACACCAAACCCAGACTGGTCCATCACACCACTGGACAGAGAAGTGTGATTCGTTGCAAAGAACATGTCTCCACACTGCGTGCTTGACTCCACTGCTTTTTGTTTTGCGTTGCACTTGGTGACATAAGACTTGGATGCAGCTGCTCGCCCATGGAAACTCGATGAAGCTCTCTGGGCACTGCTCTTGAGCTAATCTGAAGGCCACGTGACGTTTGGAGGTCTGTAGCGATCGAGTCTGCAGAAAGACTGGAAAAGAATCCACTGACCCGACGCTGTGATTTTACATGGCAAACTGAATGTGTTGCTGCAGTTTCTAATCACTTCCACTTTATTATAACACCACTAACAGCTGGATCTGGAATAATGAGAACATTTCCTGACTTGTTGCACAGCTGGCATCCCAGTACGATGTCAGACTTTACCTTGGGTGGCATTTTGTGTTTGGGGATGTTGGCTACAAATCAAAACTGGCCGTGCATGCTTCACATCTGTTCAGATACATGACCAAAATTACAGAACACGCAGCAAACCTGTTGATTTAGCAGTAGCCAGTATGACTTTGTAAACACCTTTATGCTACTATATCCATAAATGCTGTGCATAAATAAAGATGTAGTATCACTTTTAGTCTGCATTTCTATCTATATCCATGACAGTTGTGAGCGAGGGTTGGCTGCTAACACTAGATAATTAACAGGTCATCGTCGTGAGTAACCTCTAATTTTACCGCAGCTTCTCAGTTTGCAGAGAGCCGGTTTAGGCGAGCACCTGGCTCTGACCTCGGAGCTCTGACTCTATTTGTACTACAGAGGAGTTTAGAGTAAAAGAAACAATGAAAACTTGTAAAGTTTTAAAGGCTCTATCATTGCTGTTGGAGATGCATATCAGGGCAGTTAAGTAAAAGGACATTATGTTGAATGTCTGGGATTAATCGTGATGGTAGAGCTCAGTCACCACATGATTTGCACTGATTTTCCTGCTTCAATGGGCCTCTGGGGAGCTTCCTGAGGAACATTAAACCCATTTGGACAGGATTTACTTGATTATTTTTGAAAATGCATGAGTGTAACAGCAAGTTTAATGCTGCTCTGAATGCACTGTGTGATATAGACTTTCTTTATAGTAATTCCACTGCCAAACATCTTATTCAAATGTTGTCAGGATACATGAGTTAAACTTGTTTGTTTGTATATTGGAGAATGTCTTGTGATATTCTGTAAAACAAGGTTACAGACATGCTGAGAGCCGCCCAGGTGTATTTTGTGATTTTGTTTGACTTGTGTGAAGCAAAAGTGTGATCCTTATCCTGCTGTCACACAGACGTCGTCTCTGCTGTCTCAAACTGCTTGTTCTCCTTTGGACGTCTTTAACCACATCACAGCTGTGCTGCTCCAAACACAGCCGAACTGCACTGGAAGCTGATGGCTCCTCGTGTCACAGTGTACTGGGCTGTCATGACTTTCCACAGCTATACTATGCTGCACCTTTTAAAGTTTATTACCATGTAGGTATTTAACATGTAAAAAAACAAAGTGAATCATATTTCATTCAGCCTGAAAAGTGCACGTCTGTTTCCTTCATCCATTAAAGTATTACTGCTTTTCTCAGAGCACTAATACCTCCAACAGTCGAGTGAAAGACTTTGTACTATGTCAGCAGCGTGCTTGTAAAAACATTATAAGTTCAGTGTTAAAGGTGAAAACCCTGAGCTGGACTGCTTCAAGCAGAAGTAGAAGACAACCCAGAAACCTGATCGCACAGTTTTAGTCCTGCTCTCGCTCTTCTACCACAGCTTCTGCCCTCATCAGTCTCTGCTGCAGTGAAACCCTTTGGTCTTTGGTCATGCTCTTCTCTGCGTGACTGCTTTTCTGACACATCACGACCCTCCTTTTTTACTTAAATGATCTCATCTTTGGGGAAAGGGTTTACATGATGATCCGTTTCTGCTCTTGAGGATGTTAACCTGTTCCTATACACCATGCCATTCATGGTTACTGACAGCTTTTAGCTTAGGTTACCAAACGAAGACGCTGACTTTATTGAAAGGTGACATTTAGTTTCAGAAAACTGTTATAGTTAGAGACAAAAACAAATCCTAGCTTTAGACTGACGACCTCGTGACGTCCAGAGGTTACGCTGCACTAATAACTGTGGCCTCGCTCATTTCGTGCACACCTCTGGCCCAGCTCGCAGCCAGCTGTTTCACAGTAACTCTGTTTATAAGAAAACCAAGGAGCAGCTTTCAGTGTCGTCTTTTATTTCACTAAATGGATTCAGAATTTCTGTACGATGAACAAAATGTGAAATATGACGTGAAGAACATTAGGCCATGGCTATAAGGCAAAACAATCAACAGAATCTGTCCGTGTTCGTGGAGTAGCGCACACAGCCACAGTGCACGCAGCCGTCACACACTAGTGCACGGCGTTCCCTGATGTGATGCGTCTACACACGTCCACTCGAGGCTGGTCACATCAACACCTTCATTCAGGCCACGGTGCTGACTTGCAGCCTTCGGCCCTGCAGTCTGGCTCAGCTTTTCTCTGAGCGCACACATGCCAGGCTGCTTTTATTGGGACTGTTGTGGCGCCTCGGTCCCCACGTCTGGTCAAAACAAAGGCATGTAATATCACAGCCTGAGCCAGACTGTCATCACACACGGCCCACAGAGGCTCACACTTTCACAGTTCCATGTGTGTCACAGCAGCACACACACCGGCCTGCGTGACACGAAGGACAAAGCTGCAGGAGACCAGTTAAAGGGCGCAAGCGTGCACACGCACGTCAGGGTCCGTGTCCACGTTACAGCGACATCCAGCAAACTCTGCGTGTGCTGTCATCACTGCTGCAGCTGCATGGCAGGCACCAGAGATGACACTTTTCCCTTTGGCTCAGCGCTTTCGACCAGTGACGGCTAACAAACGCCAAGTAATTCTATATGAGCGACTGTGGTCTGGTAGAAGCTTACAGCATTACTGCCACCATGAAAACCACCAGAGCTGTTTTCCAGCTCTGCTGTCAGACACATGTTTTCAGGGAACATTAAGAGGAAAGTGCCCAAGCAGCGTCTCTGCCACGAGGATTAATGTGGCTTCAGTTAAACAAAACATACTGCACAACCACATTCAAATCACCGTGACACACGTCAGGAGGAATTTGCAATTATGTGCATGTAATCAGCCTCTTCCATCATCCTTCAAACTTCATGCAGATACAGACGTAGGCACAGGTTTGTTCAGGAATGCAGAGAAAGCTGAGCATGAAGCTTTCAGCTGTCAGTTTAGTGGTTGATCTACATTCCCACTCCCACCTACAGCTGTGGGTACCCACTGAAAGAAGCAGACTGCCGGATAAGCGCGTCTGCGCTCAGCCAGAAACACAGCATCTCTGTTCGGTCATTATTGAGGAGCCTTGAGATGAAAGAGCGGCTTCACACTTCGAATGGCTGCAGACTTTATTTCATCCAGTTATTAAAAACAGCTGTTATATTTCCATGTATGTGAATTTGTTTAAATGTGATCGGGTGTAAAAACAACTTAAACTGTTCATGCTAAATTTTTGTTAAGCACCTTGAAGCAAGATGCTTTGAAAACCCTGAGGGACAGGCCGAGCAGCGCTGCACGGCAGGATTCGCTTTAGTAACCATTTAAGGTAAAGACAGAAAAGTACAACCAGGTCCTGTTGGAACTAAAATAAGCCAGAATCTGACAGACGCGTCATTTCTCAAGTATGTCTCTGGACGCAGAAGATCAACTGTGACTTTGGAGCCACATCTCAGGCCACAGGCTCAGGTGAGCGGTGAAAACATGACACCAGGGAAGTGAAGAGGCCGACGGGTCAGGACGTGACTTCATCCTGCTCCTGTCCTTATCTAAGACATGTTGATTCTGCAAACATCCTGACAGCATTTGAACATGCACCTCTCGTCCTCCATCTAACTTGATCAAGAATGTGAACAACAAAGAGACTTTTATTTCCTGCCAAACATGTTTCTAAAGCTAGATGAGGACAAACAGACGAGGAGGCCGGCGAGCTCTGACCGAGGGCACACTGGGGCTGACGTAGATATCTGATCTGTAATGTCCCAGCGAGACGACCGCATAGTTCAGCAGGAATAGGAGCGTAACATAACACGATATTTGTCGAGAGGGAATAATGTCATGTTGGTGACATGATACAGGGAAAACTTCCAACTTAAACAGTTTGAGATAAAAACAACAGCTGATCCCACAAAGCCTGATTTGTCTTGTGAGTAACGGCCTGTTCATGGATGCCACACCAGAAGCTGACAGACAGCCTGTACGGTCATGTAACGAGCCTCTCTGACATCCCTCACCTACACCAGTATTCTGACATGCGTGGCCACCCCTCTGCCCACCTGCACCTTTTAGCCTGAGCGTGAACTCCCGCTGACACAAGACCTCATCTGTTCACGCCACACCCGCCCCGGGACAGCAGCACAACAGCAAGAACGGCGGACGACTCTGTCGTCTTCTGTGGAAACAACCAGCGGCGTCAAAGAGGCCAATCAGTGGTTTAAACCCGCAGCACTGTCAAAAACAAGCATCTGGTCTTCATGCAGTAATAAGGCATGACGTCGTCTGTTATGATAAAATATGGACTCTGACACAAAGCCAGGCGCGGCGGCCAAAGTCCGAAAGAGTAAATTCTATCAATAACAACGTAGAGTCACAAGTGGAAGAGTGAAAATATCCTCGTCTTCAACACCTGACTCACGACTATTCTCTTACACTCATAATAACCTGGTCTAAATGTGCGCCAATGCACATTTTCACATGTAATAAGTTTAGATTAGAGCGTCTGCACAGTCTTTTTTTGCTCAGTGGCGACACTGCAGCAGATTAATGATGATGCGGGTAAACATAACTGCATTTGGATTGCTCAACACGAGCCAGCAGCATGGCGCTCGAACTATAACGGCGGTGTTGTGGTTTAAGTGGAGCGACACACACGTCTGCTTTTTGTTGCATTTTAAAATGATTTGTTTTATGTGCCTCTGGAAGCCAAACGTGCAAAGATGCATCCATGATGCTCAACAAGTGAAAAAGAAGGTGTTATGTAAATCATTCATTAATCAAAATCAGTCGTGCATTTTTAACCTTTGAAACATCTGCAAGACAAGAACGTCACATCTGATGCTTTCTGCTCGTCTTCCTACTTAAGCTGCTATATCAAACACAGATTCATCCACACGAGCACCTTTCCTCACACACTGCTCAGTATATCAAAACTTGGGACTGGCACTAAGCAAACACGAGCGTATGGACGCCCTTGAGTGTGGGCACACACCAGGCTCTCTTTCTGTGCCACAGAGGTCCTTCAACATTTGAGGGTGTTGCTCGCGAATGCTCTGAAGCAATCGGCCTGCTCAGAGCAGCCACACAGAGAATTACATCAAACAGACAGAAAAGCCATGATTTTCTTAGCGTCAGAGTTCTGACAGCAAAGTTACGCTTCTGTCCAAATGCCACAGTGTGATCACGGGCTAAATGCTGCAGCAGTCAGCGAGGCCAAACAACTTGTTCACCACGAGTGAAACCCAAGCGGCGCGCTGGATGTCAGAGTGGGATCTCTGGGTATTAGTTAACAGCAGAAGAAGAACCAGAGCGAGCAAACGACAAAGAGCGTTCGCTGCGACAGCCGCTGACGGGGCTTAAATCCTCCATGCTCCTTTCATCCTCACCTCCATCATCAAGCTGTCAGCGAGGTCTGGTGGTAATGTTCGAATTGTTTATGGAAGTATTAATGAGCTGTTTTAGTAAAAATAAAGAATCGTATTGTATGACAGGTGCAACAGGAGACCGAGGTGAGATGCCACATGCAGTTTGGTGAAGCCAAACGTGTAGTGAGCATATAAGGACGTCCTTCAGACCAATGACAAAGGTCCTGAGAATGGCTAGTGGGCGTGTGTCAAGGAACAAGTACGAGGCTGGAGTGTGCCGACTACAGTCACCTACACAAGAGCTAAAACGTAGTCCAACGGCTTTCTGAGAAAATCTCAGGCCCTTGTTGCATTAGACCCAGTTTTCCTATCACACGT
>NC_137435.1:40082500-40352500 GCF_964374335.1 Astatotilapia calliptera | reverse complement strand
GATGCAGTGCAACTATGTGTACAATGAAGTTAGAAGAACCAAAGGTCTCCTGTTCTCTCACATCTCTGCTCTTTGTTACTCTCTAACCTATTCACTCACCCGGGGAGCACAGCAGAGTAACACACTGTCACAAAGCCTGCAACGACCAGAAGTGCAACACGACCACACGCTGTAAGCAAGTTTCAGACCCCTGCTCCTTCAGCCTGCATGCTAATGTGCACTTGAGCTGCACTCAAACAAGCCCCTGTGCATCACTGTGAGTGATCTTAAAGCCATATTAAGGACAGAACAGGTGTGTAGTTATAGTTATACATCCATTTAACCCTAATTATTTGAACTAGCACTGAAGACTGATGCAGAAAAATGTGTCCCGCTGTTAATAACAGAAA
The DNA here is from genome assembly GCF_964374335.1 of Astatotilapia calliptera. Taxonomy (NCBI): domain Eukaryota; kingdom Metazoa; phylum Chordata; class Actinopteri; order Cichliformes; family Cichlidae; genus Astatotilapia; species Astatotilapia calliptera. The sequence goes on along the minus strand of NC_137435.1, from coordinate 40,352,111 downwards.
AACACTTTTTACAAGTTTTACTTTGAAAATCATTCTGGACTGTTTGAAACTGTTCCTGCTGCTGAAGAGATGAAAATAAGCTGTTTCAGTTTTTGGTTTCACTCTAATTTATTATTCAGATTATAGCTCGTTAATCCTGCACTAGTACCACACTGGCTAAATATAATACTGACAGATCTCTAAGTTTTAAAATGCAACATTAACGTAGAGTTCAACACAAACCAACAGTGTGATGGTGGAGGAGGGCAGCAGAATATAAATATCATCCTCTGACAGACATGGATGCCTGTGTGAAGGTTTCAGCCCTGAGTGAAGCAGCAGAAGAATGAGCGACACGTCTGCCTCTCACTGACAATGAGCTGCTTCAAAGGCTACAAACGTCCCGAGGCGCTGAGGCCGGCTCCTGCTAACTATCACTGAATCCCCATGAGACGTTTTAAAGCACTTCTAACCATCATTCACATCATTTTCCCTTTTACAGAAAGCGTTTATATAATTTACACTGTGCGCAGCTCTTCCAGGAATCATTATTTAACCTTGTGTTATGGTTTATAAGCCACTGTTCATTTGTTTCAACGGCTGAGTTTCATGTGTAGCGGTTCTACCGACAGCATCTCACCTGATCTGCACGGACAAACCTCTGTGATGAGAGGACAGAGCTGTCAGGGCGCTGCTGACAGGCTGCTGCCTAATATAGACGAGGCCAAACAAAAGCACAAGGCCTTACATACTTGAATGGCAGACCCTCTTAAAATAGAGGACTCGGTATCAATATGAAGCTAGATATTCTGGTGCTAACACCCCAGGGAACGTGAGGTCACAGGACTGATGGCACAAACGCTACAACCCAAGAACACTGCCTCCCGTTTACTGGCAGTGGGAGCTATACCCATCTGCGACAAATGTTTGGGGAGTTGGCGTCTGCATTCTCTGCAGAGGCCAGGCAGTGCAGGCGTGCATGTCCACACAGACTCACAGCATACATGAAAACACTGGGATTCAAAAACGTGGGGCACTTTTCTTGCATTAGACTTTTGTTTACTGGTTTTTCACATGGACCGCTGCAAAGGATCGTCCCAAACCCTCGTCTGACATTTCAACTCCTCTTCTCTAACGACTGCACAAACCCAGACTGCCTTTCCAGCTCATAAACAGCCCTCTCTGTGGAATTTCCACGAGGGAGCATGTGTCTTCATGCCCTGACCTGGCTCCGTGCGGAGACTTTACGGCACACAGATACGCAGACACTTTGTAGCTGAAAGCCTTGTAAAAAGCACCTCAGGTTGCAGCAGCAGCAGCCAGATTTACTTGGACAGTCACTCTGGGCTGTTTCAAAACGTTACTGCTGGTGAAGAGAGCGAGAAATGAGCTCAGTGATGCTTCAGCACCACTGATGTGTTTTAGCTGCACTAAGTAGCTCCCAGGTGCCAAAAGCACAACATGTACAGCATCTAAGTGAGGTTTAGTCTCTGGAATGTTACACGAATAAACATCATTGTAATTAAGAAGATGAAGACATCCTGGTGCGTTGCCCAGGTCTGGTTTGGAGTAAGCTGGTTCCCTGAGAGAGGGGCTTTGGGGCTTGATTACATGCAGGGTAAGATGGACGAGGGGGCCAGAGACAGATTGGTGCAGTGATGACAACCGTACTCAACGTGTAGCAGACTGTAGGGCGAAGTCGTTCCAGAGCTCGCGTATGGTCATCAGGAAACCAAGAGAAACTATAGCAGACCTGGAAGGATGTGGATCCACTAGAAAGTGCTAGAACATCTGAGCTGAGACATGTAACCCAGTACCAACGCAAAAAAGAAAGACGGATTTAAAATGTAAAATAAATACATGCATATTATTGTGACATGTTCACAGCACAGTAATGTACTTCAGATGTTCGTTCTCCCAACATTGACTGTTTTTACGCCCCTATTTTAATCACTAACACAATGGGTGGGTTATATTTGTATACATTTAACATAGAGCTAAAGCTGCTGTGTGATTTAACTCATCCTGCCCTGTAATGGACTGTGACCTCTCCCACCTCCTGCTGAATGACAGCTCAGACTCCAAACCTCCAAACTATGAAACATGCAAGCGCTTAAAAACGTGGTGTGCTGTGAGACAATAGTGCTAACCACTGAGTCGCTGCGCTGCTGCCTCGTTATACTCGGTTAACATGAAAGTGGCCTAAAGCCCCATCAGTAATGCAGACGCCATCCAGAAGGAGGCTGAATGTGCAAGTGCTGCGACAGGTCTGAAGCGAGCGTCAACTTTATGTTGACTCTCACCACCGTTCAATAACTGGTCACCTGTTAATAAGGGTCCCAAACACAAGTCTGATGGTCTTCTGAATGTTTTCCATGCACAGCCAGCTCCACTGCTGCTTCATCAGTAAACACAGGATGTTCAGAGCCACCTCAGCCAGCGCCATCTCAGATCCAAAGCCGAGACCTTTGAAAAAGGAACAAACAAAGACATAAATGCAGAAACACATCCAACCACATTCTTACTGTGGTACAGCTGAAGATCACGTCTACTATATAGTGTTAACTGAGCACGTGTAGAAACATAATACAACCTGTTTCAGTGACACATTCGACATACAGACCTGTGCAAAAGTTTTGAGCCAGATTCTCATTTACTGTGAGACTGATGCAGAGTCTCTCTGTTCTCTGATCATATTCACAGAACAGGACAAAAGGTGGCCACCATCCAAAGAGCTTTGAGTGTCCTTCAAGAAGCCTGGAGAGCTGGTCCTACTTGTGACTAAGGAGTCACAGGACAGCTTGTAAGAACGCCGGCAGCGCTGAAGAATAAATGTGGGCACACCAATATTGACTTTCAAGCTCATTAGAATTATACAGAGTCTATTTTTCCTTATCTACTGTATTTCCTTCAATGTTTGCTCGTGCTTCACTAAATCGCTGCACCCATTTCACATTTTCCCAGCTAAATACAAAGAAATGAGGGCCGGTGTGTAACTGATGAAGTGTAGATGTGAAGAGCATACCAATGCTCCTTTTCATACGTTTATCAATGGTGCCCTCATGTGGCTGGACTCAAGCGCTGCCATGCCTCAGAAACAGGTTTGTCACTCAGCTTTGCCTCTAAATAATTTGTGAATCAACTTTTAAGTATCAGAAGCAACAGAAGCTGACCTAAAGGTCAAACACATGCCTCAGTACTATGTACTGGTAATGAAAACTACTGGACTCCATACCAGCTGCTGTAACTAACAAAATGTTTGTAATACTGTCACGTCAACTACAACAATGACACACATTTACTGACGGTCACATCTATGACTCAGGAAGACAGAGTGAAGAATGCCATCTGCAGTAATGGAGCCGTTTTTTCTTAAGGGTCACCTTGACCTTCCATCTGCAATACATGGCAAGCCAGCACATGACAGCCTCCATCACTGGCAGCAGACGACATGAGGTGGAGTGACAACAGGTGGGTTGCAAGGGAGAGGATGAAGCATGCACATAGGGCTGCTCAACTAATCGAATTTTAATCACGATTACGATCTGGGCTTTCAACGATCATTAAAAATGACTGAGCCGATTATTAGCCCCTCCCTCCTGCTTTACTCTCGCGCTGCTCCGTGTGGCAAATCGAGCGCACCTCTCTGCGTTTCGAACACGTGTCACAACAATTAGGAGCAGTGGACGCCAACCTGCCACGGACCGGTTTATGCTCGACAATGTTTTCACGGACCGGCCTTTAAGGTGTCGCGGATAAATACAACAAAATGAAACTAGTACCGAAAAAAAGAAAATTTATTCATAACACACGTGAAAAGACCCAGGAAAACCGAGTTAACGATAAAAAACGATAACAAAATAACTGAAAACTGATAAAAACCCTGAAAACCAGACATTTCACACCTGAGCTTCAACTCTCGCGGCCCGGTACCAAACGACTCACGGACCGGTACCGGTCCGAGGCCCGGGGGTTGGGGACCGCTGATTAAGAGGACCCGAGGGAAGCTCGGAAAGCTCAGCAGAAGTTATTAGGAGAGGAGAGTGACTGCTGTTGGTTGAAAAGAGGTAAAAAACCTTCAGTGGTGTGGAAACATTATGGGTTCAGTCAGACGTGGATCAAGTAGACACAGTGTGTAAACTTTGCTACAGTAGCTGCACCACAGAGCAACACTGCAAAGTTCACTAAACACAGACGTTTACATTTTTCATTTATTTCTTATATTGCAAACATTTGCACTGTTTTATATTATTTTTTAAAGTCATTATTCAACACATTGTTATTGTTAAATAAATATCGTCAAATAATCGAGATCTCAATGTCAGTGAAAATAATCGTGATCATCATTTTTGCCATAATCGAGCCGCCCTACATGCACAAATAAGATTTGTCACGTGTTTGTGTAGAACAGTATAAACTGAGCCATGAGCTGATGCAGGCTAACACCTTTCAGTGTCCAACGTTTGGTGCTCCGCAGCAAAGTCCAAACGGTCAGGCCTTTTAAAGGCGCGTGGTCGTAAACTTTGTAAAACAGCCTGTTTCAGTGTAAGTGCTGTTTTCAGTAAACTCCATGCTCAGAATAATGTTCGGCTCACTCCCATAATCCTTTGCTCAGGACTGTACATACTATAGTGTGTATTCACCTGTTCTCTTTCACATCAAGTGGATGTTCAAATAAGCGTCTCTATACTTCATACTATGTATTTACCTGACACTTCTGCACAAGTGGAAAGCAGGTCTCATAATAACGTCCATGATATGGATTCATGTGAAAGTGTAATACTGACATTTTTACATTAAAAACAGCCCCTGTTCACCACGCATGGACAAATGCAGGCGAACGCTCCAGCTGTGTGAAGAAGCAGCTGTATGTGAACGAGCCCAGACGCTCATTTAAAATTACTGAAGCAACCTGAGAGAAAAGGTTTCGTGAATTTGAAATTCTGCTTGGAAAAAACAGACAACCACTACAGAGGCGAGCGGCCGTCCGTCCGCCATCGGCCCTTCATTTAAAAGCCTGCATCTCTGCCTGCCTGCAGCCCAGACCTTTGAGCAACTGAGAACATTTGGCATGAAAAATACCAAAAAAGACGACCCAGGGCTGGTGAGCTGCTAGAATTCTGCATCAGACAAGATGTGAACAATATTCCCGAAACACAGCAACAACATGTTGCTGCGATCAAAGTCAAACTGACCTGGGGGGGGGCTCATTTTCTCAGTTTAAACATGTTTTCTATGTTCTGTGGTGAATAAAATATGGGTTTGATAATCACTGCATTCTCTTTGTTTACATTTTCACAGTCTCCCAATTGTGGGGACTGAAGCTGTAACTAAAATTGAAACAAACCAGCAAAATAGAAGCAAAACATGTATGTTAACGTTAAAGTAGGAGCGTGGCAGCTCTTACTGACAGCTGTAGTTGATGGCTGTCTGTTAGGCCTAGCCTTGGCTAGCTGCCTAGCTGGTCTGCTATCCTGTTTGATTCTTGTTGGAACAATTGTTCATGAAATTTGTGCTTCAGTTTGGATGAAATTCTGTTACTTAGCACTTGTTAGCAGACGTGTGCCTGTCCATCATACCAAGACAACATTTAAAGCAGTTTATGACGTACTTCATCCCCTCTTACAGAAACAAGAAGAAACTAGAGTCTGATAGTTTCACACGTCGCTGGCTGACTGTGAAAAAATGGTTTATTAAACAGTGAATGTCTCATTACAGCATCGAGCATAAGAAGGAAGGGCCTCGGTTTTTCCTGTGGTAGTTCTTTATAATGAGCAATGATGGAGCGCTGCATGATGCAACAAGTCCTTTGTGATAAGTCTTAAAGGTAGATAAGAGTTAATGTTTTGGGTTTGGACTGAATGTCCTAACATTTCTGACACACTTCAGGGAGAAACTTTTTATACAATCTCTGCTATGAACAGATCATATTCGAGGACTCAACGAGCCTGAGAACTCAGAGCAAACTGATGGAACGAGGACATGTCCCTCACAGCTGTGTATATCAAGACATCCAAACATACCTGTTTGTCCCAATAAATTATCTTTTATCATTTCTTAGCAGCACAACAACCGCTGATTAAAGATTAACTAGTAGTGATGGGATTCCAGCTCTTTTTAGAGAACCGGCTCTTCAGGTTGTTTTGTTGCTTTAATTAATTTATTATTAACAAGAATATAAAATTGCGCACAAAAGGAATTACTAACGTAAAAAATAAATAAATAAATAAAAAAGTGGTTTTATTTATATATGTTTATATATAAATATATGAGGTGGCCCCTAGAGACAAAACACGTACAAACTCCAAAACACATTTCTAGCATGAACTGAACTTCCATAACAGAGCTACTAGATCACTTAAATTACACAATTGAAAGCATGAAAGCATGTGTGTATCGTTTGTGTATTTATACACAGGCACTCGTATATATTCAAATAATTTAAAAATATGTTCATTTACCTGTTACTACCACACACCAAATCCGGTCGTTGGTACTTGCTGGCTTGTGTAGCCACGAGGTAACAAAAGCTCAACACTGCCCCCTAGCATCCTGGAGCACTTCTGTTGTGTTTTGTACGTGTTTTGTCTGTAGGGGCCACCGTATGGGCTCAAAATGTGGTCATAAATATTTTGTACTTGTAAATCAGGATTTGTATGTGTAAAAAAGATTTGTGTGTGGACGTAGCCCAAAAAAACCCTGCAAGTTACAAGTACGAATTCTGACCCTATTTTTCTTCCTTTAAGCTGATTGGTCAATGTCATGTCAATCACAAATGTAACAATCCAATCAGAGAACAGATGGGTTTGGCTGTCGAGGGGCGCTTTTTTTGAACTGCAGGTCTTTGAAGGGAATAAATGCCCTTTTACATGCCAACCCAGCGTTTTCCTTCATCACCACGAAGGAAAACAGTCTGTGGTCGTCCGAGTTTGGTGATTTTTGTGTCACAGGTCTACGTGTTTAATACAGGGACTTCCACAGCCTTTTCAACAGCGCTGCGGACCGCGGGGTGGGGGCGGGCAGTGTTTTGGAAATGACAGTCTTCATCACAAAGCTTTCTTCGTTATGAATTAGCATACATGTTTTTATTGAACATTTGAAGAACCAGCAAAAAACCCACAAACTCTTGTAGTTCACATAAAGTCAGAGATGAAAACGACAAGGAGCAGGTGCATCTAGTGCAGGTACTGATGCAAAAACCCACAGAGCCCAGCAGCCAGCAACAAATTCTGGATCCTTTGCTTTTAGTTAGCAGTTAGCATTAGCAGCACATCCTGCGTCCGATGTGAAAGGACCTTTATGCTGCGCGCTGTGACTCACAGCAATGGTCCTGGGTCAGCCCTGACTTTGTGTTAGACTAATCCTAAAGTAATGATGTTATTTCTAACCACTGATATAGCACAACTTTATCCTTTCAACAGCTGCTGAAAGTTAGGGGACCTAGCTGCTATCGGATATTTATATAGAGATTACCCTTCAAGGACCTGCAGTTCAAAAAAGCGCCCCTCCGACAGCCAAACCCATCTGTTCTCTGATTGGATTGTTACATTTGTGATTGACATGACATTGACCAATCAGCTTAAAGGAAGAAAAATAGGGTCAAAATTCGTACTTGTAACTTGCAGGGTTTTTTTGGGCTAAGTCCACACACAAATCTTTTTTACAAGTACAAAATATTTATGACCACATTTTGAGCCCATACCACCGTAAATATACTTTTATTTATTCACTCCACATAAAATGTAATAAATAAATCATATAATACAAAAACCAACTATTCACATTTCAACTTTTAACTATTTAAATGTTCAGCTTTTTCTTTTTAAACAAATTTAAAATGAAACAACACAAAACACTGCAAACCACAACACAATTAAATATAAAATATGAAAACAAAAAGAAGATGCACATCCTCTGTCATATGGACCTGCATGAATAAACTTTCTGAATCCTTTATCATCTGCAACTGAAAATAGTTGTGGATGATTACTATACCTTTCTAATGTTGTTGTCCCTGCTCTCTCTCTCTCTCCCTCCCGCTCTGTTCCTGTGCTACTGAGTAACTACCGCCCCTCCCCCCTCTGCTCAGCGCAAAGCACAAGGCTCGCTGTGGAGTGAAGCAGGAAAAGGGTGAGAGAGAGAAAGAAAACAACCCACAGCTCGCGATACGGAGCGGCTCGCGTCGTTCACGTCAAAGAGCCGGCTCTAAGAGCCGTTTCGTTCGCAAACAACCCATCACTATTAACTAGCAACTGACCAACCATCAATGATGGTTATTACAGAGTGTTGCCAGATTAGGAACGCCCAGCCTGGGCAGCAGCCGTGAGCTCTGTCACAGATGCCTGTTTTAGAACTAATGTAGTAATAGACTAGTTTCCTTTGCTGCCTCGCTCTTTGTATCCACAGCAGCATGTCAGTTTGCCAAAATATGAACATGTGGTCTGATGCATTTGATCAGTGACTGGAACAGAACTCCCAGCTGTAACCACAGAGAGACACTGAATGGGAAGTGGTAGTGACTTAATGAGTCAGTGAGCTGCTCAGACACAAAGGCAAACGAAAGCAGACAAGCCAGCGTGAGTCACACACACACACACACAGAGAGACACACACACACACACACACACACAGAGAGACACACACACACACACACACACACAGAGAGACACACACAGAGACACACACAGAGACACACACACACACAGACACACACACACACACACACACGATGATAGTGTGATAATGGTGATTCGAGATCCAACGCTGGCTTTTAACTTTGCCATTTAAGTTGATCCATCTTCCTGCAGTGACATCAGCCAAAGGCAACATGATGACTTCTCCAGTAATTTAGACAAAAACCATCAGAGACATACAGATTTCAGGACTGCTGGAACGGTGCTGCTGTGTCAGCTGTTGGGTGTGACTGAGGCTGATCATGGCCAGTTTTATTTTATTCAATAGTCTTACTGAGTATTTCCTTTACTGGTTTAAATTCACACGCAGCACTGAAACATTCATAAACCAATGTGAATATTAGCCCGTGTCCTTACCGCGTTCCCGACTCTTCCTGTGATCCAGATGGCCTCCAAATTCTCTTAATCCTGCACAGGTCCCTCTCTCTGTCTCATCCTTCATGGTCTGTTTCTCCTGTTCATTGATAAAGTCTTGCAAATATCCCAGAGACATCCCATTAAACATCTGGAATCACAGAACAGTTTTTTTAATAGTTACTTAAACTTTAATCAGCTTGGTACGGTCCTCTATAATACAGTTAAAAGGAAAGGTTTGCACTTAATAACATTCAGTGAAAGTAAAGCAGCTGGATCCCATTTTCCCTCAGAACCGTCTCAGTTCTTCAGCAGTTTGACAGAAACATTGCTCAGAGATTGGTCCATGCTGACATGATGGTGTCACATAGTGGTTGCAGCTATTCAATTCAATGTTATTTACACAGCGCCAAATCACAACAACAGTCACCTCAAGGCGCTTTATATTGTGAGGTCGACCCTACAATAATTCATACAGAGAAAACCCAACAATCATATGACCCCCTATGAGCAGCACTTTGGCGACAGTGGGAAGGAAAAACTCCCTTTTAACAGGAAGAAACCTCCGGCAGAACCAGGCTCAGGGAGGGCTACAGGTGTAAATCTCCTGTTCCTCCACATCCCAAAGGTGCCTTACTGAATGTAAATCTGGAGACTGTGGAGGCCACAGTGACCTCACTGTGGTGCTAAGGAAATGACTGAGATGATTTGAGCTTTGCAACACATCTTGTATTAGCCTGCTGGGGCCAGCCATAGACCCGCTATCATCATAAAGGCACAGACAGGGTCAGCTCAGTTGGCAGTAAGAGGCCCAACGTATGCCTCTACAAAAGAAAAGCCCACACCATTAAACCACCAAATAATTATGCTTCCTTAGCTGACAGGAGTGGCACCCCTTTGGTCTACTGCGGCCATAGGCCATGTGCCTCGAGGCAGAAAGCTGCAAAAAGTTGTCCTTTGGAAAGAGAAGCAACCAGACTTGATTGAGGTTCTTGGTCTGCTGCACAATATTCTGCACATCAGCAAACAGAAGGTCTGCATTTACAAAACATTTACATTCATATTTTAATTCATTGTTAACTCAGTCTGGTTGATTCACTCGTAAAGGCACAAAAGAAGCTCCACAGTGTGAACTTTTGCATCATTTAAAAAGCGTGCACCCGAGCTGTGATGGAAGTCGCTTACTGTGCTGGCCTCCTCCATACTGAACAGAACTGGAGGTCTCACGTCTGAGCCATTCATACAGGGAACGTTTTTACTGGAGAACTTCAGACGAGATCTGGAACAAACAGAACACACATGACTGAAAACAACTCAAGCAGTTATTGAGCCTGACTTAAAACAAGCCTGGTTTTTATTACGCAGTAATAACTGTACCGCAATCATCCCCACTACAAAGACAAGTGACGTGTTAAACCAGTAAAGATCCATGCTACTGCACGGGCGTCTCACTCTGCTTTGAAACCGTGGAGGGCCTCTTCAGTGTTCCCAGTCTGGGTTGACTTCATCGTGGGGAACAACAGCTCTGCATCAGTAAATGTTCAGTAAGAACTGCAGTCAGATTTATGATGTGAATGCACCGGTGACGCACACACAGTGCACTCAGATCATAACTGTGGCGCCAAACACATTTTGCTTTTCCAAGATCTCCAAGACTCCTCTTGTTCAGGGTTGATCTGTTTGTTTCTCCATTTCTATTGCTGCCATTTCAGTTTTTACATTATACAGGTGGTATACAGTATGACAATGTCTCAGGCAGGACAGGCTGGGAAAGACGTAACAAAAGTACAAATAGAAATGCACAGTGTATCGCTAAATGTTGCATCTGTAAGAAAAACAAACATTCAGCACCTGGAGCACAAAAATTTAAAAATAGGTTTAACTTGTGTGATCTAACCCGACTCAAACCGCTGACCTTCTGACTCGTGGACGACCTGCTCAAACTCTTGTGCAGCAGCTACTCCAAAAAACACAAAAGTGAGTCCTCACAGCATTGCTCTTAGCTAGCTCTGATGGTGAGAGGATCACAGGATAGACGCAGGAGGCGCAGGAAGCAGCGTGCTCCACTGAGCCTGCACGTGTTTCTTACCTGGTCTTCTTATCGGCACCTATTTTGCCTCCATCCACCTCAGTCTCATTATCCTCTGTGGGGCTCTGAGGCTCTGAGCGAGGAAACGCCGTCTTCAGGGTGTCGACGATGGCGTTCACCACAATCTGCACGAGTAAACACATATGAGCTGTATCAATTCCATTTATTCAGGTTTATTTATCGAGCGCCAAATCCCAACAGCAGCTGCCACAAGGCATCACAAGCTGAAACCAGAGCAGGTCATTTCTTCATATCAGCAAACTAAGCACAAACACTCATGTGTCACTCACTCGTGTTAGAATGAAATAGTCACCTTGTCTATGCGTGACACAATGAAAGGTTTCTTGACAAAGGCGATCCTGGCATCTGTGTTGAGAGCGAGAAATTCCTGCATCTCCTCACTGTTGGCTATTTCAGGGATGCCGCACAGTTGCTGAAAAGGTTGAAACAGAAAGAAGCCACCAGAAATGTAGCAGCAGGCCAACAAACAACACGAGTGCACTACAGAAAGGTTTTCCACCAACTTTTAGAAAGGTCTCCAGGAGGCCCTTCCTGGCTTCTATCTTATCACTGTCCATGTTTCCAAACGGCATGTCTGGAAATATTTTCTTTGGACCTTTCACGCCTGGAAAAAGATCAGATGAGTCAGACTGGAACAAACAAACTCTCTAAGGTTCTCAAAGGTCTAATGCAACACTCCTTTCAAATGTCGAGCAAAATATAAAGCTTCTGTACCTTTGATGAGTTTCCTCAGTTCTGTTTTTTCTTCCAGTCGTGTCTGCAGATTGAGGAACTCGCTGTAGCGTCTGTTGACCGTGTGATAGGCTACAGACTGAGCAGAAGATGGATTCTCACAGCCCGTCTGTACAGTTTCTGCATCCTCAAAGCCGGCCTGGATGCTTGCCGGGTTCTCACAAGCCATTGCTGTCTCATACTGTAAAGATAAAAAACAAACTGTGAGGCTTCACTGATATCCCAGTGAACGTAAGAATGCACCAGTACAGGCCAAACATTTGTGACTGTATTCGCATTCCCATCAGTCAGTGCAGGAAAACATGAAGTTTTTTTTATTTTTTATTTATTTTATTTTATCTTCAGTTGTTACAGATGGGACAGACATGGCTGGGGGATAAGAAAGGAAAGGAAAAGAAAAACAGAGGGGAAGAGGGACAGTGAGAAACCCTAACCCTAAGCAAAAAAAAGAGCAACATAAACACAGCACCACCACATTAATAGCTAACAGTAAATATTAAATATTGAATGCTGTTGTGTGGCACGCAGGACCTACAGCGCACAATGTGCTGTGAGGTAGCAGCCACGAAAGGTAGTTTGTGTCTGTGAACACCTGTGTGGATCAGCACGCTTGTATTCAAAAGGTTTCTCCATGTAACGATCTGCTAGGGAGTGTGGGGAGACATAGCCCCACCCCAGGGCATGAAGCAGGCATGGAGGAGATCCAGAGGCCCCAGAGTACGAGGACCCAAGGAGGACCATCAGAGGGGCATCTGTGCCACCCTCCTGGGAAGAGCTGAGGAGAGCCCCAAATGAGGGGTCACCCAGCAGCCACGGAGCAGAGGTCAGAGGGGGCTGCAGTGACGTGCCGTGGGCTCTGCGGGCAGCCAGCCGTGCCAGAGTGAACCGAGCCCCAGGCCCAGAGGCCTGAGGGCCCCCCACACCCCAGAAAAGGCCTGACCGAGCCACGGGCGCCCGACCGTGCCAAGCAGCCACTGTGAGTGAGCCGGTACATACCTGAGCGCCCAGCGCCGCGCACCAAGAACCACCAACGCACTGACACCCGAGGGCATCAGCCACCGGCAGGGAGTGTGGTGGGGGGAGAAAGGCCTCCATACTTTGGATGTTCCCAGAGGGGCGGAGTCTAAGACCCAACCTGACATACAGCCACAGCCACAGCACACAGACACAAACCTGCATTCCCACCCCCATATACACATATACAAATACTCAGCACTCACCCAACGTAAAGACAGACAAATAGACACTGTACACACAATCACACTCCCCAAACATACTTTACACCCCAGGTCCAGGTACCCTCACCCCCAGAGGGGGAAACTGCACCTAGATGTTACCCTTTGTGTTAAGTGTTACTGTGTTAAGGTCTAAAACTGATATTAATTATGTGAAATTAATTTTGCTGTTTTATTTCATGTCCACCTGAGAGAACAAAGTGTCCAAATAGACCCTCACTCAGTCACCGCTGAAGCTCGGCCCCAGCCCTCCTTCGGGTCGCTCATCAGCGCGGGGATGACAAACTGCATTACTTTGAATACTGTGTAACTGACTTTTTTCCTCTTAATAAAGAACCTCCTGTGTTTTGTGTTTAGTGGTTTTATCTTTGTCTAATATTTACTTTTCTTTGATGGATTAACCTTGCTATCCAAACGTCCTAGCACTGATTTATTTAACGTTTTAGTAAAGCTCTAAAAACTTTCTCGCAGTGCAGAACGAGTCCTGTTTCTGTGTATTTCAGGGTTTTAAACTCTTAGTTATTAAACAAAACTGAAAGTTAAATATGTTGAAACATTAAAATTACTGCCTTTTATCATCATTATATTTGTCAGTGCTAAAAACTGCACAAATGCAGAAAAGCTCATCATCATGGCCAAATGCCTGATAGAGAGGACACTCCTGAAAGCAGTGCTGCAGCACTCTCTGGGTGTTTTTCTGTGGGTCATCGATCAGCCCAGTAAACACCAACCAACAACTGCATCGTAGCAAAGTCACATTGTCCTTACTTTGATGGTGTAAAGTGTGTAGGGGTGCGAGCCGGTGCCTCGGTGCTCCTTAGCCGTGATGGTTCCAGTGATGCGGAGGTTTTGGATGATGACGGGTCCCTCGGGGCTGCTGAGGGGCTCAAAACTGAACGTGGGGACAGAGGAACAGCACTGCAATGTACTGACAACACTCAGCTCATTAGGATTCATTACCCCAGTCTGCTCTGCGCCTATAAGAAGGCCTCTGGTGGCGATTATAGACGGGGAACTGCCTTCTCTGTCCAAGGAACGAATCCTGCTGATACTGGAGTCCCTCTCTGCTGTGCTGAGCGATGGCAGGACGCAGCCATTAGTCTGCTCCTCCGATTCTGAGCTCAGCAGGAATTTGGTTTGGCCGTCCACTGGACTGTGGCAAACATCCTCCAAATCCAACCCGTAGTTGGTCTCGACAGATGTGGCGCAATCCTTCCTACTGTCATCCAGACCATCATCTTGTCCGATCATGACCAAAGAATCGCTGGAACTGCGTTTAAAATCAGCCAAAGGAGAATCCGGGTCAGAGTCGTTTTCCTGGTAAAATGGGTTTGACTTGCTTCCTCTTGTGTAGCGCCTTAAAAAGGGTCGAACAGTTTCATCTTCTTCGGCGTTGTGTTGTGGAAAGTCCGCCTCCGCGGAGTCGGGCACATCATCGGCAGCGGGCGTGGCGGTCTCTGTGTGATTGATCTTTTCAGCCTCCGCTCTCTGCGCAGGAACGTCGCTGTTCTCTTGAGGAACATGTGCTGCCTGCCATGCTGGAGCGACCTCTGGGTCATCAGGTGGAGAGGGTAGGAGCGGGGATGAATTTGGTGATTCTGTTGTTTCTGGCGGTTGGCTGACAAATATTTTAAGTATGAGGAGGTTTAACCAGTCAGGGTCCGACAGTTTGGCAACGAGAGGCAGCAGGACATTACAGGTTATCAGCTCTCCAACCACAAACCGTCCAGTGCGCGTTTCCAAGTGCGGTGAAGGCACTAAAACGTGCAGCAGCAAGTCTGCGACTGCCCTCACATAGTTGACTTCCACTGTTTCGCTGGTCACGGCGAGGTGAGGGCTGCTGATGCTGGAATAAGCCTTCCACAGCTGCTCGTTCTCGCTGCTCTCATTTGCTCTCAGAGACACCTGCTGCTCGGTCACCAGCTCCTTGGCTTTCATGTAGTCCTGTAGATGGCAGCCGAACAGATCGAGGACCCTCTGGGTCAGTTCCTGCAGAATTCACACATTTACACGACCCATTAGAGAAATTCTGATTCTCTCCATTTTAATTTAGTTTCTTTACAAGCAACGAAATCTCGTAATAATTCCTGTGAATGTTGCCGTTAACGGTCAAATATACAGTAACATACACTAATAATGGTGTGACCCTTTGTGCAGCAAATGCTACTGATCATCTTGTACGATGGCACAAGTAAATAGTCTGTTCTGTTTTATGCTGGACGTAGGAAAAATGACTAAAGTGACACCGACAAAGGTCGAATAGGCAGAAGGGGTTAGAGCATCTCTGTGGTGAATACCATAGACCGGTGCTGAGCTGTTAGTGGGTGTGCTGAAATACTTCATATGACGATTTGAACTACTTGAAGTCTAAATCGCAACTCACAGGACCTGCTGTCACCTACCACACAGTGCTTCTCATGGTTCTCAGAGTCTGAGCTGGTACATAAAGGGAACTACTGTGGTTTCTCTTATTTCCTGTCATATACAGAGGATATTCATTTAATATGTTGATAGAACAGTAGCAGGATGACATCCTCGTAAGTGGATATCAGGCCCATGTAGAGCAAAATTGAGTATTTTAGTCTAAATAACCCAAAATGTGATGTCCACGTATGTGGACGCAGGTCCTAGGATGTTAAAGAACTCAACAGTCACATGACCTGTGGTAATGGGTCACACCTTTCCTAATATTTACCCAGCTACAGTCCAGAATGACTTGTTTACTAACACGTATCAACCCTGTATACATTATTTTAATAGATGGTTTTAACCATCCCAGACTTTTGGAAATCTCTTTACAGATTTTAATGCAGATTTACAAGTGCTCCTCATCCATAGCAACAACAACTGTAGGCAGGTTAACACAAACACTTGTTCTTCAAGTACTTGTAGCGTGCCTGGCCTTCACATTAACTACAGAAAATTCTTGCAAGCACATTGTTAGACCTTGTGAAAGCTCCCTGCTCCTTTAAAGCTCAGTACCTTCCTGTCAGCTGTTCTTGCTCGCAGTTTCAGCCCCATGGCCATGGAGATCATGGCTTCTTCAATCTCTGTTTCAAAAGCACTCTCAGAGGACACAGTGGAGTACCAGGAGGTGACAAAGTCTCTGATGATTTTCTTCACTGTGTTGTGGATCTCCTGGTCCAGATCATTTTCATCCTTCTCAGACTTTGGAATCTGAAAATTAGTAATTAGGAGTCTAAGGTTAACTTAGCCCAAACCGTTTATAATCACATCCATATATTGTAAAACATCAAGCTGTAAACCATCATTAATTATAGACCTACTTGCTCCCAGGTGATAAACCTCTCCAGGTGAATCACACTGTTGGACTCAAGAACAGTCTGCGAGCCGAGCCAGCCCCAGAGCACCAAGAGCAGGCTGGTGAAGACACACAGCAGCCAGATGTTGACCAGCAGGTGGAACAGCACCAGCCAGGCCAACACCACACCGACGCCCAGCAAGCTCCTCTGTCCCCACACCTCAGCCATGATGCTGCAGGGTTTGCTTTCTCACTGGCCTCAACTGGAGAAGTGAAGATCAGGCGTGCCGGGTACCATCACTCCTTAAAGAACCAAAACGATAACACCTGAGTGGCACATCGGAAACAGGACGGGAAGCTGAGTGCAAGCAGAGTGGGGTAAGTTGAAGTAAAGGGGATGACTGTGTAACACAAACACATCATCCACGCTGCTTATCACGTACTGACAGCAAACAGAAGAAGTGTTGTAAAATGCTTCACTGACCTCAGGGACGATGTGTCTCGTATCTGCTGAGCCAGCGCGTGTACGCTACAAGCTAACGCTGGTTGTGCCGTGCTTCATGCTTCACTAGCTAACCCGGTGTAGCTATGCTGCGGTGGTACTAGCGTTAGCCCAAAGGCATTAACTGTCGTGCGGAGACCGAACTCCGCTCAGATGTTTCATGACGGTGTACGTCCGACAGGCTGAGACAGCAGCTAAGCAAGATGTCAAGATTAATGTCTGCCCTTTAGCTGCTTCCTACGCCAGTAACAGCAGCAGAGAGGTAGCTGGAAACATGAGCGGCATCGCTGCTTCTTTGTAAAGATGCTGTATTTGTCAGAGCTGCAGCACGCACATACCAACCTTACAGTGCTGAACCAAAGACACGTCACTCCAGGAGCGCGCGACGCCTGCTCATAAACGCATACAACAAGCTACAGCGCGAGCTCAGACAGACATGCACCCTGCACGAGCCGTCCAGCACTCAACGAGAGGTCTCGTGAGCTTCTCGGCGTCAACTCCTCGGTCTGGTTTGTTTACTTCCTGTATTGCGAGCTATGACGTATCGATTGGGGCAGGCTCTAAGGCTTCGGAGGCAACCGACTTCCGGTATTTGCCAAAAAGTGATTGCCCGTATTCAAACTGCTGTAAATGGCTTGTTGGCCTATAATATGTGAAATGTATTTCAAATGTATCCCTCACGAATGATATCAAGTCATCGTGAGACACAGACAGCATTCCTGTCGCAACGCAATCAGTTTATGGCAAAGCGACTTTTATATATCTTTGATTTATCCAGTTAAAAATCCCTCTTTGTAAGTCCTGTTCACTAAAGTCTATTCACCAATATAAGTAAAGACATTACACATAAAAAAACACATGGAGACATTGGAAATCAGTCTGTAATTTGCATTTTTACAAATTAAATATTAGTTTGCTATTTTGTGTACACACTTTACACTCATTCACTCATCAACTTGCATAATGGATTTATCATCAGGTCACAATATAATCTGAAGTCTCCATCTTTCTAACTCTGTGCGATGCTGTCAGTCTGTCAGCCAGTTTGCTTGCACTGAAAACTTTTACTTTACGTGACGGGGCGTGGTCTGCGGTGCAGTGCAGGGATGCCGGACGCACAATCGTGCCCCGTCGACTTAAAATCTGTACTGGGTCCTATCATGTTGTTGTTGTTGTTGCGTGTGCGTGTTTCTGAACAGCAACCGTGAATAAAATATTATGGAAGCACTAACCCGTGGATATATTACAACTATTTTTTTTAAAAATATCTGTACTCTGTAAAGCAGAGGTGGGACCAAGTCATTGTTTTGCAAGTCTCAAGTAAGTCTCAAGTCTTTATCCTCAAGTCTCAAGTCAAGTCTCAAGTAATGTCAGGCAAGTCAGAGTCGAGTCTCAAGTCACTGGTGTAAAAGTCCGAGTCAAGTCACAAGTCTGAAACTTTGAATTTCAAGTCCTTTCGAGTCTTTAAAAAAAAAAACAACGAAAAAAGCATGTTGCAGTTATGCTAAATGTAAATATTAGACCATGTAATTTTTAAATCTGTGTTTTTCTCAACACATGACAAAATAGTGAACTTAGAAAATATACACAAATTGTAAAATTGCACCTCTTTAAAATGCAGCTCAATTAAACCTAGCTCCAAGAATAATTTTCACCGACAGTTCTGAGATAAGCTGCATGTTATTCTTGGATGCGGTTGTAGGACCGGCTTTAAAATCGCATGACAAAAATATCATACATATTAAAAAAAACTGCATCACCAACGTAGCCTGGACAACATTTGCTAGTTAGATGAAGTCAGCTATCTCATCGTAGCATATTTATATGCATATTTATAATCATACGGTTCTTGGAGTGAATGCACACACTCATGAAGTTTAGTAACTTCAGGTCACTGCAACAAGCCCAGGTACAGTTTACCGACGGATGGGTGCAGGACCTTGAAATGCACCGTGTAGAAAGTAAAGACCATCGTACGTATCATAAGTTTACCAGTCTCACAAATTGTCTTCATAAATACACATTCATTAACCGTTTATTAATATAACCTTTGAGCTCAATGGTAATTAATTAGTAGTGGAAATAATTTCTGGTAGCATCACAGAAATGTAGCAGTGACAATAATACTGTATGCTGTAATCGTACTGGGCAATTAGTGATACAAAAAACCTGTTTTATCCTGTGAATAAAAGTATATGTTTTTGTCAATGTACCATAATAACAGAAGCGAAACGCAATATTGTGTCAGGACAATTCACTATTTATGCACAATAAACAAAGGAGCATAGCGCGACAATTTCTGTTCAGCGCCAGACTTGCTTGTAACCTATATCACCAGTTATGTTATGAAAGTGACGTATTAACTACTAAAAAACACGGACCTTTGTGTAAATGCTTGGAGCAGACTAACCTGTGAGCTGGAGTGTTCTGGGATGTTATATTTGACCTTTGAATGGCTGCAATCCAGGCCGTCTTTGTTACTTCGGAAACATGGCTTGAACAATTTCTCTTCAACGACATAATCCGATAACAACCGATCTCTTTACCCGTCAGCTTCCCGTGGCTGTCATGCGACCGGCTATTGCAGTTAATAATACAACAGCTTCTTGTGTTTCTTTTTATCGCTGTATAACTGATTTTAATTGAAAGCCTGCGTGCGCTAGCACCTCTTGCCACGAGTTCCCAGAATCCTTTGCGGTTCTACCCGTGAATGACGTCACATTTTCAATCTCTATATAATATGCATGTTAAATTTTATATTTGGGGTAAAATATCAAGTCTTTTCAAGTAAACCGGTTCAAGTCCAATTCAAGTCCCAGGTCATTGGTGTAAAAGTCCAAGTCAAGTCACAAGTCTTACAACATTTTTTCAAGTCAAGTCTAAAGTCATAAAATTAATGACTCGAGTCTGACTCGAGTCCAAGTCATGTGACTCGAGTCCACACCTCTGCTGTAAAGTTTCTGATATTCAGTCATTTATTTATTCACTCATTCACTGTGGTCGGTCACATTGACTGGAGGGCTGTCACAGTTGAATCTTGAAGCTGATGTGAATATCTGAGTCAGGATGAGGCTGAAAGGACTCGAAAACTGAGTTAAATCCATGTTAAAGTGAGCCTGCAAACAGTCTGTGGTCTGAACATTACATGTTGAAATCTGTTCACAGATTCAGTCATTAAATTTGATAGATACGGTCTACTGAAAAATCACCAAAGGAGTCTCAGTGGATCCACGATGGATGTCTAATGTCTTGGTATAGCCTACTGTGTCCTGGTCACAGTCCAGATAAGAATCGTGGATTCAGATTTCATCAAGCTCAGATCCAGTTTGGCTCCAGTCGTTTCCCAGTTCATCCCATTCAGATCTCTTCACGATGGTTTAACTTTTCCCGACACGATGTGTGTTCTTTATTCAAACTGGTTCATCCTCCCAAAACTATACTGAGATTTTTTTTTAAACGACTTACTCTCAGTCTTTAAAATACACTGCCGGGACCACAGAATCCAAACACAGGAAGTTAATTCGTGAGCAGAAGAAGTGCTGATGAATACCTCACCACTCACGATTAAAATGTTCTTTTCTTCACATGACTTGGAAACAATCTCAAAATGTTAAAAAGAAAGAGAGCAGGTTCATCTGAAGTATTTCTGTAAATCAACAGCAGCTGAATTTTAGTTCAGTTCAAAGGAGCATGAAAAGAACGAACTCTCTGAGCTTGTGTGGTACTTTCCCCCCAAACATATTGAGTAGATTTATTGAGCTGAGCTTCTCCTCAGGGTGCAGGCTGAGCTGTACCTTTCACATCATACATGAACATGGCTGACTTAACTCCCAAAGCCTCATTAGTTCATCAGCCTTGGAGTTTTTCCATACACTGACCCATGACTTAGAACAATGCTGTGCTCAGCTATACATCAATGTAGATACTGTTAAATTCACAACCCGTGAGTGTGAGCTGAGCTATAAAAATCAGTGTTTACTGATTTTCTTGCTGTAAAATCCAGCTTTTACGCTGGATACAGACATTTTTCTTTAAATACCACAGGTAATTAAATACTTCCTCGGTTATTTCCTTTGTTTATAAAATTATCTGGGGAGTGTCAGATTCCCTTCTTTCATTTCATTTCAGAAATGAAAACGTTTTTTTCAGTGCACTCTCTGAACACTTAGATGGCACACTTGTTCTTGGAGGCGACCTCAACCTTGGACTAAATGAAGACATGGATAGGCTCAATACAGCAGGAACTCAGCGTAATTGGCAGTCCACAAATATAATCAAACAGTATATGAGCGACTTTGGTCTTTGCGATGCATGGCGCTCCCTTCACCCCACCAGTAAGGAATATACTTTTTTCTCGCATGTTCATCACTCCTACTCTCGTCTGGATTATTTTTTGGTCAGCAGCTCACTGCTGAACGACATTTCAGACACTGAGATTCATCCTATAGCTGTCAGCGATCATGGTCCTGTATCTTTAACACTAATGCACAAGAATAATACTACGCCAAGAAAAAACTGGAGATTTAATATATCACTACTTAAAGATGAAGACTTTATTAAATATTTTAAAAAAGAGTGGACTTCATATTTGGACTATAATGACACTCCCGAAACATCAGCTTCTGTTCTATGGGAAGCAGGGAAAGCTGTGATGAGAGGTAAAATCATTTCTTTCTCATCACATAAAAAGAAAAAAGAAAACAAAAATATAGAAATGAAAACTGAGGACATGAAAGTCGGAAAATGAAACTTAACACTTGCCACTTTGGTTTCAGTTTCCACATCATATAACTGCCTTCCATGTGCTATTATGTCCCGGACACAGAAGGAGCTGAGAGGTGAGTGTTTGCACATCCTGTGGTCTTTACTGTATAGACAGTTATAGTAAATTTAATAAAAGTACATATGTTGTTATGAGTGCAATGTCTGTGAAGGTTCTCAGTCATCCAGGTCATCGTAGTCTTCACTTTTGCTTTTCAAGCAACTTAAAGAAGTCCAGACGCCTTTCTTTCCAAGCTCCTTAGATTATGAATGTAATGTAATGCAGCTTTAGGTCTGACTGGGGCATTTTTTTGGCCACCACTAAATGAGCCTTTTCAGGTCAGATATGAAAACGAGTGAAGACGGAGTAAAACGAGGTATGCTGATGACTAGTATAACCTCACTAATCTGATTTGTTCAGTGTGGTTGACTCTGGAGCCAGTGTGGGAAAATATTTCTGAAAGACCGGAGGGAGCCACACAGTCGCTCATTAAAATGACCTTGTGTGCAATTTCACACATGCCATGCGTCCGGGTTTTTCAGACAGCCTTATTTCATACGGTGAGTCACAGGGTTGATAGGTTAGCTCTGTGAGGGTCTGTGGGTCATTCCTCCTCAGCCATGAACAGGCTCATGACAACTTACGAGACACTACCTTTGACAGAGGTGAGTGAAACACGGCCTGCACTGCTTTCACTCTGGATTTATTAACTGAAATCACTACTGGTGCTTTTGGGAGATTTAATGTGTTGTATATTGTTTCCAGCATATTTTAAAAAAGACAATTTTAGGCTTTTCTTTGTTCGTAACTGTTCTGCCTGAGCCTCGCCAACTTAATTTAGAGCTTGTGTCCGTTAGGTTTCCATTTCCTCTCACGGTGTGAAAAAAAAGCCCAGACTGTGGAGTTCCATCGTCGAGATGACGTCTCACATGGCACTGTGCAAACTCTGTGAGTACAAAACAAGCTGCTGCAAAGTCACTCTCATAAAAAACACTAACTGGGAAAATCCGGTATCTTCTCGTCATTTCTCCTCTATTTATAAAGATAGCAGTAAAGGAAGGAAACTGGGACTTTGTGGTTACTTGGCAACCCCTTGGGGGATTTTTTTATGAGCCACAGTTTGACTTCATCGGCTGAGTTAACATCTTTTCTGTCACCATCAGTTCCTCTGGTTCTGGTAGCGGCTGTGGTGCTCACTGTGAATGGGATAATAGGAGATCCCCTGTTTGAATGCCTCCAAGACACAGACTACAGCGAGCTTCTTGACATCGTGAAGAAAGGTCTTCCTGCTACAAAGACGCCTCGACACGTAGCAATCGTCGGCGGGGGCATCGCTGGACTGACGGCTGCCAAGTTTCTAGAAGATGCTGGACATAAGGTAATTTACAGTCAGGGAAAAAATATTTAAACTACACTCTCTCTGGGAGTAATTTTCTGAGTCATTACTGTTGGTGCTAAAAGTGCATATGCTTTTCAAACTGAGTGTCATGGCTGTGTGTCCCCTTGGACATCAAAGGTGACCATAATCGAGGCCAGTAATCGTATCGGAGGACGTGTGGAGACCTTCAGGAACAGAAGAGAGGGCTGGTATGCAGAACTGGGGGCCATGAGGATCCCAAGCTTTCATAAGTGAGTAAAGAGACGCACATGGCAAATAGACACCCCCTCATTTAATCAAGGAAAATATCCTGTTGGAAGTAAGAACTGAATGATGCCAGAAGAAATGTACTAGCCTGTAGAGTTTTCAGTACTTGTAAGATTTGAGCCTCTAAGTAACTAGGAAGAGTCTAACAAAACACTAAAGATCTTCTAGCTAAATGGTTAAAATACCGTATATATTCACACAGGATAACTAATGTGCTTATGTCACAGGATTTTGCTTTCTTTTGCATCCAAATTACAAATACCTATGAACCGCTTCATCCAAGATGACATCAACACCTACTACTTGGTAAATGGAGAGCTACATAAAACCTATACAGTTGAAAACAACCCCAGCGTGCTGAACTACAGCTTGTCTGACAGGGAGAGGGGGAAAACGGCCGCTCAGCTCTTCAGCCAGGCGCTGTGGAAGGTTTGTTCATGTGCTGCTTTGTTGCACATGTCAGTGTGAATCTTGTCTTGTAAATATTGTGATTTTCACACAGGTGAGAGATGATGTGAAGGCAATCGGCTGTAGTGCCACATTGGATAAATATGACTCCTACACAGTGAAGGTAAAGGTTTAATTACCTTGACACTCGATGTCATACCGATCACAGCTGTAATCTGTTGGGGGGAAATGTCCTCACAGGAGTATCTGGTGAAGGAGGGCAATCTGAGCCGTGGAGCCCTGAGGATGATTGGGGACATCCTGAATGAAAACAGCCTCTTCTACACATCACTGATCGAGATGATGTACATGCAGACAGACATCAGTGACAACGTTGAGTAAGAAATATTCATATGTCACAGTGGGATGTTAAGAAGCCAGGGAAGAGGAACAGCAGCTAAGATATGCTTCTGATTCTGAGTGGTTGGTCTTCCATACCTTCTAGTGCCACCATTGTTAGACTGTACTCCAAAAGGGCAAAATAGTTGATTTAAACACTTTGTAGAGCTGAGGGAACAGATTCATGTGGCACTTCTCCTTTGTTTCGTCATTACTGTATATGTTATATGGGGCGATCGTGGCTCAAGAGTTGGGAGTTCGCCTTGTAATCGGAAGGTTGCCGGTTCGAGCCCCGGCTTGGACAGTCTCGGTCGTTGTGTCCTTGGGCAAGACACTTCACCCGTTGCCTACTGGTGGTGGTCAGAGGGCCCGGTGGCGCCAGTGTCCGGCAGCCTCGCCTCTGTCAGTGCGCCCCAGGGTGGCTGTGGCTACAATGTAGCTGCCATCACCAGTGTGTGAATGGGTGGATGTCTGGTTGTGTAAAACGCTTTGGGGTCCTTAGGGACTAGTAAAGCGCTATATAAATACAGGTGATTATATGTGTAATTTTTCTTATTACTTATAACACTGTGACCACTGACAGGTGAAGTGAAGAACACTGATTCTCTCCTCATCATGGCACCTATTAGTTGGTGAGATAAATTAAGGAGCAAGTAAACATTTTGTCCTCAAAGTTGACGTTAGAAGCAGGAAAACCTAACGATAAAACAGCTGGGTCAGAGCATCTCCAAGCAACAGTAACCAGCGACAGGGCCGTGGACAGTCAAGACTCACTGATGCATGTGGGCAATAAAGACTGGCCCATGTGGTCCGATCCAACAGACGAAGAGCAAACAGCTGAAAGAGGTTCAAGCTGAGTGCGATAGAAAAGTGTCAGAATTGACAGAGTTTGGTTGCTGTGTAGCTGCAGACCAGTCAGGGTGCCCGAGCTGACCACTGCCCACCACCAAAACCACCAATGATCAGCATCAGAACTGGACCACGGAGCAATGGAAGAAGGGGGCCTCGTCTGGTGAGTCACGTTTTACATCAGGTGTGCATTGTGGGTAGAAGGTGAGGCGGCAGAGGCAGTGTGATGCTTTGGGCGATGTTCTGCTGGGAAACCCTGGGTCCTACCATCCATGTGGATGATACTTTGACACGTAGCACCTACCTGAGCATCGTTGCAGACCATGGACACTATTATACACTCCACGGAGGCCACACCTCGCCACTTACAGGATCAAATGATCTGTCGCTAACTTGGTGCCAGATGCCACAGCACACCTTAGGGGTCTGGGGGAGTCCAGGCCTCGATGGGTCAGAGCTTCCGTGGCAGTGAAAGGGGCACATAATGGTCACAATGTTATGGCTGATTGGCATAATTCAAATTTATAGAAAATAAATGATTAGTTCAGCTTTAGCGGAGTATTGTGTATTAAGGGATGTTTTCTTGAATTTCTTTCAGGTACTTTGAGGTGACTGATGGCTTTGAACACCTGCCCAGAGCTTTCTATCAGGTCTTAAATGCCACCATCCTCCTCAACTCCAAGGTCAAGCTCATAAACCAGACAGGTGGTAGAAATGTGACCATCACCTATCAGGACCAGCACAACTCCCTGACTAACCTAACGGTGGACTACACCCTGGTCACTGCCACAGCCAAGGCCACCCTGTTCATTGACTTTCAGCCCCCTCTCTCTGGGGACAAGATGGAGGCCCTGCGCTCAGTTCACTACACCAGCTCCACAAAGGTGGTGCTTAGTTTCAAGGAGCGCTTCTGGGATAAAGAGGGCATCAGAGGAGGGAAGAGCATCACAGACCGTCCCGCTCGCTTCATCTACTACCCCAGCCACAGCTTCCCCGGGACATCCGCAGGTGCACTGCTGGCATCCTACACCTGCTCTGACGACTCCGCCCTCTTCCAGGGCATGAATGATGGGGAGCTGATGGCTGTGGTCCTGGAGGACTTGGTGAAGATCCATGGAGAGTACATCAGGCCTTTGTGGACAGGGGGGCTGGTGAAGAAGTGGGGCTTGGATCCTTACAGTCTGGGAGCCTTTGTCCTGTTCACACCTTACCAGCAGGGGCACTATGCCAGAGAACTGTTCCAGAGTGAGGGACGGGTACACTTTGCAGGGGAGCACACAGCCACACCTCACGGATGGATCGAAACGTCCATCAAGTCTGCACTCAGGGCAGCTAAAAATGTTAACAGTCTTACACTGTAGTGTTTCATGCAGCAAACGTTTATTCCATGTTCACTCCTTTATCGTCTGATTTCATGAACACTGTTCCAGCTCAGTGCTGTGTGCTCCTGGAACCCCCAAGCCTCTGGAGAGCTAACTTTGGTGGCCGTACCCTGAGACGGATAACAGGCAGTAGTATTAGTAGTAGTAGTCACTCCAGTGTGATGTTTATTTTCTGTTACGAATGTACTGTTGATGTGCATCTATTAATTGATAGACAAAAGGTTTGTCTGTTACAGGCACTTTGATCAGATTTGCAGCGCTTCGCTCTTAAAGTTCCTCCTGTGTCTAAATACCAAGTTTCAGTCGGATTAAGTGCAGAAATCTTTCTATGTTACATTACGTTGAAACTTGTTTGCAGAAAAAGTGGATGAACAATGGACAGAGCCCTGTGATTCATTCATTTATGTTTTATTTAATTTTATCTACACGGTACTTCATGACTTCATTTTGCACGTATGTTGAACCACAAAGTAAATCTCTGGATTTTCCCTGTCAGCGTATGACTCGAAGTAAAAAGATGTAAGCATGAAAAACGGCTGGTTCATATTTAATGTGGTGGAACACTAACAGACTAGCTCCTGGCAGCGGCACAGTTTGCCTGTTTGCTGTGATGAGCTCTTTGCAGTTACTTTTTAACATGTGCATGGAGCTGCAGGTCACTCAACATATAATTAATGCAAACACTGAATTTTTGGTGCTAGATTCTAAGTGAACAACTCCATTACATTTATGCAGCTGTTTGGATAAAAAAAAGACAGTGTTTGAATTCTTCCTAACTCCAGACTGCTCCTCT
The DNA here is from genome assembly GCF_964374335.1 of Astatotilapia calliptera. Lineage (NCBI taxonomy): Eukaryota > Metazoa > Chordata > Actinopteri > Cichliformes > Cichlidae > Astatotilapia > Astatotilapia calliptera. The sequence continues at coordinate 40,325,027 of NC_137435.1, read as the reverse complement.
AAGCCCACCTCCCTTCTAATGGCATTAGATTTTCACCTGAGTGGAGCTTTTCGAGTGCTGAAATGATTATTGATAGCCTCTCTTTTTGACATAAAACTCTAGGAGTAGAGAAATGTCCTGAAATCGAGTATTTAAAGCAGACTGAGTGGACTCAGACTCCTCTGCGATATGCACTGACAGAATAACAATTATAATTCTCTATCATTTTCTTCGTCTACTATTGATCAGAACATAACAAGAGAAAGCAGAAGGTGCCAAGCGAGGAGCTGCCCAGCCTTTGCTTTCAGCTCTATAGATGTCGTTTAGGAAAGTAAATAATAATCTTGAAGTTTCAGATGGATGAAAGGGAAAAAACATCAGGCAACATTGTTTCTTCAGGTGAAACATTTAAGATTTATTATTACCAGACTTCTCCAGGCTTGCAGATTTCCTCTCCCTTCCTTCCTCCAGTTTGATCATATGACTGCACCCCTCCCCCCATAAGAGTTCCTCATCATCTCTCAAACGCCAGCTGTTATACCCACGTACACAAAGTCTTCTTCGTGTCATCTCCCATCAAGTTAGGAATAAAAAAAAAACATAATACAGTCTGACTGCGGTGCGTTATCACTGAGTGCCTTTCTGCACCATCTGTGTGAAGCGGTTGGTGATGCTGAGGGTGGTGTCAATGAATCGCTCCACGCAGCTCACCAGGCACGTCTCTGTCCTGTAGTCCAGCTTTGAGCCCGGAGTGTCCACACATTTATCCCAGCAGACGTCGGTGAAACTGTGCACCTGCAAACCACAGGACACAGACGGGAACTGATTCAGCTCAGTGTTATTTATAGAATGTCGAAGCATCGCGGCTGATGCCAGTTAATGTTTATTAAAAAAGAAAAGGCTGAAATCTGATTACTGAACACATGTAACCAAGATTCATGCCGGACTCTAGAAGACAGCATGTTTCTGTGTGTACAGGAAACTATTTAAATCAATCACAGAACTGATGTGCATGGAGTTAAAAACACGTCTTCTGCCTGTTATGGTTGTGAGAGCTGCTTCTATGAATGTTTATTTAGAATGAGAGGGGGAAAGGTTACCAGCTGCCACACTGGATGCTTGTCTACGGAGCAACTAACGTGCACTGCTCTCCACGCAACGATGGTTACCGGTTCCTTCACTGACTCGGTCTGTCTATCACTTATAGAGCACGGCTCGCTGTGAAGTGCCCCTTAATAAATTTGTCCACAGCCACATCCATCATATTTTCTTATACATCTGCTGTTTAGTGATTCAGCTAACCTGCTCCATATTTCGGACATCCACCAATTATCCCAGCGATACCAAAGGTCAAATAAACGATTAATGATCATCTTTAAAGCTGCAATGTAACCACACACAGTACTGACTGGATTACGCCGAGCTTTGAATCCACGGTTAACAAAGCTCAGCATGTGGATCTAGAGGATATATTAACTCTATGTTCTTCAACGCGGAAACACCTGGACAAGAAGCAGATGTTCTTCCAGCTGTGTGATGTCCAGTTCTAATACAAACTGGTCTCTTGTACAGAGACATTAACGGTCAACTAAGCACGTGTAAGACGTCAGATCACGTCGTGCAATGAACTACATCTGTCGGAGGACAGTCAGCCCCCGTCCTCTTACAGACCTGAGCCTGGAACTGCGCTTTCTGCTGCTCGACAGCGATCATGCGCTGCAGCTGCGTCGCCTCTGCCTTCTCCGACGCGCTCAAGTTATCAAAGCCGTCCATGTCTTCTGCCCGTCGGCTGCACAGGAGCTCCGAGCACTGCTCAAGCACAGAGGTGACCTTCTCTTCCACCGGCGCGGTTTGGGAAACAGCGCTAATCACACGGTGCCCTGCAGACGGCGGCGCTTCCTGTTTGCGTTGTTTGACGCGCTAAATGCGACGCAACAAAGGACGCGTGCAAAGATGTTTCATGTTGAGCAGCAACCCCCCAAACACCGACCGGTACGGTTATTAGCGTACAGACGCATGTTTCACATCCAGCTGTAGAGACGTGTTTTATAGAAGGAATGAGGATTACAGAGAACTCACAGTTTATTTTCACATAAAGAAGTCAGAAAATAAAATAACAACAAACAAAACACTGGTGCTGTTAATTTACCTCTTAATTATGAAAGTGTGTATGAATGAATTGTAGTGGTGGAGTCAGCGCAGTAAAAACACATTTATGTCTTCTTTACCTGATCACAAACATGCCTGTGTCTCTGCAGACATTTCTCAGAGGACTCTGGTGGCATTTAGTTTTCTAATTGTATGATGTTCCACGAGTATGGGAGACTAAAACAGTCAGTCAGCAAATCATTGTTTTAACAAAATAAAAGGTTGACATTGAAGAGGTACTGCAGATGGTTCTACAATAATTAAGAAATTAATTAAGAAAAACAATTAGTGATTTATTGCTTCCCATACATTTTTATATCATTTGCTGCAATTCGATCAGTCGATATTTATTGTCAAACTTTATGTCCATAGTTTAAAAACCAAAAACACAAAATATAAAGCTTAATAAAAAAAGAAAATATCTGTAAACATATAAAACCATAATATAAATAAAACGTATTAATTATTTTAGATTCATTTATTTCTTGTGTTGTTTTGTACAGCCACAGTTGACCACCTTCTAAAAACAGACACTTAATAGGAATGAAACAAATGTTGTAGTCCACATAGCACACCATATAATACTATTATTAGTTATTGGTATTTATTTAAAATACATAATAATTAGGTGATCATCTCGAACACCCACAATCTTTGTGACGCCACGTCGACAGGATTACATCCGGGTTACTGCCGTGACCTTGGTTGGTTGTTCATCATGGCGGCCATCGTCAGGTTGAGTTCTGTGTGCCGCAGAGGAATTAAACGTGAGTAGCGCTGCTTCTCTCCGGGGTTTATGACTGTTCTAAGCATGTGTGCTTACTTTAGGGCCGCAGTTCGACAGCAGGCCGATTTGACGGAAGTGAAGTCGAGTGTTGGCCGTAGACGAACAAATGGCGCCAGCTGCAGACTTTTCAAGATCACGGTTTCACTGAAGCATCCTGCTGTCAGTATTAGCCGCTTTATTGCTACCTGTCAGTGGCCAGCGCCAGCTAGGTATGAGTAGTGCCAAAGGCCGCTTTGCTAGCGTTATCGCTCAGCACTGTCCACCAAAGATTATTCAGAAGTTGGAGAATTATTACTTCGAAGGAAAAAGGAGGCAAAAGACCTGAATTGCAAGATTTGTAGTCAATGACAGGCCTCTTAAAAAAGTAAAATAGAAATCGGCTCCCTTCCTTTGACGTTTTAAAGAGCACAGTAAAGTTTGCGTTAGGGTAAGGCTGCTCTCGTTTGGCTGTTTGTGTGGATGATTTCCAGCTGTAATCGCACTATTACATAGCCTTCATGTGTTCATAACAAACACAAGAAAATATAAACGTTTTAAAGAATTATATACAGTGTGTGATAGTTATAATTACGCTCATTCTATCTGATTAAATTCCGCTAGTGTTCGTTGTGAAGCAGATCTTAAAATGCTTGATCTTGACTGTGAGCTAATACAGAAGCACCAGTGAACTTCCAGACCGACGCCAATATTTTCTTCTGTCTGTTCGTGCTGTTGTTGTCATCCCCCTTTGTGCCAGGAAAAAAGCATTTATTATTTAATTAAATTAAAAACACAACGCTTTCTTTCAGTTCCTCATTTATTCATTTATATTTTTCAGTTCAGATCTACGTGACATAGCAGATCATTAACACAGTGCTGCTGTGCACAAAGGGAAATGCTCCAATGCTCCATGGAGCTTGAAGGGGACAGTCTCTTAGAGTAAAGACACCACTAATTATTTTACCTTAACTGTGTGTGATGTGTCGCAGTTTAAAACTCGTGGTGTTCTGGGAGAATGTACAGTATTGAAATGGAGGACATGTAGGAAGCACTGCACTGGAGCCTATCCCAGCTGTCATAGCTGTTTTTTATTTATGAGAAAAATCAGATCCACATATGAGGACATTTGTTTTAAATTTTAATAGAAGAGTGGCAGTATAATGTCCTCGTAAGTGGATATCAGGCCCATGTAGAGCAGAATTTAGTATTTTGGTCTAGACAAGAGAACATGTGATGTCCACGTGTGGACACCAGGTCCTCGGAGGTTAAAAAATACATTTGGCATCAAAAGTAAGAAAATTTGGTTTGGGTCATTATTTCTTTGTAACAGTGCTTCTTGGCATTGAAGATGTTGGAAGACCAGTTATTTCACCTTTAATAGTACCATATTTGTAAGGAAAATAAATTTTTTTGTTGAGCAAGGAACCCATGCAATGACAATCAGATGCCTGATTAGCAGCACCTGCGAGCATGCACACTGCTCTTGTAGTTGGTTTCTGCTCCAACCACACCACGTTTAACTGATCTGTGTAGGGTCCATGCCATAGGGCAAACTAAGATGCAGTGTTATCTGCAGTGAGCCCTGGTACCATTGAAGGCCATGTTCCATCTATCAGGGGTAAATGGCCTGCATTTGTATAGCGCTTTTCTAGTCCATAGGACCCCAAAGCGCTTTACACTACATTCAGTCATTCACACACTGGTGATGGCAGCTACATTGTAGCCACAGCTGCCCTGGGGCGCACTGACAGAGGCGAGGCTGCCGGACACAGGCGCCACCGGGCCCTCTGACCACCACCAGTAGGCAAACACGGGGTTAGTATCTAGGGGGTGTCCTAATTAGACGACGACACCACAAAAAGAGTTTCCTCACACCGTACCACTTAGGCTACGTTCACTCTGCAGGTCTTAAAGCTCAATTCCGATTTTTTTGATCAAATGCGATTTTTTTTTTTTTTTTTGTCTGCTCGTTCACACTACAGATAAAACGTGACAGCAAACGCGCTCTAGTGTGAACGCTCAAAGCGGCCGCATGCGCAAAAGAAGACGTCACACACAACATGCTCTGTTTAGACCCAGAGCAACAGTGTTGTGTGACTGATGGCCTTAATATAAAGACTTGTTTCGGACTTTACGTTTCCCAATTTTGCTTTAAGTTATAAAGTTATTGTGTTATCTACATTTGGCCTAATAATGATCCTTATTGCTGTTTTAGAGGATAGCTGCAGATTTCTGTCAGAATCTGCAGATTATACATGGTAAATGGTAAATGGCCTGTATTTATATAGCGCTTTACTAGTCCCTAACCAAAGTGCTTTACATATCCAGTCATCCTCCCATTCACACACACATTCACACACTGGTGATGGCAGCTACATTGTAGCCACAGCTGCCCTGGGACGCACTGACAGAGGCGAGGCTGCCGGACACTGGCGGGCGCCACCGGGCCCTCTGACCACCACCAGTAGGCAACGGGTGAAGTGTCTTGCCCAAGGACACAACGACCAAGTCTGTCCAAGCCGGGGCTCGAACCAGCAACCTTCCGATTACAAGGCGAACTCCCAACTCTTGAGCCACGATCGCCACCAGTACAAAAAAATACAGTACAAAAAAATGTTCATGTTTCTCCAACGTTGTCTTCCCAACAGTTTCACTGGATGGCCAGGAAGCGTTCGCGATGTCTTCTCCGTCGCTGATAATCGGCGTCTGTCTTGTGTCAGTGACGTAAAAGACGGATTTAATGCGACGTGACCATCAAACAGCAGCCGCTTTCTAAAACATCAGATATGTATCTGATTCAGCACCACATACCAAAGTGACCCAGGTCGGATTTGAAAATATCGGATTTGTGCCGTTCACACTGTCAGACCATGATCGGATAGATGGTCGCAGAGGGTCACAAAAGTCGGATTTGATGCGCTTTCGCCTGCAGTGTGAACGCAGCCTTGGAAACGTAGGCAGTCTGTGAAAGGTTTGCAGGACGGTTTGCCTGTTGGCTCTCTACCCACACCATCAAGAACAAACTGCTAACAGCCGATCTCCAGTCACATAGGGCAGCAGAATAAGCTGTTTGGAGTTAGCAGAGAAGATTAGGCAGGTTTTTCATGACCGTGACCCACAACTGCGTTTTGTTTACAAATGTGGGACTGTTCAGGAAATAAACAGGTTGGAAGTTTGAGTAAAGGCAAAGCTTCTTGGAAAAGATGGGAGTTTAAAAATAATTAGGTTAAAGGAGCGACGTCATACACTTGAAAACATGTCAACACACTGCCTGGTGAAACCCCGCCCCCTTGTGGTGAAATTCAGCATTGTGCAAATCCAGAAAGTACCTTTTTTAAATTTAGAAACTGAACACACACAAAACATGCACAACATTATGAGGAAAGGAAAAGTAAAGCAGCCAGATGTGTTTGTGACTTTGTGTTTTCTCTCCTCAGCTCTGTTCTATCAAAGCGCGTTGCTGGTCAGGCCGCTGGCTGTACCCCACAAACACCTGGAGCAGCCGAACCTGCTGACGGCGAGGATTCATTCGTCACAGAATCTGAAGGGTCAGTGTTGACGTAGCGCCCTGTGTGCAGGTGTTGTACAGAACGAGAGGTGCACGTAGATTATTTAAATACCACAACCTCAGAAACCTCTGTGGCAGTCATCAGCTCTGACACACTTAAATCAACATAAGCTTTCTAAGCTGCACATGTTCTACTTTTGACTCAACGTAAGTGTAGCGTGTGTGACACACATTACATTTCAACACCAGTGGAGGTCCAGTGGGGCGGTCCTGGCATCTGAGGAGCTGGTTAGCTTTCCAAGAGCAGAAAATGGCTAGTTCAGACATGTTTTGCATTAACTATAATCTTAATGGAGGGCGAGAGAGAAGCAGAATGGAGCGCTACACCCCGAGGGCGAAAGGAGGAGCCATTGCAGGCCGATTGTGTCACACGCAGTCATCACTGAGCCTGGAACAACCCTGATGCGATCGTGGTCACAGTCGGGCTTGGTCAGGGTCACGAACCTGGCAACCGCTCAGCAGGTACAGGTGTCTGAAGTGGAGCAGGATCGCTTTGGTTCCTGTTTTGGATCTTCATGGTTTCGCCCTCACGTGTACACACAGCGTTTTTTTCCACATGAACACAGGCGGTGACATTTTGGCCTGTTTGGAGGTCATGTGGTTTACCCACGATGTGGGTCCAGAATGAAGGAGCCTTCTTTCTGTTTTTGCTCAAATGTAAAAATACGTTCATATTGAGCCAGAATATGATTCACCTTTTCTTACTTTAGTGAGTGATAGTCCTCCTTCTTTTTGTCAGAGTTTTTCTTTGGCTCTTTTGTCTCTCCAGTCCTTATATCTGATCAGTTTCACATTTGTAACGCTGCGTAACACCAACCGTGAGTCTTTCAACAAAGGCACTTAATACGTGCAAAGCAAGATAAAGAAAATAAATCCTTGGCCAATATATCACAATTTCAGGTGTTTAAATTGTATCGCCCTTAAATTCTACATCGGTTGTAACAATGTGGATTTCCAGCTTATCTTATTATAACAGAAAGGTTTCCAGTCTTTGTTATAGTGAAGAAACAATCAGTTTTCCTGTCCTGCTGAGAGAGATAAGAGAAATATGCCCGCTTCAGCCACATTAGAGGCTTTTGAGCATTAATGATGACTTTATTATTTTTAACCATAAAATCATCATTTAAAACTGCATTTACTTGGATGCCGATACAAGGACAGTGTCACAGCTCCACGTCTGGTTTGTGCAGCTTAAACAAACTGAACGTGAGAGCAGAGCTGCAGACGTTGTCACCCTCAGATTGGTGCCAAGTTCACTGCTTGCCAATGATGCTGATGGATTACTGACCATACTTGTTATCTACAATTTGTGCAACATTAGATACAAAAAACTGAAAAAATAATCGCAGAAAGATGTTCAGTAAAGACACAAGCGGCTCAGTGAAGTAGCCAAACCTAATATGCAGGAGACCCGGTCTTTCCAGTGGCATGTGTAGAATTTGAGATGCATGTGACTGAGTCAGATTGAAGTCTGCTCAGAGCTTCACATTGTTCGGCCTTCTGATGATCTGCAGTTTATCTTGCTTCACAGCGAGTTCCACCTCCAAAGCGGCCTCTCTGCACTGGACGGCAGAGCGAATGCTGAGCGTGCTGCTGCTGGCCATGGGCCCTGTCGCTTATTTCAACCCTGGTCCTGTCATCGATTACTCTCTGGCTGCTGCCCTGACCCTTCACGGACACTGGTAAGACTAGCAGTCAGCTGATCCCTGGTTTCACTTGTTTCTAAAATGTTATTGCAAATATTCGCAAGCCTAAGGTAAAATATTCCTGACGCCTGTGTTTTATTTGAACAGTAACGCTAAGCTGTCTTTTTTTAGAGCTTTCACTTCCTGAAAGCTATATAAGCTCTCGCCAGTCTGTCACAATACCAGGACACTGTCCAGGCTGCATTTATGACTGAGACAGAGAAACAATATTTCCTCATTCAGCTCTCAATACAGAGCTGGTTTATTAGGTACAGTGATTGTGTATGATTGACACGAACAATGTTTCTCTGTTTATTGACCATCATGCAGGTTTTTATCAACGTACATTTAAATGGTATACTTACCCTGGAGGTCACATAAGTATTACAACAGAAAATATAAGTTGTTTTATGCAAATTGGAGACACTTATGCTTAGCTAGCTTGGTTAATTAGAGACTGAATGGCTCAAACATAAGACGAGCTGTTACTGTGACTGTCACTGGATGAAGATTTTGCAGCTCAGAAATCATATTTTATAACGTGGATCTCAAATCTCTTTAAAAAAATTAAAGGTTTGGACAACTGCAGCAGCATTTTAGTCTAGGGCGGCTCGATTATGGCAAAAATGATGATCACGATTATTTTCACTGACATTGAGATCTCGATTATTTGACGATATTTATTTAACAATAACAATGTGTTGAATAATGACTTTAAAACATAATATAAAATAGTGCAAATACTGATAACAGTGCAAATGTTTGCAATATAAGAAATCAATGAAAAATGTAAACATCTGTGTTTAGTGAACTTTGCAGTGTTGCTCTGTGGTGCAGCTACTGTAGCAAAGTTTACACACTGTGTCTACTTGATCCACGTCTGACTGAACCCACAATGTTTCCACACCACTGAAGGTTTTTTACCTCTCTGTTCAACCAACGGCAGTCACTCTCCTCTCCTAATAACTTCTGCTTAGCTTTCCGAGCTTCCCTCGGGTCCTCTTAATTGTTGTGACACGTGTTCAAAATGCAGAGAGGTGCGCTCGATTTGCCACACGGAGCAGCGCCAGAGTAAAGCACGAGGGAGGGGCTAATAATCGGCTCAGTCATTTTTAACGATCGTTGAAAGCCCAGATCGTAATCGAGATTAAAATTCGATTAATTGAGCAGCCCTACTTTAGTCCCAGCTGGAATCTCCAGTATTAGTGTGTCAGGCTGCAGAGCGAGAACTCTGTGCACGTGACGGCTGAGGCTCCTGGCTGTCATCACGTGTGCACACAGTTCATTCAGATGTTGCGTCGTGCGTGGAAACGTCAGCACGTTTATGGGGCAGTAGTTGATGCATTACTGTCATGGTCAAGTTTAGAAACACTGGTTGCACATTTTCCATGTGTGCTGTGCAGTCATTTAGAGCGCTTCAGTGTAACCCTGCTGAAGCAAAGGGAGGCCTTCTGTCTTCACTGGCTGCTCATCTTTTCCTCTGCCTGTGTTGTTGCAGGGGTCTCGGGCAGGTGTTGACAGACTACGTTCACGGGGACGCAAAGATCAAGATGGCCAACGCGGCTCTCTTCCTCCTGTCCACGATCACCTTCACTGGTCTTTGCTACTTCAACTACAACGACGTGGGCATATGCAAAGCTGTCGCCCTGCTCTGGAGCAAGTGAATATGACTGTGGGCCGGGACGCTCAGGAAGACCGAAACACTGGTCCTGGCTGCGTGTTTAACAAACGAAATCAGTGTGTTCTCTGTAAATATCATTTTGACAATATTTCATTGATTCAAAAGTGTTTGTGTTCATTGATTCTAGCTTTGTCTTTGTGCATTGATTGGGCTGTTCCTGAGTAACCGTGGAACAAATTTACGCTACAAACATGTTTTAACAACACAGCCATGACTTGATCAAGTCTTATGGAATACAGCTGTCTGAGCTCTCGTTCATTCTTTCTCATTTGCGTCCTTTGTGTGGCTGATCTCTTAAACATGTTTACTTCCAGTGTGTGCACATGCTGCCTTTTCTCTTACACTATCATCAGCAGCACACACTAACCCCTGTTTGAAAACCATTTCCATGCCCCACCTAGTGTTTTAGTGTCATTGCGACCAGGCTGTCCCTGCAACCCTGCGGCTGTACAGAGAGCCGTGGGCTCTGCTGTAGGAGCAGACAGCGTGTGCTTATATGAAGCTTTATTAATGCTCTGCTTGAAGGTTTAATAAAGGTCAGACTGGCTAAATCTTATTTTAACCTTCGAGGCAGGAACAGGACACGACTGCGTCTCTATGGGGTCATGTTATACTTTGTATGTGAATCAGTTTCTGCTGCAATCTGCAAATTTCAAAGAAACAAAAAGGCTTTAAAATAAATGTTTATTTGGATCCTAAATCAGTAAAATAAGACTTAATATGGCAGTCCATTACATTCTAATCTTGGAACATGCACTTATACACAGTACACATGTACAGTCTTTGCATGCAGCTTCCACACCAGCACTTCTTTGTGTTTGGCTGGAGTGAGTGTGATGTCACAACACCTGTGCAGTAAACATGTTTTATTCCAGCTTCCACATTTGGCGTCACTCTGTTCTTTCCATCAAGGCTCAACTGGGGTGTACTACGGAGCAGTGGATGGGTTAGCAGGTTATGTTGAGCTTATAGAGTATACATGTCGACCCCGAGTGCGTACGTGCCACGGCTCCATTTGAACCTTTTACACTGGCCGAATATTAATAATGTCTCCTCAGAAAACTTCATCTCACATTAGTCTCGACTACTTTACAGCGCTGGTGTTGCCTTTTATGTTTATAGGATTTACAGATTTCCTCTGACGTGTTTGTCGTCTTACCCGTCATCTCCGACGGGGATTAGTCGAGCTAGCTCATGCTAACAGAGCCTGGCCGTTTTCAACTTTCTTTGAAGTACACCACTCATGACAAAACAAGAAACACAATGAAAGAAGTACAAAGCCTTTATTCTTATGTACAAATGCTAATAGCTAGATTGTTGTATGAGCTTATAGTTCTAATTTTGGGTTCAATCTGAGGTTACACGGGCCCAAACCAAACATGCATGGGTCCAACCTCACAATATTCAATGATTAACTGAATACTAACAAAATCTCAAATGAGATAAAACTCATTTCAAAGCTGCCTTTAACTAAAGATTTATGGATGGACACATTGTAACCTTAGAATGATACAACAGGGAGCATGTTGAGGTTCCAAATGGTTTGAGATCAGATTTGTTCCATTTAAATCACAAAGTGACTCTGAGTTATGACTTTAAGAAGTTGTTACATCGGATATCTGCATTTAGTCAAGTCAGATGACTTTTTTTTCATTATTTAGACAACTTCTTTAATTATTTGAGCTCAAACTCAACTCTCATGTCAACATCGTCACCTTCAGTAAGCAGGGTCAGTTTATAACGACCGTTTTCATCCACAACTCCAAGAGCTTTGTTGGGATCTTCTGAGAACACAAACTTAAACCTGTTAGTTCCAGAAAGGCGCGTCTGGTAGAACAAAGCCTTGTGAGTCGTTCCAGGGATGTCTGTGGGGGGCGTCTATGGACAGACATAAGGAGAAAAAGAGTAACAATCACTGTGTCATCCTGACGCACTGCAGATCAAGTATAGTGGCCCTTTCACACGTGGAGATTAAACTGTTGTTTTCTTTTGAAGTTTTTACTGTATCAAATGTTCAGTATGTGTTTGTCACTTAATATCAGTTTGGTTGATCCTGATCAACTTACACATGAAACATGATTGTAAAGTATAATATACGCCATATTGCCAAAAGCATTGGCTCAACTGCTATCATACATACATATGAACTTGAGTGACATCCCATTCTTAAGGGGCTGCATCCTTCAGAGGCTGCATTTGAAGGCCGATTATGTCACAGCCAGGCGACGAAGGCTGCTCCAAGTGCGGCCAACAAATGCGTCCGTCACCTCCTAAAATTTGAAGGATGGGTCGGGTGTATCCTTCGTGGCCAAACCTATCCCAGAATTTCGTCTTGATGCATGCTCAATCATCCAGGTAAGTAAATCTCCAAAAGTTGATTCTGTTCATCTGGACGTAGCGTTTTGTGGGAGAAACGTTTCGTCACTCATCCAAGTGATGTCTTCAGTCTCAGCTGACTGCAGGTTTCAATCTTATAAACAGGACATTTGCATAATGACTGAAACCAGCCCACTGAAGGAACAATGGGCTGGGAGGTCAGTTCCTTAATCTTATGCAAATTCTCATTACCACTGATCAACAACCACTGACCAAAACCAAAAAAATGGCCATGAGTACCATTCACAGAGAGTTGGGGAATGGCTGCAATCACAGCGTAAGATGGTGACAGATGTACCCTTAGGCCCCTCCTCCATTCAGAGATGGTCTTTCCCTTTTCACGTAAATGGCCTCCTTGACTCGGCGCTCAAAACGGCGTTCCTCCCTGTCCAGGATGTTACATCCTTATCATTGAAAGATGATTGCAGCCATTCCCCAACATTCCCCAACTCTCTGTGAATGGTACAGGGTACGGCCATTTTCTCAGCCTCGCACTCTGTCTTCGAAGGATGCAGCCTATGAATTGACACATACCTTTAATCCATAGGTTTCAATATGATGTCAGCTAACTCTTTGCAGCTATAGCAGCTACCCCCAAGATTAAGGTGGGAATTGTTTTTTTTTTTTTTTTTTTTACCATTGTTCCAGAAGTGCATTTGTGAGCCCAGAAACTAATGCTGATGAGGCCTGCTCACAGTCTGCTCTAATTTATCCCAAAGGTGTCCTGTCAAGTTGAGGTCAGAAATCTGTGCATGCTAGTCAAGTTCTTCCAAACTCCCTCAGCAAGGTCTTTATGGATCCTACTGCTCATGTTGGAACAGGAAGGGTCATCCTCAAACTGTTCCCACAAAATTAAGAGCGCTGAAATGTCCAAAATGTCTTGGCATGCTAAAGAGTTCCTTTGTGAGGTCAGAGACTCATTTTGGATGAGATGTCTGTGAAAGTTCCTTTGATTAGAACTAAGGTGCCGGACTCAATCGTGGACAACAACCCCACTCCACAGTCTCCTTCGTCTTCATGGAAACCCCCAAAAGTTGATTCTGTTCATCTGGACGTAGCGTTTTGTGGGAGAAACGTTTCGTCACCCATCCAGGTGACTTCTTCAGTCTCAGCTGACTGCAGGTTTCAATCTTATAAACAGGACATTTGCATAATGACTAAAACCAGCCCACTGAAGGAACAATGGGCTGGGAGGTCAGTTCCTTAATCTTAATTATGCAAAGTCTCATGACCATTGATCAAAGACCACTGATAAATGGCCATGAGTACCATTCACATTGTGACGTTTCTCCGACTGAAAACTCTACGTCCAGATGAACAGAATCAACTTTTGGGGATTTACTTAGCCGGATGATTGAGCCTGCATCAAGACGTTTCATGGAAACCCAATCCATGAAGCTCTACACACTGCTCTTCAGCTAATCTGACAGTCACATGAAGTTTGGAGGCACTATATGCCTCAAAATCCATTGAACCTGCTCTGTCATTTTCTGTGGCCTACCACTTTGTGGCTGAGTTCCTGAATGCAGTGATTTGAATGGGTGTGTCAATACTTCTGGTAATATATTTGTATATCAGGCAGCATTAACCGCATTACATTCAATACTGATATAATTTATATGCATATTTTATTTCTGTTAGGACTTCCAACTCCCAACTCTTGTGACAAAGTGTAATAAGTACTTGTTAAAAAAAAAAGTACATCCTTATGGTGGGGTGTAGTTTGTGGTCTGATCCACTTTAAGAGTCTGGGATATCTGGCACGTTGTTAGGGGCCTTCAGTCCCTGTACAACCTGATTTGTATTGCCGGCAGCAAGTCGGACTTGTTTCTGATAGGTGGCAGATTCCGTCAGGGATGCCCTGTCACCACTTGTGTTTATAATTATTATGGACAACATATCTAGGTGTGGTGGGAGTCTCCACGTTAGCGACCTCGGGATTTCATCTTTGCTTTTTGCCAGGTCAAGGACAAATTACTACCCCAGGAAGGACGACGTGATTAGCGACAACTTTGCCAAATGTTTTTGAAAGCAGTTGTGAATTAGGCGTGAAATCCTCTAAAACAGTGGAAAGCAGGGAGGGTTATAATAAGCTGAGAGAAGATGCTGACTATTTTACAGTAACCTGGAGTGAAGAAATAGATTGATTTATAATAAAGTGAAGACGGGGGAGATGTCAGATAGAACCTCTTTAATGAATTTAGGAAAGTTATTGTAGGCTGAAGAGGAAGAAGTGGGCATATCAAGGAGACATGGAGGCATGGAAAGCAGAGTAAGCGGGATTCGTGAGTCTGCCGATGGTGTCAACCAGGAACGATGACAATCAATGTTAAATGAACTAGTAAAATAAGATGGTTTTATTCATCTAAAGAGCTGGTTGAACATGGGTAGTAACTCCTAAGCAGGAGGAGGTAGTGAACATGGACATCAGTGATTTCTACCTGTGGTCAGCTTTTGCACACTCTTCTGTGGTAACAGATGTGATTGGTGCTCCAGGGTGAAAGATTGGCGCTAATCTGGCTTTTATCAGTTCTCCACAGTCCAGAACTGATAAACATTGAATATTAAACCAATTAACTAGATCGTTAACATTCGAAAAATGAGGTGTAGATAGAGATTAGAGAGGAAAGCTGACAGGCCAAGAGCAAAATCCAGATCCACTGTGGGCTCACCAACATGTTGCACCAAAAGTGAATGATTTTGCAATGTTAAGATACATTTCCGTATCTATGCAGTTAGAGATTATCAGTATGTAATTTTAAGTCTCCTATCACAATGATTCTGAAAATTGCTGTAGGTGTCATGGTCCTGAGTCTGACGACTCAGTGTTTGGTGTTTCTTTATATCATCCTATGTTCTTGTTTATTCTGTTATGTCTTTTGTTTTATGCCTGCCTGTGTTCCCTCGTCTGTCCACGGTGTCTGCTTGTAAGTCTGTTAAGTTCAGTGTCTTCTCAGGTCCTCTGTGTCTGTTAGTTTCCTGTTTTATTCTGAAAGTCCTTGTCTCATGTGGGTGCATTCAGTTTACGTTTCCCCTGTCTCATCAGATGGGATTTCTTCCAGCTGTGTTTCCCTCCTGTCTCCCATCCCCTGATCACTGCTGTGTGCATTTAAGCCCTGTGTGTTCTCCTGTTGCTGGTTTCTCTGCGTTCATGTCCTCCGTCATTCTGAGTGATTTCCCTGCGTCTGTCTGCGTGTCTCTGTCTCTGTCCGGTTATCATTTCAGGTTTGCTTTTTAGTTTTCCCAGTTGAGGTTACTCTGTTCTGTTTCTCGCCTTGTGTATTTGTTCCACCTCCCTCAATAAAGCCTCCTCACTTCGGAGGTGCCTGCGTTTTGGGTCCTTAAATAATTCCACACGACTGCTGCCCCAGCCGTGACCGTAGGGTTTGGGAGATCAGTATATAACAGAACGTCAAAGTGGATCTTTATGCTGACTTTAAAAATCCAGTAATTCAAAAGAATGAAATGAGTCAAGCGTAAACTGAACTCATGTTACTCTGTTCTTCAAAGCAAGGAGCAGAGAGAGAGAGAGAGGTGGAAATCAGGTGGACTGAAAGATGTTTTACCAGCATCTAACAGCAACACTTGTTCCTGTAATCACCATCTAAACTGTTATTGGGGAAAAGCCTTGTTCAAACCACCTGTTCAACAAGTTCCAGCATGAAGAGAAGGTATGTAGCTGCCAGTCAGCGTTTAACACAGTGAAAGCCTTCAGTAACTTTACAGCAGCTAAAATGAAAGCAGACTGTTAACTTTGTGTGATGCAATATTTAAATCAGGCAGCTTGCTGAAGGCTGCCGGCAGCCATCCCATTTTATATACCTGCAACGAGCAGAGGTGAATCTAAAGGGGGCATGGAGTGCAGTAGATCCCATTTTTTCAAGGCTTTGGTAACATTGTTTTGGAATAAAAATGAACTTTATTAATTAAACTGTATTTGTTTTTAAAAATATAAAAAGGTTTTTATGGGCCAGTAAAATTACAGTTACTGATACACTGGATTCTTATTATTTTCTAAACCATCAGACTGCCCAGTTTTCTGCAGCACAGGCCAAACCACAGAGATAAGAGTATACTGCTGATTAACTTTGAATGTCAGCTTCAACGCATTGAGCAAAATGCTTCCAGTACAGATGTTATCTTTTTGTTTTTAATGTGAAATGAGATGAATATCAGAATAACTGCGAGTGCACTAAAACCAACTCGTGATTTCTTGTACTTACCATTGGTACAGCTTGAATTTTGTGCTCCTCACAACATACCACCATTGTCTGGTCATTCTTTAGGGTATATATCATGACTGGCATCTTTTCCTTATTGTTTAGAGTAGAGCTCCGATAGGTCCAGATGCAGAGTTTCTTCTCTGAAGAGGAAACAAGGACAAGCAAGAGCAGCATGTCATTCAGCTATGTCTTGTTTTAAAGAACAAAGGTGATGATATCCTGCTGTTCTGTTCGTCTCTATGTGTCAGTTTGTTCTTTGTGCAAAACAGGACCAAACTGCAGCGCTCCACAAACTTATTTGTTCGGCTTTTAATGGACCGACCAATTTAAAATCCTGGGGTCACGTTTTGACAGGCAGCAGCTGTAGTGACTGCAGATTTGGACATATGGTATTATTATATCTATTATATTTGGGACTCACATTAACACTAAACTTAGCTACATGTTAGGGTTGAAATTCCACCACATTGAGAGAGACTCACTGCAGAGGCAGCTGGTCATGTTGCTGGTTGCTGTAATCATTTCCGCTCCACAGTGTAGACCTCTGCAGTCGTTCTACAAATGCATTGTTCACTTAAAGGTACAGTCAGTGGTCTTTACTTCCATCCACTTAAACAATTCAGGGTCGCAGGGAGCTGGAGCCTCTCCCAGCTGCCACAGGGTGAGAGGCAGGGTACCCCCTGGACAGGTCACCAGTGTGTCACAGCGCTAACACAGAGACACACAACCACTCACATATAGGTGTGAATAATCGTTTAACCTAACCCCACTAATTGCAGGTCTTTGACTGCGGGAGGAAGCCGGAGTATCCGAAGAGATCCCACACAGAAACGGGAGATCATGCAAACTCCACATAGAAAGGCCCTGGCTAAAGAGTGGATTCAAACCCAGGACCTTCTTGCTGTGAGGCGACACTGCTAACCACCGTGCTGACCCTTTTTTTTTTTTACTTTATTAACAGTTATGCTGCGATAGGTGTAGGCTGCTGGGCGATTGCATGATGCATCGAATACTTCTTCTTCAGTCACCTTTCTCACTCACTATGTGTTTATACATCTCTGTGCATTAAGTCATTAGCGACTTACATTACTGAATGAACAAGAAACGCTCATCACGGGAGATCGTGCATCACGGGAAGTCCCAGCAGCCGAGGCCTATTGCAATGTAATTAAGGGAGGATTTGGGGTCACCTGATCCAGCCCTGCCTGACTAAGCAGACAAATGTCCATCAACATGCGTCAACAGCTTTATTCTCTCAGCAAGTTGCTTTATTCTTAAAAAATTTCAACAATTACAATGTTGAAGAAGCTAGCGCACAAGCTCTTTTTTTTTTTTGGAATACTTTATTGATATTGATTATTGGGCACCTGGGGAGCAGTGTGTAGGGACAGTACCTTTGTTCAGGGGTATCGAACCCCTGCCCTTCTGATCATGGGGCCACCACTCTACCTACTGAGCCTGCCAAGTTCAACCAAACTGAACTGAAAAGTCAGTAACCATAACAACAAGAACTCTGTCTTACCACAGCAGGTCTGGAGCACGAATGTGTCTTCTTGGTTTAAAATCAGGTATCCAGCACCGTTCTTGCTCTCAATGGACCAATGATACTCTCCTGACTTTCTGAAATTATCCTCCTCAAAATCTGTATTTTTGAGAGAACAACACGACGATGAGCTTCACATCACGCCTCACAATACTACTCTGCTATCATATTCTAAAATGAAATTAAAAAAGAGAAATATTAAAATCCTTTACCCGGTGAAGCCACTTTTAGATTTTCAGAGGACGCGTTCACATTTTGAAAAAAAGACAATAGAAATAAAATTTAAATAATTGCATAATTAACCTATAATAATGACATGATTAAATGTACAGACTGAGCAACTACTGAGAAAGTATAAAATGCCTTTTACCTTCAAAGTAGAAGGAATCCTCAGCTGTATCCAAAAACTCAACATTGATGCAGCTGCTGGACGCCATCAGGTAGACTAACACAAACACAGTCCTTTGTTGGTTAATGAATGCACAGTAAATCCTAGTTAAAAACATTTATAACCAAAGCCACTTGTGCTGAACGCTGTGTACAGCTGTCTACACACAAGAACCAAATATCCATGCTTCCACCCATCCATTACTTCAGTGGACCTCGCTCTTATTTTGAAAATCCATTCAATAACCAGCTGGCGCTCTGGCTCTACAAAGCTCTGCATCATGTTTACACATTTTAATAAAAATGTTGGTTGCTCTTTTATCTTAGCTGCACAAAAGTAAAGGAAAGTGTTAAAAACGATGAAAACTGTCCACTGCCATCTGTCAAGGTCTCTCTGCTGACTCTTTTTTGACACACTCATTCCCTCTGTGGTGAACGCTGCTCTTGCTCTGAGTAGTTTTTCAACCAATCAGCATCCTGTCTACACACAGTATCATAACCTGTCAGGATATGGGCAGCAGACACCAAGGGGGGGTCTCATGAATTTCGTTTTGTGGCAACTTTCAAACATGATATGTTCTGTGATGTGTTGCATGCTTTAATCTCTTGATCGCTTTCTGTTGCACACGTCTTTGAAGATGTTGAAGTCAAAGTTCTTTGACTGCAAAAATGTTCACATGCAGCTAGTGTAACTGTATCTAGCAGCATGCAGGGAAAAGGATGTTAGAAACTGACCATGAATATCACAAAGATAAAGCTGATAAAGAAAGTCCTTAAAGTGCATAGAATAACTGTACAGGTAAATGTGACCTGTGGCCTAAAATTCATTAAGAGTAGGAAGGAGCTATGCCATGCTTCATTCAGTGCTTTCAGTAATGGACGAGTTACCAGCTTGCTCTTTTAAAATGCATTCCCCAACAATGGAAATAAAAAAGAATCTACATTGTACTTTAAAAATACTTGAAATGTAAGAAGCAGTGAAACGTGGCACCTGGAGACAAGTTTAAACAAAAACTCTGGACATGACCTGGTTATGTGCTCAGAGTATGTTACCATGGTAATACAGCCAGGTAAAAATAGAGATACATCACTCCTCTAGAGAACAGGAACTACAAACCTCACTCTGGGGAATGTCACTTCTTCTCATCGCAACCAAACACGCACAGAGCACTATACAAATAAGTGACAAGAAAGAAAACAAAGTCCTAGTAAGGTGCACAACCTTAGCATTTATTTTCCAAGTTTCCTGAACTCTTCTGGACACATGAACAGCATTCCTTCAAAAGATCTTTGCTACTTTATTAGTAACAGTGATGAGGTAGAATAGAATAGAATTCAACTTTATTGTCATTGCACATGCACAGGTACAGGGCAACGGAATGCAGTTTGCATCCATCCAGAAGTGCTTTAGTGATATAGATATATTACAAATAGAGCTGGGCGATATGAGATTTCTTCATGTCACGATGTTTTTTTCATTTCAGGCGATAACGATATCTATCACGATATCAGCCAAATAACTATATTTGTAAGATTTAAATGTGCCGTTGCTCACAAGTAAAATGTGAAATAATCAGCAGCTTGTTTTTATTTAAATATTTATTTCCCATAATAAGTTCAACAGGGTAGATGTACTTAAGGAACATGAGACTTTTTCAGATAAATAAAGGCAAATATTGCAAACTACACAAAAGGCAGCCGCTAAAGCGTTTAAGTTTCAAAATAGAACAAACGAAACAGACTAAATTGTCAATTCCACTTAGAAACAAAATATTAATTCTAAAAATAAATCTTAGTTTGTTTTACAGAAGAACAGACAAAACTGACTAACTTTTGTCAGTATCAAATAAACTGAGAACTAAAAGGAAATTCTCAATCTCTCCTTGTTGTATAGCTGAGCTTTTCAAACAGTTTTAACAGTTACTTTAGTCTGACAAAAGCCGAATGACGAATCAGCGCTTCCAGTCAGAGACTGAGCTGCACCGCTTTATTGTATTTCCAGACTTGCTTTCGGCACATTTACAGTGCAGCTACTCTGTTTGACTTGAAATAGCCGAAATACCTTCACACTACGGAGCTTCTGTGGCTCTTCCGGCGTTGGAACCGTCAACTGTTTTCTCTTCGGTAACCTTCGGTCACGCTCGGTTGATGTTTCTCTAGTCGGCGCACTCATTTCCTCCATTACCGCTGGCTGCTTCCCAAACAAATACACATGTGCGGCACATAACAAGTCACGTGACGTGACGGCTGTGATTGGTTTGGCTCTGCGCTACTTAATTTGGATTGGCTGTTCTTTTTTTCTTTTTTAAAGAGGACAAGAGAGATGAGGCCTATCGCAATAGTTTAAGTCAAAGGAGCTTGCAAAGAAAAGCATCTGGACTTCTTTAAGTTGCTTGAAGACGTTTCACCTCTCATCCGAGAAGCTTCTTCAGTTCTAAGGTCAAATGGTGGAGAGTCCCAGATATAAACCTAGTGGGAGTTTCCCCCCACAGAGGGACAAAAGGACCCCCTGATGATCCTCTAATCGCCTGAGCCAAGGTGGGAAACTGGGTGTGGGTCCCAATCAGCCAGAGTTTCGGGTGAGTTCATTATGAAACCTGGCCCCACCTTATCATGCGAATTCCTGAGGTCAGATGGCCCAGGATGTGAGTGGGTGTTAAGGCGTCTGGGAAGGATCTCAAAACTGGATTATAGATGGCAGAGAGTTGGTGTCGTAAACCCCCGCCTCTGTTCAAAGATGGTCGCTCACAGTGGACATAGATGGCTTCTTTCACTCCTCTTTCAAACCATCTGTCCTCTCTGTCCAAAATGTGAACATTGGCATCCTCGAAAGAGTGTCCTTTATCCTTAAGATGCAAATGGACTGCTGAGTCTTGTCCTGTGGAGGTGGCTCTTCTGTGTTGTGCCATGCGCTTGTGAAGTGGCTGTTTGGTCTCTCCGATGTAGAGGTCTGAGCATTCCTCGCTGCACTGTACAGCATACACCACATTATGATGTCTGTGTTTTGGCGTTTTGTCTTTCGGGTGAACCAGTTTCTGTCTGAGCGTGTTGCTGGGTCTGAAATGCACTGGGATGTCATGCTTGGAGAAAACTCTCCTGAGTTTCTCTGATACACCGGCTACATAGGGGATGACAATGTTGTTGCGTCTGTCCTTCTTATCCTCCCTCGCTGGTGTCTGGTCTTCTTTTCTGTGCCTCTTTGCTGACTGAGAACCTTCACAGACGCAATAGTTTAACTTTTCTATCGAGGAAAAGTTATTTCGCAACACATATCGTTATCGTTCTATCGCTCAGCTCTAATTACAATATATATTAACAATAATATAGATATGTGAGTATATTACAGAAATGGGTCCTTACTTTTCCAAGATGGCGCCAGTGTGCACGGCAAGCCGTCTTTGGGTCCGTCTTCCTGAGTGTTGTTTTCTCTTTGTTTTATTACTTTCTATATGCTTTCCGGATGTTACTGCCCTGATTGCCTATGATCGACAAACTCTTTTAAATCTTCGACCCTTGAATCACAAAAAGCCGGATCTATATTGGAACTTAGGGAATTTTTCCCAGTCTCGACCACATACTTCCGCCTGCACGGATTACCTGCCTCTTTTTACACCGCACAAGAAACGATATAGGAAACGGGGTAAGCGGAGTGGTTTTCGCGTTCGTATTAAAGCTTACCTAAAAGCACATGGAGTGATTGGCTACTGCTCCATTATTGACAACCTGTGGCCCTCCCAGCATACCTTCAGACTGTGTCGTCATCGATGGATTCGCTATGCTGGCCAGCAAGCCCATTCGGTTCTACCAGCTGAGTGTCCACCTGTATGGAGCTGGAAGCGGGCCTCTGGAGGAGGTGTGGATTACAGTAATCTTCGTCGGCTGGGACGTGCTCCCAGTAGCGTCAACGAGGCTACGCTCCGTATGGCACTGCTAAACACTAGGTCACTGGTGAACAAGTCCTTCGTTGTAAATGACTTTTTTCTTGCATCAAGGCTGGATGTCCTGTTTTTAACAGAGACCTGGATTCGCCCTTGTGAGTCCTCTTCCTTTTCGGAACTTCTTCCACTGGACTGTGCTTTCTTTAATTCTCCTAGGACCGCGGGCAGGGGTGGAGGGCTAGCCTCGGTTTTTAGAAGTAAATTCCGAGTGCGGCAACTGCCTCCCACCTTGCACTCCAGCTTTGAAGTACAACTACTGGAGTTGTCCGGTTCCCCCCCAGACCCTCTGTGCGGTGGTGTATCGACCTCCGAAGCGCAACAAGGACTTTATCCGTGAATTTGCTGATCTTCTAGGAATTATTTTCTTAAGTTATGATCGTGTACTTATTTGTGGTGATTTTAATATTCATATATGCTGCGAGGAGGACCTATTGGCAAAGGACTTTCTTGCCCTTATTGACTCTTTTAATATCACTCAGTGGGTGAGGAAATCAACCCACATTAAAGGGCATATGCTGGACTTGGTATTGTCGTATGGACTGGACATTTGCATCACAGACATCAATGATGCTGGAATTTCGGATCATTTCCCAGTTATGTTTGATGTTCAGTCATGCAATATGGAATTGAACTCTGAGGGTCCACCGAGCCTATCACGTCCGATTAATTCTGAGGCTGTTGCTCTTTTTTCTGCGGCCTTTGCCAATTCTTTTGGTTATGAAGACATCAGTAATGCACCTCTCTCGGTTGATGGCGTAGTCAACTCTTTCATCTCTATATGTACTTCTATTTTGGATACTGTGGCTCCAGTAAAGATTCGACGCCGTAAAACCTCACGCCAACCTTGGCTAAATGAATCCATCCTCGCTCTTAGACGTGAATGTCGTCGAGCTGAGAGAAGATGGAAAAAAGATCAACTTCAGGTGTCCCTTGACATCCTGCATATGAGCCGGTCTAAATTCCAGAAGGCTGCCAAAATGGCAAAAACTTCTTTTTTATCTAACATTATTGCGAATAACAGCCATAATCCTCGAGTCCTGTTTAAAATCTTTAATTCAGTGGTTAATCCCTGTTCGGATGTTTCAGTGGGTGCCTCCCCGGCCCTCTGCGAAAAATTTCTAAATTATTTTATAGATAAAATCTCATTGTTAAGGGCCACACATTCTTTGGTAGTAAATCAAGCCCCAGCTTCTGAATGTTCAACGGTTTTCCAACAGTTCGAACCTGTGTCATTTTTTACTTTAAAGGAAATAATTAATAATCTGAGAAGCTCAAATTCTTTGCACGACATTATTCCCTCTCGTATCATTAAGGATGCATTGAATACAATCGGGTCTTGTATTTTATTTCTAATGAACTTCTCACTGTCATCTGGCTATGTTCCGACTGTCTTTAAACATGCAGTCGTGCAACCTGTCATCAAGAAAAGTACCCTTGATCGTAACATTCTAGCTAGTTACAGGCCGATTTCTAAACTTCATTTTACGTCAAAGGTCTTAGAGAAAATAGTGCTTCGGCAACTACAGACCTATTTAGAGAGAAACGGTATAAGTGATAAATTTCAGTCTGGATTTAGACCGCGTCACAGCACCGAAACTGCCCTACTAAGAGTCTTTAATGACCTTCTCTTAATTGCTGACTGTGGGCGCTCTGCGGTCTTAGTACTATTGGATTTGACCTCAGCCTTTGATACGGTTGATCATGATATCCTTTTGGCAAGATTGGAACATGTAGTAGGCCTCAAAGGAAATGTTTTATCTTGGTTTAAATCATATTTTTCTGAGAGGTCGTTCTCCGTCTCGATGGGAAAATATTCCTCTTCTTCTGCCCGTTTCCGCTGTGGTGTGCCCCAGGGCTCGGTACTGGGTCCTGTGTTGTTTTCTCTCTATATGTTGCCCTTGAGCTCCATTTTTGAAAAACACAATGTCTCTTTTCACTGTTACGCTGATGATATTCAAATCTACCTTCACCTGACTGGGGATGCTTTATCCTCACCACATCCTCTGTTTGACTGTCTGAGTGATGTCAAGGACTGGTTATCACGTAACTTTCTTACTTTAAATGGAAAGAAGACAGAAATTATTGTTTTTGACCGAAATATGCCTCTGGGACAATTGACTGACACATTTGGGCCTGTTGCTAACTACCTTACTGATACTGCCAGGAATCTTGGAGTTTTCATGGATAGCTCCTTCAAACTTGACAAACAGGTCTCTACTGTGGTAAAAACTAGCTTTCATCAACTACGCCTAATCTCTAAGGCTAAACCCTACATACCACACAAAGATATGGAGAAACTCATTCATGCTTTCATTACGTCAAGACTGGACTATTGTAACTTACTCTACTTGGGTCTACAATCTTCTCTTCTGCAGCGTCTGCAGCTGGTCCAGAATGCCGCAGCACGTCTCTTGACCGGCACTAGAAAGTTTGACTCTATCACCCCTGTTCTGAAAAATTTACACTGGCTTCCTATCAAATATCGAATTGATTTTAAAATTCTATTGTTTACTTATAAAATTTTGAACAATATGGCACCTGACTACTTAGCTGATCTCCTCTGTCTGTACAGCCCTCAGAGAGCACTAAGATCATCGGGCCAACTGCTCTTGGTGCAACCTAGGTCTCGGCTGAAGACCAGATGAGACCGTGCCTTTGCCGTTGCTGCACCCAGGCTATGGAATACTCTCCCTCTTCATATTCGCGCGTCAGATTCCATTCAGTCTTTTAAATCACGTTTAAAAACGTATTTGTTTGATCTGGCATTTAAGGCGAATTAGGGTAATTTACATCTGGCTCTGTATTTAGATTATGTAATTATCTTATATTTTATATATTTGTAATTTATATTTTATTGTGATTTTATTTGTACTGCGATTTTAATGGAAAGCACTTTGGTGTACTTCGGTCTTAAAAATGTGCTATATAAATAAATTTTGATTGATTGATGGTATGTTATAATGTACACGGTATGATGTATGTTGTGAATATTCTATAACTAAGTATGTACAGGCTGTAGTGAGTACAAGCTGTGTACAGGCTATGAACAGGATATAAATATAAAATAAAAAACTATACAGAAATCTGAGGTCTAATGCATCAGGCCACAGGATGAGCAGGTGTTAAGTTGTGTCATTAATGTGCATTAGCGGTCACCTTGATAGAATAAATCAGCCATGCTGTAAAGGCCAGGTCAGTGCATAGACTAAAGTATTTTGTATCAATTGTAAGAAGTGAAAGTGACATCAGAGAGCCTTCACAAAGTTCAAACACTTCAGACAATGAGGCACGCCTGTCCTCTTATTATCCTGAATTTCAAGTCCATTCCAAGTTAGCTTTGGCGATGCCAAAATAAACAACTATAGGTGTCTAATCCACTGGTACAGAGAGTCAAACAGAGACGAAAGAAAGCAATAAAACACCATCCCCAACGGTTGATTCTGTTCTCTGGATGTAGCGCTTTCAGCTGGAGAAACGTTTCGTCACTCATCCAGGTGACTTCTTCAGGTTTCCCCAACCTTATAAACAGGACACTTACATAATGACTGAAACCAGCCCACTGACTAACAATGTGCTGTGAGGTAACTAGTTTCAGTATTTATACAAATGGGCTGTTTAAAAATTGGGGAAACCTGCAGTCAGCTGAGACTAAAGGAGAATAAGTATATTAAAATATATTAATTTAAAAAAGAAAAAAATCCTAAATTAAAAGGCTTGAGTAGTGTGGTTAACAGTCAATATCTACAGGGGATTAAACGCTGGTTAAACATATTACATTCAGTTATTCTCATAGATGATAATCTGAGCAGCTGCTCAACCTGCCTGGTTTTAGAGCAGACATGGTCAGAGCTGCCGTCTTCTCAGAAGGAATACGCACACAAATTTGGAAAAGTTGGCTGGATTTGTACGAAATGAAAGGGCTGGTAATGGACAGATGCAAGGATACTGATGTTTAAACCCTCGTGTAATAAAGAAGATGGATCAATTTGTTTCACTAACTCATCTATACAAGGCATTTTATAGAGGGTACAGCAGCCGTGGCTGTTTGTCTTGGAACAACTGTGATCTCCACATTTGGACTTTTTTCTTGAAATAGACTTACAGCTTTTTTCACAAAATGATCGATAATATGTGTTCTAAATGTGGCCCTAAATTCCTTTGTTGCATTCATTTGTATCTATGTTTAGATTTGACAGGGCGAGTACTGTTTGCTCTACTTGTCCTGACGAAACACCTCTGTTCTAACCGCTGCCAAATAAGACCACACTGAGAGAGAAATATATTAGACCTTATCACCTTATCATGTTTTCCATCTGAGAGTATTCAAGCCCACTTCCTTGCGCAGGGGCCATGCTAATCTTCTCTGTATCATATCCAATTTAGCGTACGCGCTTGCCAAAGCCCACTTCCACTCCATATCTACTTCTGCCAGTGCCCACCCACAGTGGTCAAGCCCACCTCTCCCCTCAGCCATCACCTTTTATTAATACTATTCCCCAAGTTGGCTCAAGGCAGTATCTTTGCCTCTTTGAAAAGTGAGAGCGCTGCAGTCATCAGACGCCCGGTGTTACAGCTGTATAACACAACACATTCAGGTGATTCCTCCTCGCGGGTTCTTCACGCGTGTCGTAGCATCACAGAAGATAAAGGCGTGTTTACAAGCCTGTTATGCCGAGCCCGATGACCCATAATGCCACACAAAAGTTCCCCCATAAAGTCAGCTTTCAGCAAACTTCAGTCTGTTTAGGATTCGTTCCTTCGGGTCAGTGTTATAACCCTCCGCCCCCCAAAAATGCTTTTTTATTCGACATGTGTGTGAATGTTTCGTGGTCCGCCATTAACCTCAGCTGATAGTCCGAATTTAGACAGCGAAAGCTTCGTGACGTTCCTGTTTATCGGTCACGGAGCTCGGAGTAAAAAAACACTAATAGCATGCATATTTACGTTTCGCCACGACTGTGACCGGACGCCTTCCAGTCACGTTTGCAGCTTCAACCATAAATAGAACCATCACATACCTTTGGAGATGCTTTGAAAACCTGCAGAAGTTGTCTTTGTCCTCGGAAGGTCTGCGCTTACTTCCCTTTGAATGGCAGAGAAATGAGCCCGTTTGTAGGAGAAAGCTGCACCTCACCCCGTTACTGTGCCTTCATATGTTTCTTTCCCTCAACGTGTTACAGCGTCACACTTTCTCTGTGTGTGAGAGACGGACAGCAGGGCGGGGCTTTCAAGTCTAACGGCGGAAGTAAAAAAGGAAGGAATCGAGATTAAGTGGGAAAAAAAATCCTATTTCTTGTTTCATTTTCTCTGGTCTCAAACCAGTTCACGTCGAATTGTAACTTGATTGAATTTATGTACTGCTTACTGCCTATAAATATAGTGCAAAAGTCTTGAGTGCAGTCTTGTTGAGTCACAAACTTTCTTATAATTTTTAAAGTGGTCCTGGCAAGTACTTGTCCAGGCTTTCTGAAAGTCACTCAGAGTTTACCGGTTTTTAACTCACCGTCAGCCCAGAAGCTTACCACTTCCACGGTGTCACGCTTCCTCCTGTCCTCTCTCGCTTTCTCTCTCTGACGTGTCTGAGAATGAAATGGTGGGCGTGGTCTCTTCTATCGGGAATCAATGCAGTATTTAAACTGATATCTACCACCACCATTCCTTGCCAGAGAGCAGCAGAGTGGTTTTTAGTATATATGAAATGAGAGAGGCTCGCTGGTGGATTCAGGACCAAGTGCAAACTCATTCACTCATGTGCAGTGATTTAACAGCACCATTGTTCACTATCCGGTCGTTAAGTCTGACGTCACTAGCCGTGTCTGGGCCTAAACTCCGCTGCAGGTCCATATATCAAACGATCACTATGGCATTACTGAGAGTTAAAAACTGTCTAAAGTCTTTCATCTTTAATAAAATGATCAGCGTTCTGCTCTACCAGGTGTAACAATTGAGTTTAACATCCAGGCATCCATGAAAACGGAATTTATGACATTTAACGGAGTTAGAAGTTAGCAGGGAGTTAGCTCGCTAGCTTCTATCTAAATACAATATAGCACGTCCTGACTGCGGGGTTTTGGAAACAAATTCAAACGTACAGCTCTGCTATCACTTCCAACATAAATGAAGACAGAAAACTAAACAGCAGTGACGTTTGTAGGGTTACTGAAGTTGGGCTAGCTGCTATATAATGATGTGCTACGTGACCGCTAGCGACACAGCTATGTTAGCATAATATAAACAAGCTAACTTTTTTCCCACTCGATAAAAGTTAACGTGAGTGTTCTCGGTGGTCAGAAACAAATGTAATCGCATGGCAGGATGCTGTAAAAGGACCAAACTTCAGCCAGGAGAACAACTGAGATAATCCATCCACAATACGAGGTTAGTCATTCATATACTGCTGCATGGGCTGGGCTGTAGTTACATCCAGGGGCGATTCTAGGATCAGAGCTTTGGGGGTGCTGAGCACCCAGAGAGCTGCCCAGCCAGGCAAGATCAACTTTACACATCACGATGAGACATCTTCCCTGTCTCTGTCAGTCCCTGCATCCTTAAATGTCTCCAGTTGTCCCGAGTTCTCTCTGTCTGTCTCCTTGGTGCATTTAAACCCCTGTTCCTCCCTGTCCTCATCATTTGTTATCTTCATCTCCGCTATCAGTCACCATAATTTTACCATCTCTGTGCAAGTCTGCAAATTTCTTTATTGAATCACAAGATTCTTAAATTCATCAGGTCTCTCTGTGCCTGGGTCCTCGTCACAAAACATGACATCACTGTTTTGTACATTTTAACAATTTAATCCCACATTTGTGAAAGAAAAGCAAAACACTTTTTTGAAAAGTCTGTAACAAAACCATCAAATCTGATAAAGGTTATTTAAATGCTGCTAAAGAAGAATGGATTGGAATAAAAAAATACATATGCTAACCTTCATTACTGGTTTATTAATAATGAATGATGCTCATAGTGAGTAAAAAGTAAACTGAGTGCATTTTTTGGACAGAGATTCACTTTTAATGTGTGTGTATAATATAATACAGATACATAAAAAACACTCCCAAAACAGAAGAAATTATTACAAATAAATTATTAGAAAATATTAATAAAAAAACTATAAAAATGTAGGCAACTTTGCCTGTGGTAGAATGTATACAATGCATGAAAAATCTTTACTGCAGATACTAATTTTGTGTTGTAAGATTTATGACTTTCATGCTTTGGTGCTTGGGAGAGCTTGACATTTTCTCAGGTGGTCCACACTGTAAAAAGTGTGAGAAACACTGATAAGTGTGTGTGTGCTTTTGGAAAACATTTAAAGCTGCTGTACAGAATCTTTGAAACAAGCTTAAAACATTTGTAGAAACAGAGCATCTGCTTCTCTTTACAGCTGCTCGCTCCACCAGGGCTGTTTGGCTCTTTCTGATAGTGAGCAAATGTGATGCACGTACTGCAGCAGTCATACAGACAACTGGACGGTCCAACGGTTGGCCGACCTGTTACTGGCTGAGGTTTCAGTAGAGTTGTGGTTGAACCACATAAAAATATATCATTAATTTTAATCTCCCGATCAATGATAATGTTATGTTGGGATGTTGTTAAAGAGGGTCAAAATGTTTCAGCCCAGTTTGTTTAGCAGATTCTGTTTAGCAGCTTTAATACAGGGAGGACACAACTTCCAGACTGTGAGTAAAATCAGGTTTTTTCTCTTTGTCAGTTTAACAGTTTCTGCCTGTCACTGCTCCCTGTCTGTTTGCTTACCTGGTTCTTCCTGACCTCGTACTTTCTCCTCACGTTCCCTCTTTGGACTGACAATCACACACAAATAGATTCAATTAGATGAAAAATTACATTAATATGAAAAAAATACTATTAAGATCACTAATGAAAAAGTCCTCTCAGTGTACTTTCAACCAAAAGGCAAATAACCAAACCACATGAACATCTAATAAAAGATAAATATTGAAACACATCCATTATGAACCTGGCTGTCTCTCTGTACACACACACACACACACACACACACACACACACACACACACACACACACACACACACACACACACACACACACACACACACAACAGTTATAAGGTTAATGGGCATTCAGTCAGTTAGTATCCATTTCAAACAGGACAGTGGTAACAACAGCAGGCTACGGACAATTATAAGTTTTAGATTTTAAATAGGCTGCATGCATTTCAATGGGAGCAACAGGACAATGAAATGTTGCTGATTTGACTACAGAGCAGGACGGATTGTAGGGCAGCAAACATCGTCAGAAAACACGTTTTCAACACTGCAGGTTACCTGGTGTAATGTTTTTCAGCTAAAAAGAAACATGGTCTGACTCCTACCAACTATATAAAGAGTAACTGAAGGTTAAATGCAGCTAATATGTCCTGTTTTAAGCCAGGCTCTTACACCTCCGCTCAGCGGCGTCTCAGCCACCATCGCTCTGGCAGCAACAGCGCTAGAGCCAGAGCAGGGGAGAGCTGGAACAAACCATTTTGGGAGGGAGGAGGGGGGGTATCTATACTTTTGTTGTTAAAATGTTACGTCTCAACCAAGTACTGTATGGTTTTTATATTTTTAGTAGTGTGTCACACAAACAGCAAATATTGTCCAACAAAAGTAAAAAAAAAAGTAAGAAATCTGTGGGGGTGCTTTGATTTATTTTGGGGGTGCTTCAGCATGAACCCCCTGAGTTGGCAGAAATGTGGATTCCTCTCGAGGATTGCTTTGATAGCATTTATCCCAATTGCCATCGCCTTAGTATCCTCTGTGTGGGAAATCCGCTTCACCAAGCTCATGATGCGGGCGAGATCGCTCTCCCGGGACGAGCCCGCTGGGTCCAGGTTATGGTCGTGTCGTTCTGCCATGGCTGTGTGCAGGCAGGCAGAGAGGAAGGACCCAAAATGCAGGACTCACGGAGGCAAAAGTAAACTCAGAATAAATTGCTTGTTTGCAGACTGCTGATCAAACAGAAGACTAACTAAACTGGAAAATATAAACTAACAGGCAGGCAAAAATAGGTAACAGAACACACAGCGGAAACTGAGGGTGAGTAGACATTGACGAGGTGACAGAGAACAAAGGAAACACAGGGCAGTAATCAAGGGATGAGAGACAGGAGGGGAACACACCTGGGAGAAATCACAGCTGACGAGTCAGGGGAAACGTAAATTGAACACACCCACATGAGACAAGGACCCTCAGAATAAAACAGGCCCAGACAAGACACCATGGACAAACAGAGGGACATACGGGCAGAGAAGACTAAGCACAGTGTAACTCCCTCCAAGTGGAAAAACGGACACAAGGCGTTCTTGATTTTTACTGGCATTTATTGCACACAGGTGCCACCAACGATGCCGTGAGAACTGTACAAACAACATAAAATAATCAATTTCCACAGTAAATTGTTCTCATAGAGAATAAACAATTAAGCACATTATTAAACAACATAAAAACACTCACAATTTGACCTTTGCAAAATGTTAACAAATTACTACCATAAACTTGCCAGTTCTGTCACAAACAAACATCTTATTTTTCTACCACAACATATAAAATACAAATTACATACCTCATTGGTCGCATTAACTTGCAGGAAAACGCATCTTGCAGTGTCACTCCTTCCCACAGCTGGAAAACTTCGTTGCATGTGTCTACATAGCTCTACCACCACGTGAGAGAGGATAGCATGCTAATTAATGGCTGTGTCCCAATTCAGGATCTGCACGCTTGAAGTACGCGCACTACATGTGTAAAAAGGAAAATGTACGAGCCATGAAAACTGTTTCTGATAAAATGAAGAGTAGACTGATATATGAAATATTCCTTTATTGGGTGAGAAAATCAGACTATGTCATAACTGCTGTAAGTCACACAGAATAGATATCAGAGCCTTAAACAGGCTGACGTCTGCTAAATGGGTCAAACTGGGCAGAAAGTCTACAAACACATAACATCCTTATAGAATATGATGTAACACTATAGATCAACTTAGCTCAGAATATATAAAGCATATAAACAGTTACAGCAATATGATGCAACAAACACAGCAGCTACTGATCCAAAATACTCAAAGCTTCATAGAACTGGAACCAACATTTATTTTAGCTCCATTCTGCTGCTGATACAGACTTTAGGTTTCTGAACATTAAACTTGTTGCTGCCTTTCATAGTGTGTAACTTGAAGGCCCTGAGTACTTTCTCCCACACTGGAAACACTGGGATGATCACATTATTTGAACATTACCTAATAAGACTGATTCAGCACAGACAGTTATGTTAAACTTTCCTAGCAGTCCTTCACAAACAGGGAACAGTCTGTCTATTCTCTCCATCTGTCAGCTGCTGCTGGCTCTTCCCCCTCCTCTTCCTCACACACTGCTGAGTTTGTCCTGGTGGATCATCAGGGCTGCAAAGCCTCACAGATGATGTGCAGCAGTGGCTCCCTCAGTCTGTCCTCACTCTGGACACTTGCAGTCGTCACACATGGAAATCAAATGTGTGATAAGCTGCAGGATTCAAACACAAGTGTAACTTATAAACACATGTTCATACTTTTATTCCACAATCAGAGAGAAAGAAACAGAGAGAGAGTGCAGGACAGACAGACAGGTGACAGTCTCAGGTGTACACACTGCTACACAACAGCACAGAGAAGCAGGATTTAGTGTTTGTGTTATTACGAGTGTAAACAAGAAGAGTTCCAGATGGTGCAGTGGACACGTGTGTGACTGCTGTGATTAAAGCATCTTTCTTTCAGCTTAACGAGTGAACCGTCAGCTCGTTCAAACACACGTTAAAGTGCGTTTGGCTCGACACCACCGAACAGAGGCAGCAATATAACACAGCTCACATTAACAGTGCAGTGAATCCTGCTTGTGCTGTGATGTTCAGGACTGCAAACCGAGCAGCATCACTGACTTTCAGCTTGTTGTGTTTGTGGATATATGACTGACTTTAATTATCCATGAAATCATCAGATTCTCTGTAAGATGAAGGTCGACTATTGAACGACGTATATTTTAAAGTAAAGGCTTTAAAACCAAGTTAGTACAAACGTCACTAATGTCACATGACTTTGCCGACATGTGGCCAACAGTAATGTTTTAATGTTCTTCATTATTCAACATTCGCTCATAAATAAGTGACATAATATTCAGTACTTACTTTTGACAGTTCACTCTTCGGCCGCTCCCTTCTGCCGTATTTTGCGGCAAAATTATCCACACCTACCGCCGCGCTATGAATTGTGGGATATATGGGACCACGAAGCGTGCACCGGACCACACTTGATATTTGAGGAAATCGACGACGCATTTGGAGTACATTTCGAATTGGGACAGCCGTCGTCGCATGGCGGTGACGTAATCGTACTTAAAATGCGTACTTCAAGCGTGCAGACCCTGAATTGACCCTGTGCACGAGAAAATGCTAACTTCCTGGTTTGAGACCGGATGTGGGGTTGTACATTTCCGGTAGCTTTACTTTGCGGTCAATCGCTACTGTGAAGATATCCTCCAACATCATGTCCAAAACTCGAAAACGGAAAGATGGCGTTAAGTTACAAAGAGCAGAAGGTGGGAACACTCACCGCTGCTGTGTCATAAAAAAATCTAATGATCAATTTTGACGTTTAAAGCGTTTAGATCGATCAGTTGTTTACATCACTCAACACAAGCAGAACTGCATCACTGCAGCAGAAGACACATCGTCCACATTCAGAAGCACATCTCTGTATAGTGACTGGTCTCATGATCTAAACAGGCAAATGTTCAGCATTCAAACTACAGGTGAAGATCAGTCAAACCAGATGTTTCCCCGTTATGTCGAGATCAGCTAGTCCAGTACACACCTACACAGCATGTTAACAAACCGTGAAAAAAGCCACACAAAAAATGAATGATTGCTTGTAACGGTTTCTATACATGAGTATTTACTAAGGGTATGTTGTGACTTACCTTCAAAATTACAGCGGTCCCTCGCTATAACGCGGTTCACCTTTCACCTCGCTGTTTCGCAGATTTTTTTAGTGCAAGTTTGCTTATTTTTTTACGTCACATTGTGTCCTGCGTCCTGATCGCTGCAGACGATCTCCTCCGTGACGTCTCTCCTGTACAGTACAGAATTGCTGCATCGATGCTAGCAGTGTGACTCTGCAGTGCAGTGCTGTATGTCCACGATGTCCACCAAACGTTTTGCACCGTCAAAAAACAAAATTGGCTCCTTGATTTCACCTCTCACTGGTTATTTTTAGAACATAACACCCGCGATAAACGAGGGACAGCTGAGAAATATAACATTTGAATCCCTTTTCTCTTTTCCTCTGAGGCACGGGGAAAAATATCGACAAGTCGATGAACATCATTTACAGATATATTGGGTAAATGCCCGAGACATCTATAGAAATGTAAATCGCCGCTTGATTCATTCATTTGCTTAACTTGTTTTGGACCGTAAACAAGGCGCGAATAGGACACCGGAAACACAGCTCCCCACAGGAGTTTCCGCACCGGACGTAGCATATGCTAACGTGCACATAGTCAATAGGCCATCGGGAAAAACAGGATTTTGAAATAAAGACTAACTTTGAAAAAAGGTCATTTTGGAATAAAAACGGCTGGAAATAAATAAAATGCCTCAGGAATCTCTGTTATTGTGAAAAATAATGACCATGAAATAATATTTCACAATAATGAGCATTTTTTTCAAAATGCGTTCCATTATTTCACAATATCATTCTCACATTACATATCTGTGTCTTATTTATTCACATAGTTATTATGACTGAGCTGAAATTGTACTACAGTCTGCTGATGAACTTTGAGTGTTGAATTAAATGTCCTCCACAATCTGTATATGAATTGTCATTAAAACCACAGAGATTCTTACTTATAAAGGAAAGAAAAGTGTGACAATGCCCATCAACATATAGTGTGTATTTTTGAAACATTACAAAGTTACATGTAATTCTGGGTTCACCTGAATTACAGATTAGACTGGTGGACAAACGGAGATGTTGTGTACAACTGGTGACAGCATCAGTGACAGGGATGCCAAAAGGAAGAACAAATAAATCAGCAAGGCTGGAAGCAGAATTAGGAGGCGTCAGAGTCAGCAAGGGTCAGAGATCGATGAACAAATTGCCCACCATCATGGATAATGCATCACCCTCAAAAGGATTCAAAATTTGGGCCATGAAGAACAGTTCAGGAAACCTCTTTTATTGTTTCGTCTGTGAAACTGTATAAATGAAATGTAAATTATGTTAAAGACAAACACATTTGTAAGCCATAAGAAACAAACATGCTTTGCTTTATGCCTTCAAACATCTGTACAGACTTGATACAATATTTATTAACTGAATTTGCTGACATGTCTTACAAAGTGAGTATTTCTTTTACTGATGATATTTCAATGATATGTATTTTCTATGACTAAATAATGCTCAATCGAACACATGGCAATAACAGCAGATGTGGCAATTTTGTAATTTGTTGTTTAAATTTGATATTATTTTAGGCAGTATATTTTCTTAGCCTTTGTCATACTCTGTCAACACAGCAATCTCAGAAACCGTACCGTATATTTGGCTGTGGATCACAGGGTGAAGAGTGGCGATGGCCCAGATTCACAATCCAGTGAAATATCTGCGTCACCTCTTCGAGTTTTCCTGTAATCTGAGCTCAAAGATGAGGATATTAGAAGTACAGTACTGTATATTGGGTAAATTTTGTTGTTAATTTTCTCTGAATCATACAGTAATTTGGGCTGTGGATGACAGGGGGAAAAGTGGAGATGAACCAAAACTGGGAGTGGATTGTGAAGTAAAATAGTGTCAGGACACAAAAGACTGCGTTTTTTAAATACTTGTTGTTCCTAGAGTATTTAAAAGTAGAATGGGAGGCAGAGCCTTCAGTTTTCAGGCCCCTCTTCTGTGGAACCAGCTTCCAGTTTGGATTCAGGAGACAGACACTATCTCTACTTTCAAGATTAGGCTTCAAACTTTCCTTTTTGCTAAAGCATATAGTTAGGGCTGGACCAGGTGACCCTGAATCCTCCCTTAGTTATGCTGCAATAGACGTAGGCTGCCGGGGGATTCCCATGATGCATTGAGTTTTTCCTTTCCAGTCACCTTTCTCGCTCACTATGTGTTAACAGACCTCTCTGCATTGAATCATATCTGTTATTAACCTCTGTCTCTCTTCCACAGCATGTCTTTATCCTGTCTTCCTTCTCTCACCCCAACCAATCACAGCAGATGGCTCCGCCCCTCCCTGAGCCTGGTTCTGCCGGAGGTTTCTTCCTGTTAAAAGGGAGTTTTTCCTTCCCACTGTCGCCAAAGTGCTTGCTCATAGGGGCTCATATGATTGTTGGGTTTTTCTCTGTATCTATGAAGCGCCTTGAGGCGACTTTTGTTGTGATTTGGCGCTATATAAATAACATTGAATTGCATTTCTAAGCCAGTCGGCACCCATACCATAATAAAAAAATAAAAACTAATGACAGCATTTAAAATAAACAAAGATGAATAACATTTGACAATGCAATTGTAACATTATCAAAACTGATTTTTCAGATATGCAGTGTAGAAGATGCGGAGATTCAAATTTTTAATTTGGGTGTGTGTTTGAAATATGAAAATATTGGTTGACATCGTTGACATACTGTTATTAAAGATAGGAATATGTATGAAACGTAGATTCAAAAGCTCTATTAACAGAACTATAACCTGTTAGAATCTGACATTTATTTCAGATGTATTCTGTAACTGTTCACAGTGATGACAGAGTGTTTCCAAAAGTGCTCAGTCACAATTTTCAGAAGACTAACATGGAATTTTTGATTTATTTAAATACATAAACCTGTTGAAAGTAATAATTTACATTTTTGTCTTTGCAGGATCACAGTAATGTATAGATTTCTAGTACAGTCCAAGTTTGTCTATGAAAAAACACCAGCAAGCAGGGTATGTCCTACAACTATCGTATCACTGTGAATGACTAAGACTATAATCGAACTCTCTTCCTTAAACAACGAGAAACATGAAGTGTACTCAGGAGCAGATTCGAGCGCAGGCTCAGAGTGAAGTTAACAGAAAACGTTCTTTACATCATCATCATCATCATCATTTATTTATATAGCACTTTAAAAACACACCTGGTAGACCAAAGTGCTGTACAATAGAAATATAAATATAGTAATAAAATAGAAAAAACAGACAAGTATGTGTATGTGATGCAAAAGGTAAAATTAAAAACAAGGCTAGAATGTGTGAACGTTAACTTTGAGTTCTACAACTAGGAGCAAAATGCTTTGAACATGGACTACGGTAGTTCATACTCGAGGGAACAGTAACATGATCTGTGGCCGCTGGAGCTTGGCAAGTGAAACAGTGGTGTGAGAGTTGATGGTGGAGCGGCACTGTGACATTTTTGTGTTGTTACCTTACGTGTGCCGCTACGGGTCACCTTTTGTGTTTTTACGTATGGTGTGTTTATGGAAATGTATTTAAGATAAACGTAACTCAGGCCAGGTGTTTTTGGTCAGAACAAGCAAACCGTTTGTAAACTCTGCACTGTTATGATAAATGACATTGGATGAAGAGAAGCAAATAAAACTGATGAATACAAAAACAATCTTAACCGTACAACACAAGCATAGCTTGAGTTGTTACAAGTTTAATTCATAACAGTTACATTGCCTCATCCCTGCCATCAAACACTTCAGTGGCTTCAAGTGTAGACATAGCCTCTACAGGTACTGCATGAACAGAGAGGTAAGTACTAGAGCTTTGAGCAACGTGAGACCAATAACTAACATAGGTTAACAGATAATATGGCAAAGACTGGTTGTGAACGGTGGTCTTAAATACAGCTGGCTTGATTTGTCTCAGGTGGTGATCCTCAGAGGAGTGATGAAGTAGAGCAGGCACTGTGGAAAAATAGTTGTGACTCAACCAGACCATTACAAAGTATGGTCTGGAGGATTTTCAAGAACATTCTTAATGACTGTACACGGTGGCTGCTGATGGACGACGTTGGGCCAGATGTGCTACAGTTAGCGTTAAGGAGGTATGATCAAAGCAAGATCAAAAACATTTAACATTTAAACTTGCATAAAATGTTTAAGGGGAATATGGCCTGAAAATATAACATGAATTATCAATCAATCAAAGCTTTATTCGTCACATGCAGGTTGCCCTGCAGTGAAATGGGACCCCCCCCCCCCGACCTTACACATATAGCACAAACATTACATGGGTGAATTTGGTTTTGGATCCTCTTTCATAAACTGGTTAAAAATATTATATAATTCCCCAACAGCTTGTGTTAGAACAAATGACCAGACATCCTCCAGCTTCTGTCTCTTGAGGGGCACCAGGCAGGGATGCCCACTCTCCCCTTCACTATTTGCAATTTTTATTGAACCACTAGCAGCAGCAATTAGACAGAATTCAGTAATTAAGGGCATAAAATGCAAGAACGTGGAACATAAAATCAGCCTTTATGCGGATGATGTGTTACTCTTTCTCCAAAACTCACAAACCAATATCTCCGGGGTGATTGAATTGATAAACTCTTTTGCAAGAATATCAGATTACTCAATTAACTGGTCAAAATCTACAGTTCTACCGATTAATTGCTCCTTCCATAATTCCTCTTCTACACCACTGCAATCGGGAAATATAAAATATTTAGGTATTAATGTTTCTCCCAAGCTTGCAGATCTAACTAAATTAAACCATATCCCACTTTTAAAGAAGGTAGAAGGTGATCTGGCTAGATGGAAATGTCTACCCATATCACTCATGGGAAGGGTTGCCGCTATAAAAATGATGGTCTTACCAAAAATAAATTATTTATTCTCAATGATCCCAACTAAACCGCCACAAGATTGGTTCAGATCTCTAGATTCATGTATGTCCAAATTCCTTTGGAAAAATAAACCCCCACGTATAAGCTTAAAAACACTACAAAAGACCAAGGATAAAGGAGGACTAGAACTGCTTAACTTTCAGCACTACTTCTTAGCCAACAGGCTTCAGTTTATCTCAGGATGGCTAAAACATACCCTCTTAGATGAACCTTGGCTAGATGTAGAACAAGCACTCTGCAATAATCTAGAGATCTCAGACCTACCATTTATCAGCTCAAACATCCAACGACATGAATGCTTTAAAAGCATCAACATCAGCTCTTCTCTGACAGCATGGTGGGAGTTTCTAAAATTGACGGCGTCTTCATTAATCCCATGCAAACGTACACCTATCTGGAACAACCCTGACATATTACAAAACAATAATATGATAAACTTTTCAGATTGGAGTGATAAAGGAATTAAATATTTAGAACATATACTAGAAGGAACAGAATTTATTTCATTTGACGGACTAGTTACACAATATGGGATCAACAAGAAAAGATTTTTAGAATATCAACAAATTAAATCCATAGTAAAAAAGAAATTTAAACCGGGTCAAGTTGAACTACAAACACCACCACGTGTGGGTCAATTTCTTACTCTTAAACCCCCCAAATTACTATCCAAAATATACAGAATGCTTTCTAAAACAGATGAATCAATATCACTTCCTATTGCAAAATGGGAAGCGGATTTATCAGTTAACTTAGACCTAAACTTCTGGTCTCAGATTTGCTTAAAAACCTTTCATCTAATTAGAAATCCCAGTCTTCAATTAATTCAATACAAAATATTACATAGAGTGCACTATACAGGTCATCGGATGTTCAAGATGGGCTTTACGTCTACCAACAACTGCTCACACTGCCAAACCAATTCACCGGACAATTATATCCACGCTCTTTGGTTCTGTCCACCAGTTCAGAAGTTTTGGCGCGAGATATGTGAAGACTTATCGAAGTGTCTGAAATGTAACATTCCAACTTCCCCCTTAGTGTGTTTGTTGGGCAGCTTAGATAATGTCACTTCAGAAAAGAATATCGCCCATATGGTTTTCACTGCCCTATGCATAGCCAAGAAAACAGTCCTCATGAACTGGAAAAATAAAAATAATCTTAATTCTAACCAATATAGAAATTATCTATTAGATTACATTAGTCTCGATACAGCCTCTGCCACCACATCAGATCAATTGCTCTGGGCTCCTTTGATCAGCTCCATCACCTAGTGGGGGTGGGGGGTCATAGTTTGGTCCCGCCTTCACTGTTGTGATTGGTGTGGGGGTAGGGACAGGCTTAGGGCGTCGGGGGGTTCCCCGGAGGCATCTTCCTTGGGGGGCTCAACCCGGGGTAGCGGTCATGTCCGGTTAGGGGCTCTGTTGGCTCTCCGGTGACTGTTTCCTCGCGGCTGCGTGTAGCGGGGCTAGGGGAGGGTCTGTGCTGACGGACGTGGGTTACTGACCTGGTAGCCTGGCTGCCCCTGGGTGGGTCCGGGATGGGCGTGAGGTTCTGGGGGCGCTCCGTCTCTGGGCTGGGACCCGGACCGGGCCACGGGGGCTTGGGTCCTGGTTGGTGTGTTGCCGGGGTTGTGGGCGGGTGGGTGCATGGGGGCCCAGCCCTGGAGCAGGGTGCCGCCGGTGCGTCGAGCCACCTGGGGGGCTCTTCAACTGGTGGGGGAGATTGTCACATCTTGCAGGAGCTTTCCTCTCCTCAGGAGCTGCCTCTGCAGGAGGGGGAGATACAGGAGAGGTGGAGGAAGATCTCAGCCTGGGTGTTTATTGTCTTATGTAGTCTGGAAGAAGAGTGGATGGTGGGGTGGGTGCAGTTTTCTCTGTGGTGGGGTTGGGTGGACTGTCCCGGGCTCTGTGGGGCCGGGCGGCGCTGCTGCACTGGGCCCGGTCTGGATGGGCCTGGGCCCCCTTTCCCTGGCGGGTCGCGGAGTATGGGGGTGCCTACTGGGGTCAGCGGGGGAGCTGGCCCCAGGGAGGGGTCACTTGCCCCTCCCTTCCTTCCCTCCCCATCTCCAGCTGCCTCCCTCTTCCCGCTCCACCACAACCACCCACACATGCAGGGCCTTGGAGTAGGGGTATGTCACCAGGGTGCAGAGGAGGCTACCCCCCCCCTCTGTCCCCTTCTGGCTGCCTCTGCCTCAATTTTATCCCACAACTTAGACATTCACATTACTCACACTCTCATTACACATACATATAGGATCTTGGGGGTGGGCACGATACACGGAATCCAAAGTACCATCAGGGTGTACACCCCACCCCTGGCATCATTGCCCACCTCTCAATTTTAAATACATGTAGACATTGAGGGCTAGCAGGAGGGACCATGCGCTTACCTGCTGCTCTCTGGCAGGTAGCTCCATGCCCTCCTGGGTTTTAAATGCACCTTAGAACACACATGCATCAACATTACAATGAGCGGGTGGAGGGAGGTTCGGAGTCTTCTCTCACCCCCGTTCTCTGCGACCTGCTGGAGCAGGGGGGCTAAGACTAGGAGGAGGAGTTGGCCGTCCGACTGCAGTCTGGAGTGTGGAGCCTTCCTGCTGCTGCGGAGTCGGGGCGGTCTGCCTCCCCCCACCGCAGGGAAAAGGGTAACACCACCTGGGTCTGGGTGCAGTTCCCCCTCCAGGGGCAAAGGTACCTATACCCGGTTTGTAGAGTACGCTTGGGGAGTGTGATCGTGTGTACAACGTCTCTTTATGTCTGTCTCCACGTTGGTTGAGTGTGGAGTGAGTGCATATGAGAGCATGAGGGTGGGAATGGATGTTTGTATCTGTGTGTGCCTGTATGTCTGTGTCTATATGTCAGGTTGGGTATCATACGTCACCTCTCTGGGGACATCTCAGGCCCTCCAAGGTTTGGAGGCCTATCTCCCCCTACCACCACTTCCCCTGCCAGTGGCGGACCCCCTCAGACATCGGTGCGTTGGTGGTTCTTTGTGTCCGGGGATGGGCGTCCAGGTACACACCGGCTCACTCCTTGGCGGCCGCTTATCGGGGCCTGGGACCTGGGGCTCGCTCGGGCCACTTCGGAGGTGGGGTGCCCCCGGCCTCTCGGCCTGGGGCTCGGTCACTCAGGCGCAGCTGGCTGCCGGCGGAGCTCACGGGCGCGTCACTGCAACTCCCCCTGGCTTCTGCTCCGCGGCTGCTGAGTGAGCCCTCATCTGGGACTCTCCTCAGCTCTTTCCGGGACAGTGGCGCGGCTGCCCCTCTGTTGGTCTTCCTTGGTCTCTTGTGTTCTGGGGGCCTCTGGATGTCTGGAGTTTTGATCTCCTCCACACCTGCTTCACGCCCTGGAGGACGGGGCTGTGGCCCCCCCACACCCTCTAGCAGATTATTACATGAAGGAACCTTTTAAAAAAACAAAAAACAAGCGCGTCCATGCTCACAGGTGTACACACGGGTGATCACACCCACAAACTACACCCTTTTTGGCTCCTACCTCAAAGCACACTGTGTTCTGTTGATCTTATGTGCTGCACAATAATGTTTAACATTTAGTATTTACTGTCATATTCCCATATATCATTGTGATGTTGTTTATTCTATTACTCTTGTTCTCTTCTGCTTGCTTTCTTTTTTCTTTCTCAGCAGGTGATCCAGGTGATTGATATATGCATTTTTTTTTCTCTGCTCGTTCTGTTGGTTTTTGTCTTTTGCCCTTCTCCCCCGTCCCTCTTCTCAGCTGTTTCTCTTTCCCTCTTTCTTTCTCCCCTTCTTTCCCCCAGTCAAGTCTGTCCCGTATTCAGTAAGTGAAAATAAAATAAACAATAAAAGGTGAATCAAATGGACCATTACGGCAAGGCTGGGATGGTCAGTTTGGTAAAGTAAATCCGTTGGGCATCTTTCTTTGCCTTTAGACAACAATTCTGATGGCAAAAGAGCCAAACGGGACAGGAAGAAAAAAAAAAAACAAAACATGGGTGAATCAGAGAAAAAAACATTGAAATGTACACTACAATGGGGAAAGTACAAGAGGAAAAAAGAGACCCCTACTCATGCTGTGCTTCCATGGTAGGACAGCATGAGAACAGGAAACAAAAAACTCCTCTGCACAAAAGCACATAAATGTCCACAGCACAACATTGTGAAGACATGACAAGCCACAGGGGTGGGTGGGGGTGAGGAGTAATCCGAAGCGAACACAGCAGCCGCCCTGCACAGCGCTACCATTCCAGCGCAGCACACAGCCCGCCGTGTTCCCCCGCAGGAAACAAGCATCGAAGGCGTTGGAAGGGGAGGGGGGATGAGTGAGTGCCTATCA
Source organism: Astatotilapia calliptera (assembly GCF_964374335.1). Classification (NCBI taxonomy): domain Eukaryota; kingdom Metazoa; phylum Chordata; class Actinopteri; order Cichliformes; family Cichlidae; genus Astatotilapia; species Astatotilapia calliptera. Next base: position 40,281,528 of record NC_137435.1, on the reverse strand, counting down.
GTGTAAGTGTGTGTGTATGCGTGTCCATAGTTCAGCGGAGACAGTGTCCTTCGCTCTATCAGGCTAAGTAAACAGTCCTCCAGCCAATCCAGGTGGCCTTCATGGGATGGGAAGAATAGCCGTAACACAGTCGTTATCAGGGAGTGATTGTTCGGCTCCAGCCTTGGGCCTGCAGCTGGCGCGTTATGGGGGTCCGCAATGTTCATGTTGATTTTGTTAATTTCCATGCGAGCAGCCCAGGAGAATTTTCAGGCTGCCCTAACACTCCGACACTGGCCTCTCGATCTCCCGTTGGAGAGTCGCGAGCCTCCCCATGATGGTATCAAACTTCTGTTCCATGGTGTTGTCGTTCTTTTGATTCTGAGACCTCACAGCTGCAGTGATCCATTTCACGATGTTTTCCAACTGTCGCTCAAGGGTCTCATTTTGAGCAGGCCTCTCTCTGATGTTTCCCCTCATACGCTCAATGGTGTTGTTTTGAGCCTTCACAGCCGATGCAAGCGTCTCCAAGGTGTTGACCATATTACGTTCGTTGTGAGAGGTCGCGCCTCGTTCCATTTCGATTCCAGCGGGCAGCCTTGGGGGGGTTTGAACAGCCGGTTCCGCTCTCTTATTTCTCCGATAAACCAGGGCTAAGCCAACTCCGATCAGCATGAACCCTGTTATCACGGTTCCGAATAGATAGATATCTTCAGCGTCCTCGATCGACAGTCCCGCCAGGCACACGACCCTCCAGTTCTGCCACCCGTCCATCGTGTATCCGGCAGGGAAAGTCCCTCCAGGGCACTCAGGCTCTCCCGAGCCCAGACTTCTCGTTGAGAAAAGGGTGTCAATAGCATTCAGAGACCAGTTGATCAAATCCATAATTCTCTTTTAGGTTTTAGAGAACGACCGTGTGAGGCTATTCCAGGGAAAGTAATGCACACAATACAAGACAAGGACATAGAGGCTAAGCAGGAAAGATAAGGGTGAGGAGGAGAGGAGAAAAGTGCGACCGCTTTCGCTGAGAGCTAAAGAAGAAGAGAATTAAGAAGTAATTTTTTGATATCTTTGAGGTTGGAGACAATGCAGAGAAGCCTTCGGTGGGCAAGAGGAAGACTGATCAATGTAACTGCAGCAGATCAACTTCTGCGTGACTTGGCTGAATTGATTCAGGAGGTCGAACTGTTTACTCAGCATGGCCAACATGGTAAGCACATATTGTGTCGATTCCTTGACTCATCAAAAGTGTGAAATAAATTATGACTCTGTCTTAACCTATTTTCCAAATACACCAAACGCTGATATATTTTCAGGCTGTTTTGGGTACCAGGCACCAGTGGTTTTCCACAGAGAGGTAGATCCCTTTACCTTATCACTCGGGAACAGCTTTCATTCCTGAAGTCATGTGGATTCACTGCACCTCAGAAGGCTGATATTTTGAATGTTTCACTTCGTACAATTCGAAGACGTCTGCGGTCAGTGACTTTTGAAACCAGTGTGACTTTCAGTTCTTTGTGACACACACTCACTGTTTATTCAAATGAAATGGTATTGTGAGATTGTAAAAATGAGTATATTTGAATGTGCACCACTAGTCAAGTAATGAAGTGTGTTGTTATGGCAGTGATAAAATACTCATGTTTTTTTGTCTGATTTCAGACAGTATCATTTCACCTGCATCAATGTATGCGGAACTGACTGACAGTGCGCTGGATGAACATGTGCAAGACATTGTCGCTGGCAATGAACAAATTGGTCCTGAGGCTGTCAGAGCCTCCCTGCGAGTACGTGGACTACGTGTACAGCGAAGGAGGGTTCGAGCAAGCATGTTACGGATAAATCCTGGAGCAGCTGCCCTTAGAGCATTCTTGCGGAGACCAGAACGGAGAACATATCAGGTTGCAGGTCCAAACTCATTGTGGCACATTGATAGAAATCACAAGCTGATAAGGTAACCAACCACACGGATTTGTTGAACACCTATTTTGACCAAAGTGAAATTCAACATTACATCAAATATAATTGTTGAACAGTAAGACACATCCAATAGAGCCAGGCCCTGGGATGGGCAGCCCTCTAACACAACTGGTTATGTTTAAAGGGGAAGATCAGAGAACACAGAGAGCGCAAGCAACATACAGAGAAAAATTCAAACTTGACATGCAATAGTGCCATGTAAATCAATTAAGAGTGTGTTTTCCATTGTTTCAATAACAAAGCAGAAATAAGATTTTTCTTCTTATGGACCACGGTTTTAGGTGGAGGGTAGTCATTCATGGGGCTATTGATGGATACAGTCATCTTGTGGTCTTCCTTCATGCCTCAAACAACAACCGTAGCAGTACCGTTTTGTCAAGTTTCATCAGAGCCGTGGTATCCTATGGTGTACCCTCGAGGGTCCGGACAGACAGAGGAGGGGAAAACAATGCTGTCTGCCTGATGATGAACATTTTCAGAGGCATTGATCGTGGAAGTGCCCTAAGAGGAAGGAGTACCCATAATCAGAGAATTGAGAGGCTCTGGGGTGATCTGTGGCGAGGAATGACCAATGTGTACTGTGATTTATTTCACCACCTGGAGGAGGAAGGCATCATTGACATTGACAATGAAATGCACCTTTGGGCTCTCCATTACATCTATCTCCCAAGGATCAACAGAGATTTGAAAGACTTCACTCAACAGTGGAACAATCATGGCTTGTGGACAGAGAGACACTTGAGCCCATTACAGATTTTTGTCCGAGGCAGCCTCCAGCAACAGGGCCGAGCCTCAACTGCCATGCAGGACATCTTTCAGACCAGAGCAGCTGCTGTTGATGGGACTGTTGGTGGGACAGCTGATGGTAGTGTGACAGCCACTGGGAGTGAGATCACTGCTGGTCAGGGCTTAAGTACTGATTCTGGTGGTGCTCATGGTACAGATGAGCTGGGATTGCTGGTCGACTGGCCTGAGATGATTACTGTGCCAGACATTGAATTTACTCTGGACGGACCGATGATGGAGCAAGTGGTAGAACTATTTAATCCACTAAGTGGCACCAGAGAGAGTCATGGTATTGAACTCATCACTGGCTTAATATACTTTCTGGACTCCACATATCACTGAGACAGTTCAATTAATGACTGAAACATTCAATTCAATTCAATTCAATTCAATTCAATTCAATTCAATTCAATTCAATGTTATTTATATAGCGCCAAATCACAACAAAATTCGCCTCAAGGCGCTTCATAGATACAGAGAAAAACCCAACAATCATATGACCCCCTATGAGCAAGCACTTTGGCGACAGTGGGAAGGAAAAACTCCCTTTTAACAGGAAGAAACCTCCGGCAGAACCAGGCTCAGGGAGGGGCGGGGCCATCTGCTGCGACCGGTTGGGGTGAGAGAAGGAAGACAGGATAAAGACATGCTGTGGAAGAGAGACAGAGGTTAATAACAGATATGATTCAATGCAGAGAGGTCTATTAATACATAGTGAGTGAGAAAGGTGACTGGAAAGGAAAAACTCAATGCATCATGGGAATCCCCCGGCAGCCTACGTCTATTGCAGCATAACAAAGGGAGGATTCAGGGTCACCTGGTCCAGCCCTAACTATATGCTTTAGAAAAAAGGAAAGTTTGAAGCCTAATCTTGAAAGTAGAGATAGTGTCTGTCTCCCGAATCCAAACTGGAAGCTGGTTCCACAGAAGAGGGGCCTGAAAACTGAAGGCTCTGCCTCCCATTCTACTTTTAAATACTCTAGGAACAACAAGTAGGCCTGCAGAGCGAGAGCGGAGCGCTCTAATAGGCTGATATGGTACTACAAGGTCATTAAGATAAGATGGGGCCTGATTATTTAAGACCTTGTATGTGAGGAGCAGGATTTTGAATTCAATTCTGGATTTAACAGGAAGCCAATGAAGGGAAGCCAAAACAGGAGAAATATGCTCTCTCTTTCTAGTCCCTGTCAGGACTCTTGCTGCAGCATTTTGGATCAGCTGAAGGCTTTTCAGTGAGTTTTTTGGACATCCTGATAATAATGAATTACAGTCGTCCAGCCTGGAAGTAATAAATGCATGAACTAGTTTTTCAGCGTCACTCTGAGACAGGATATTTCTAATTTTAGAGATGTTGCGCAAATGGAAGAAACATAATAGCAGCAAGTGGAAAGACTTCAAAATATCTAGGTGACTGGATACATATAATGTGAAAAGTTATAATACGTGTTTACTATGTACCATTGAGTAGTGGAGATACAAGAACGAGCTGTGTGACACTGACAATAAAAAATGTTGAGTGATTTTTAAAGTATATAAGATGGAAGCTGTGAAGTGGAAAGTATACAACTGAAGCTGAATCTCGATAAAGTGAACTTGATTAATCTAAAAGTTACAGCTGTTGATATTGATAAATACAACTATAAAGCAGTGACAGTAAATAATTAACAAATAAAAAACTGTATAGAAGGTCTTGAAGTGACTCAGTATAGTGCAGCACAGCGGTCCCCAACCCCCGGGCCTCGGACCGGCACCGGTCCGTGAGTCGTTTGGTACCGGGCCGCGAGAGTTGAGGCCCAGGTGTGAAATGTCTGGTTTTCAGGGTTTTTATCGGTTTTCAGCTTTATTTTGTTATTGTTTTTATCTTTAACTCGGTTTTCCTGGGTCTTTTCACGTGCGTCATGAATAAATTTTCTTTTTTTCGGTACCGGTACTAGTTTTATTTTGTTGCATTTATCCGCGACACCTTAAAGGCCGGTCCGTGAAAATATTGTCGGGCATAAACCGGTCCGTGGCACAAAAAAGGTTGGAGACCGCTGCTGTAGTAGTTAAATATAAAGTGGTTTAGCGTGTGTTTGATGTTGTGACAGTTCACAGCGAGCAGATTATGCTTTGTACAAACATAGTTCTGAAAATACTGGACTCCAGTGTAAAATGTGAATTCTAAAAGAGCAAACAGTGATTTGCAAATGTCAATGGCAAAGTTTATTCACAGCAGAACATAGAAAACATGTCAAATGTTTACACCGAGACTACGTCGTTAAAAATAAGTCCATTTTAATTTGATGGCAGCAATATGTTTCAAAACAGTTGGGATGGGGCAAGAGAAGGCTGGAAAAAGTGGTACTAAAAAGAAACAGCTGCAGGGATATTTTAAAAGTAACAGGTCAGTTACGTGATTTTAAAAGAGCATCTTAGAGAAGCAGAGTTGCTCTGGAGTAAATGTGGGCAGAGGTTGATCAATCTGCAAAAAAACTCCATTAACAAATTGTGCAACAATTTCAGAATAATGTTCCCAAGTGTAAAGTTGTAAAAACTTAAAATATTCCATCCTCTAGAGGCATAAAAGTATATTTTATCAAAAGATTCAGTGACTGGAGAAATCTCTTTGCAGAAACAATGAGGCTAAAAGCCACGATGTCAGTGATCTTCAAACGCTCATAGGAAAGTTATCATCATGGAGCATTAAACAGACACGATTCTGTCATGGAAACCAGTGCATTTCCTGAGAAGTACCTGGTGAGGTGGATTGAGATGAATGTATGTTTGGGGAGTGTGATTGTGTGTACAGTGTCTATTTGTGCCTGTCTCCACGTCGGGTGAGTACCGAGTATTTGTTTATGTCTATATGGAGGTGGGAATGCATGTTTGCGTCTGTGTGTGCCTGTTCATCTGTGTCTATATGTCGGGTCTTAGACTCCACCTCTCTGGGAAGGTCTCAGGCTCTCCGAGGTATGGAGGCCTATCTCCCTCACCACACTTCCTCCCGGTGGCTGATGCCCTCAGACTTGGTGTGTTGGTGGTTCTTTGTGTCTGGGGCTGGGCACCATGTATGTACTGACTCACTCCTGGTGGCCGATTGGCGGGGTCTGTTGCCTGTGGCTCAGCTGGGCCCCTTCCGGGGTGTGGGGGGCCCTCTGTGCCTGGGGCTCGGTTCACTCTGGCACAGCTGGCTGCCCGCAGAGCCCACGGCACGTCACTGCAACCCCCTCTGGCCTCTGCTCCGTGGCTGCTGGGTGACCCCTCGTTTGGGGCTCTCCTCAGCTCCTCCCAGGAGGGTGGCACAGATGTCCCTCTGATGGTCCTCCTTGGGTCCTCGTACTCTGGGGCCTCTGGATGTCTGGGGCCTGGATCTCCTCCATACCATACGAGTTACACTGATCTCCACTAAATCCATCTTCTGGTAGCATCTTCATAACACTGTTATTAAGCGAGATGAACTCTTCACCCAGCTTGCAGAAACTTTGCAGTGTTTCTGACCCTAGTTTATCAGCATGCTCTTCACTATTTGTCATGTTGTCTTTGGCTCCCTCTTTTGGTCAACCACATGTGGTGTGCCATATGCTGCATCTTTAAGCTCAGCAATTATTCCAAATTAACTTTCAAGCACTCACGAGAAGCTTCTGTAACTCAGTAAACTTGAATAAATCTTCTTCAGTAGCTTTCCTCAGCATCTTCTCAAATGATCAAGTAAATGATTGAACTTCAAAGTGCCACAGGGAAGCAGTACGAACAGGAGTGTGCTCCTTATAGCTCCGTTAGCATAGCTAGCTTCATTATTAGAATGTTTGCATGATGGTTTATAATTTCTCATCATCAAGCACCTTCATCTGATTCTTGGAAAAGTATGGGACACGTGCAAAACCGTGAATTTTCACAAGAAAATCTTTACCTAGAAAAATGCAAATACAAATCTTATTTTTTCAACTTCTTCATCTTCTTTCCACCAAACACAGCTAGCGCATTCAAAAACTTTACTGGTCCGTGCTCTTGTGATCATTCTATCTTTTCAGTGTTTCTTCTAATAAGAAAATGAGATATTATGTAGGTCTGTAAGGATGACGCGAGAGCTCGTCACATTTTACTCCAACTTTAATCTCAGTTTAGATTAGGTCCACCACAATATTATGATAAGAATCCTGCTTGAGAGGAAGTAAAGCTTTCAAAACAAAACTCTAAATTTCACAGTAATGCTAACTTAAACTGACGTCAACCTCACCTACTGATCATGAAAGAGAATTAAAGACAATCTACATCAGAAAATATTCAGAATCACCAAAGTAAGAAAAGGTGAATCATATTCTGGCTCAATATGAACGTATTTTTACATTTGAGCAAAAACAGAAAGAAGGCTCCTTCATTCTGGACCCACATCGTGGGTAAACCACATGACCTCCAAACAGGCCAAAATGTCACCGCCTGTGTTCATGTGGAAAAAAACGCTGTGTGTACACGTGAGGGCGAAACCATGAAGATCCAAAACAGGAACCAAAGCGATCCTGCTCCACTTCAGACACCTGTACCTGCTGAGCGGTTGCCAGGTTCGTGACCCTGACCAAGCCCGACTGTGACCACGATCGCATCAGGGTTGTTCCAGGCTCAGTGATGACTGCGTGTGACACAATCGGCCTGCAATGGCTCCTCCTTTCGCCCTCGGGGTGTAGCGCTCCATTCTGCTTCTCTCTCGCCCTCCATTAAGATTATAGTTAATGCAAAACATGTCTGAACTAGCCATTTTCTGCTCTTGGAAAGCTAACCAGCTCCTCAGATGCCAGGACCGCCCCACTGGACCTCCACTGGTGTTGAAATGTAATGTGTGTCACACACGCTACACTTACGTTGAGTCAAAAGTAGAACATGTGCAGCTTAGAAAGCTTATGTTGATTTAAGTGTGTCAGAGCTGATGACTGCCACAGAGGTTTCTGAGGTTGTGGTATTTAAATAATCTACGTGTCTCGCACACGTGGGTTAAACAAGGAAGTTAAACAAAGTAATTTAAGAATTTAATTGAAGAATAAATATAAGCAATACATATTTGATTAGTATAAAAATGGAAGAGATTAATTAATCTGCCCCTCTGGCCACTGGTGTTAGCCAGAGGGGCAGATGGCGCGATATGGCAGCCTGGCTTCTGTCAGTCTGCCCCAGGGCAGCTGTGGCTACAACTGTAGCTGCCTCCACCAGTGTGTGAATGTGAGAGTGAATGAATAGTGGCATTGTAAAGCGCTTTGGGTGCCTTGAAAAGCGCTATATAAATCCACTCCATTATTATTATTATTATTAAATAATATATAATTAATGTTATCTGCTGATTCACATGAGTATATAGCTGTGCTATTGTATAGAATGAGAATCTTAATATCTTGACAATATGAGAGAATGTATGTGTGGTGTATATATAGAAGAAATTGCAGGTAAACTTAGGGCCAGGGCTGCGTGAGCCACTGATTCTTTCTGCTCTCCTGCAAACACCTTTGTTTTTACTTACTTTACTTTTTGTTCCCAAATCAGTAAAATAAGACTTAATATGGCAGTCCATTACATTCTAATCTTGGAACATGCACTTATACACAGTACACATGTACAGTCTTTGCATGCAGCTTCCACACCAGCACTTCTTTGTGTTTGGCTGGAGTGAGTGTGATGTCACAACACCTGTGCAGTAAACATGTTTTATTCCAGCTTCCACATTTGGCGTCACTCTGTTCTTTCCATCAAGGCTCAGCTGGGGTGTACTACGGAGCAGTGGATGGGTTAGCAGGTTATGTTGAGCTTATAGAGTATACATGTCGACCCCGAGTGCGTACGTGCCACGGCTCCATTTGAACCTTTTACACTGGCCGAATATTAATAATGTCTCCTCAGAAAACTTCATCTCACATTAGTCTCGACTACTTTACAGCGCTGGTGTTGCCTTTTATGTTTATAGGATTTACAGATTTCCTCTGACGTGTTTGTCGTCTTACCCGTCATCTCCGACGGGGATTAGTCGAGCTAGCTCATGCTAACAGAGCCTGGCCGTTTTCAACTTTCTTTGAAGTACACCACTCATGACAAAACAAGAAACACAATGAAAGAAGTACAAAGCCTTTATTCTTATGTACAAATGCTAATAGCTAGATTGTTGTATGAGCTTATAGTTCTAATTTTGGGTTCAATCTGAGGTTACACGGGCCCAAACCAAACATGCATGGGTCCAACCTCACAATATTCAATGATTAACTGAATACTAACAAAATCTCAAATGAGATAAAACTCATTTCAAAGCTGCCTTTAACTAAAGATTTATGGATGGACACATTGTAACCTTAGAATGATACAACAGGGAGCATGTTGAGGTTCCAAATGGTTTGAGATCAGATTTGTTCCATTTAAATCACAAAGTGACTCTGAGTTATGACTTTAAGAAGTTGTTATATCGGATATCTGCATTCAGTCAAGTCAGATGACTTTTTTTTCATTATTTAGACAACTTCTTTAATTATTTGAGCTCAAACTCAACTCTCATGTCAACATCGTCACCTTCAGTAAGCAGGGTCAGTTTATAACGACCGTTTTCATCCACAACTCCAAGAACTTTTTTGCAATCTGCTGAGAACACAAACTTAAACCTGTTAGTTCCATCAAGTTTCATCTTGTAGAACAAAGCCTCGTGAGTCGTTCCAGGGATGTCTGTGGGGGGCGTCTATGGACAGACATAAGGAGAAAAAGAGTAACAATCACTGTGTCATCCTGACGCACTGCAGATCAAGTATAGTGGCCCTTTCACACGTGGAGATTAAACTGTTGTTTAATAAGCAGAATTAAGGAGTCTAGTGATGGTGTCAAACAGGAACGATGACAATCAATGTTAATTAAACTAGCAGAATGAGATGATTTTTCTCATTTTAAGAGCTGGTTCAAATTTATTAATTAAACTGTATTCATTTTTAAAAAACATAAAAAATAAAAGCTTTTTTGTGGGCCAGTAAAAATACACACTTACTGATATACTGGTTTCTTATTAATATCTAAACCAGTGGTCTCCAACCCACGGACCGCGGACCGGTCCATGAGTCATTTGGTACTGGACCGCGAGACCTGAAGCTCGGGGTCTTTTCCTGTGTGTTATGAATAAATCTTCTTTTTGGTACTGGTTTTATTTTGTTGTATTTATCTGCAACACCTTAAAGGCCGGTCCGTGAAAATATTGTTGGACATAAACTGGTCTGTGGCACAAAAAAGGTTGGAGACCGCTGCACTAAAACCAACTCTGAATGACTTTTCTTGTACTTACCATTGGTACAGCTTGAATTTTGTGCTCCTTACAACATACCACCATTGTCTGGTCATTCTTTAGGGCATATATCATGACTGGCATCTTTTCCTGATCGGTTGGAGTAGAGCTCCGATAGGTCCAGATGCAGAGTTTCTTCTCTGAAGAGGAAACAAGGACAAGCAAGAGCAGCATGTCATTCAGCTATGTCTTGTTTTAAAGAACAAAGGTGATGATATCCTGCTGTTCTGTTCGTCTCTATGTGTCAGTTTGTTCTTTGTGCAAAACAGGACCAAACTGCAGCGCTCCACAAACTTATTTGTTCGGCTTTTAATGGACCGACCAATTTAAAATCCTGGGGTCACGTTTTGACAGGCAGCAGCTGTAGTGACTGCAGATTTGGACATATGGTATTATTATATCTATTATATTTGGGACTCACATTAACACTAAACTTAGCTACATGTTAGGGTTGAAATTCCACCACATTGAGAGAGACTCACTGCAGAGGCAGCTGGTCATGTTGCTGGTTGCTGTAATCATTTCCGCTCCACAGTGTAGACCTCTGCAGTCGTTCTACAAATGCATTGTTCACTTAAAGGTACAGTCAGTGGTCTTTACTTCCATCCACTTAAACAATTCAGGGTCGCAGGGAGCTGGAGCCTCTCCCAGCTGCCACAGGGTGAGAGGCAGGGTACTCCCTGGACAGGTCACCAGTGTGTCACAGCGCTAACACAGAGACACACAACCACTCACATATAGGTGTGAATAATCGTTTAACCTAACCCCACTAATTGCAGGTCTTTGACTGCGGGAGGAAGCCGGAGTATCCGAAGAGATCCCATACAGAAACGGGAGATCATGCAAACTCCACATAGAAAGGCCCTGGCTAAAGAGTGGATTCAAACCCAGGACCTTCTTGCTGTGAGGCGACACTGCTAACCACCGTGCTGACCCTTTTTTTTTTTACTTTATTAACAGTTATGCTGCGATAGGTGTAGGCTGCTGGGCGATTGCATGATGCATCGAGTACTTCTTCTTCAGTCACCTTTCTCACTCACTATGTGTTTATACATCTCTGTGCATTAAGTCATTAGCGACTTACATTACTGAATGAACAAGAAACGCTCATCACGGGAGATCGTGCATCACGGGAAGCCCCAGCAGCCGAGGCCTATTGCAATGTAATTAAGGGAGGATTTGGGGTCACCTGATCCAGCCCTGCCTGACTAAGCAGCCCAAAACATGACTGAGCATCCGAGTCGGAGCAGACAAATGTCCATCAACATGCGTCAACAGCTTTATTCTCTCAGCAAGTTGCTTTATTCTTAAAAAATTTCAACAATTACAATGTTGAAGAAGCTAGCGCACAAGCTCTTTTTTTTTTGGAATACTTTATTGATATTGATTATTGGGCACCTGGGGAGCAGTGTGTAGGGACAGTACCTTTGTTCAGGGGTATCGAACCCCTGCCCTTCTGATCATGGGGCCACCACTCTACCTACTGAGCCTGCCAAGTTCAACCAAACTGAACTGAAAAGTCAGTAACCATAACAACAAGAACTCTGTCTTACCCAGAGGTGGGTAGTAACGAGTTACATTTACTCCGTTACATTTACTTGAGTAAGTTTTTGCAAAAAATGTACTTTTAAAGTACCTTTTTTGCACGATACTCTTTACTTTTACTTGAGTACATTTATAAAGAAGAAACGGTACTTTTACTCCGCTACATTTGCAAAATTCGACTTGTTACTTTAAAAAAGAATAAATTTAACACATTAGATAACATGCCACCAGTGGAGTTTTCTGTAACTTTTTTACCAATCAGATGTGGCCATGCAGTCACATGTCCAGTTTGAAACTGTGGCGGGCAGAGCGGCCCAAGCGTTTCAAAGTAGCGACACACGTAAAGAAGAAACATGAAAACATGGCAGAGTCTACGCTAGAGCTGAAGAGGATGAACAGCCTTGGCCTCACATACAAAGAATGTTTTGCTTAAAAGCAGCACAAAAGAACAGCTCTGTCTTCAGTGAGAGCCAAAACAGCAACTTTTCAGCGTGAAACAACTCAGCTCGTGTAACCTGAGTAAGTTTTCTCTAAATATCTTTTAGCTGTGGTTAGCTGGATGTCAGTCTTATGTTACAGCAGCGGTGTCCAGCTCGAGCTGCGAGTCATGTTTTCTGCGCTACGTTGTAGTGAGATAAGTTTGTGAGTGTTTTGTGCAGCTTCAGCTGTCCTGTTAACTGCTCGCTGGTTAGCTAGCATGAGCTATAAGCTAACAGCTAGCATGGTTAATGACGCTACAGTTCAATGCACATGCAAACAGCTCGTCTCTACTGCTTTAACTGTTAAAACAGAAGCAATACTGCGGCTGGCAGGGTTTATTATGTGAAGCAGCAGCTTGTTCAGTTTAAACAGTCTGCATTAAGCTGGGCAAACACTGCGATTTTTTTCAGTCACGTTATTCAGCTCCTGCTCAAACTGTACAATTAAATCTCAGGGGTTAGAAGTTCATAGGTCACGATGCAGGTCTCACACTATACGGCCTGATGCGACCTGAGTGCTCACACTGTGCGTCCATAACATGAAGCTTATCATACAAAATCTGTCCCTCGCTCTCCCTCTCTGTCTTTCACTCACACAGACACACACCGTCAACTTTGCTAAATTACTAATGACAAACATTGACCAGGCAGCTGTGATTGAGCAGCATCCAGCTCTTTTCATGGTTGTTGTAGTCGTGATAATTTTGTGAGGCCACATTGAAAAGCCTCGGATACGGAGGCATAGAGCTGCCACCCAGGCAAAAGAAACATAGAAAAGTGAAAAGTTTATTGTTCTAACAATATACCTTTCACGTTTGAACAATATAATATCAGGTTATTACAATATACAGAATTATCACGTTCGTACAATATAAATATTATAGAGGCTACATCGCAGCTCCAGTCGCGCTTCCATCACCGTCTTTCGTCTTTTCCCAGAGTAACAGCCAAACAGGAGGATCTATTGGCGAGCACTGCTTAGCCTTGCACGCGTTCTTATTTTAAACTTAATCTGGAATTCATTGCAAACTGTTTGTGCGGGACATGAATGACAGGATTTTGTTTTTCTACAAAAACATCTCCAGTGTGATTGAATCTTCTTGCCAAACATCTGCAGCTTGGCAGTGTGTACAGCACTATAATGACCAGAGCTAATTCTTTTGAAAACCTTACATCTTTCCACAGGTCTCCACTTCATCAGACACCACCTAGACTCAGAGCTGGATGAGACCAGCACAAACAGCAGCCTAACCGACTAAGATGATGGATCCATGGGGTCAGGAAAGCCAGAAGCAGGGCTGGAGAGGTACCTTTCATGTCCATTCACTGGAGGTGTGGATCTATTGCATGGCGTTCCTCACATCAAGAAGCTGTCGATCAAAATCAATACAGCTCTTCCTGCATCTGGAGCTTGTGAAGGAATCTTAGTCATGCAGGACTCCTGTTCACTGCTGAACAGTTGAGAGCAAACTGCTGCTGAAGCTGAACCATCACCTCACTGAGTGAAGAAATGGCACATTTTTGCTAAATATGCAGAAACAGATGCACACCCATACAACTTATGGTAAACTGAGCTGCCTTGTATGAACATATGCTGAAGATGCCTCGTTCTGTTTTCTCTGAGGCTGCTGTGCCATTTGGAGCAAAGATGAATATAAAGTTTACAGCATATCTTTTCACTGGAAATAGTTTGCACTGTTTATATGTTTATATTATTTACTGCAGGTGTTGGTGAAAAAAGCTTTATGTTGTGAAAAACTGAAATCTGAAAATTAGAATTGCTGTGCCTCATTTTGATGTTTTTACATATATTCCTGTTGAAAATAGTAAAATTTGTGTATTTATTTATTTTTGTTTGTCTGATAGCATTTATTTATAAAATAAATCGGACATTTCAAACAATTACTCGCTACTTGAGCAGTCTTTTCACCAAGTACTTTTTTACTCTTACTTGAGTAACTTTTTTGACGACTACTTTTCAGTTTTACTTGAGTAATAATATTTTAAAGTAACTTGAGTACAATTTTTGGATACTCAACCCACCTCTGGTCTTACCACAGCAGGTCTGGAGCACGAATGTGTCTTCTTGGTTTAAAATCAGGTATCCAGCACCGTTCTTGCTCTCAATGGACCAATGATACTCTCCTGACTTTCTGAAATTATCCTCCTCAAAATCTGTATTTTTGAGAGAACAACACGACGATGAGCTTCACATCACGCCTCACAATACTACTCTGCTATCATATTCTAAAATGAAATTAAAAAAGAGAAATATTAAAATCCTTTACCCGGTGAAGCCACTTTTAGATTTTCAGAGGACGCGTTCACATTTTGAAAAAAAGACAATAGAAATAAAATTTAAATAATTGTATAATTAACCTATAATAATGACATGATTAAATGTACAGACTGAGCAACTACTGAGAAAGTATAAAATGCCTTTTACCTTCAAAGTAGAAGGAATCCTCAGCTGTATCCAAAAACTCAACATTGATGCAGCTGCTGGACGCCATCAGGTAGACTAACACAAACACAGTCCTTTGTTGGTTAATGAATACGGTGCACAGTAAATCCACACATGATTTTTGAGTCTGTGTCTTATTTCATTTTAGCAGAAAACTTGGGTCCAGTTTTTCTAAGTTAAACACATTTATAACCAAAGCCACTTGTGCTGAACGCAGTGTACAGCTGTCTACACACAAGAACCAAATATCCATGCACATTATTACTTCAGTGGACCTCGCTCTTATTTTGAAAATTCATTCAATGACCAGCTGGCGCTCTGGACTGCAACTGTAGAAGTGTCGATTTCTGGAGATCACAGATGAGGGACACTCTGTCCAAAACCTGCAGCAGGTGGAGAATCTGCTGCTGTGCTGAGCTTATTAAGCAGCCAAGCAGAACAGGGTGTGCTATGATCAGCTGCAGTCCAAAAACAATGCAAACTGTCCACCGCAGTCTGTCAGGGTTTCTCTGCTGGGAACACATTCAGGTGATTCCTCGGGCTCGTCGTGAACAAACCCCGAGGAGAAGATAAAGGCGTGTTTACAAGCCTGTTATGCCGAGCCCGATGACCCATAATGCCACACAAAAGTTCCCCCATAAAGTCAGCTTTCAGCAAACTTCAGTCTGTTTAGGATTCGTTCCTTCGGGTCAGTGTTATAACCCTCCGCCCCCCAAAAATGCTTTTTTATTCGACATGTGTGTGAATGTTTCGTGGTCCGCCATTAACCTCAGCTGATAGTCCGAATTTAGACAGCGAAAGCTTCGTGACGTTCCTGTTTATCGGTCACGGAGCTCGGAGTAAAAAAACACTAATAGCATGCATATTTACGTTTCGCCACGACTGTGACCGGACGCCTTCCAGTCACGTTTGCAGCTTCAACCATAAATAGAACCATCACATACCTTTGGAGATGCTTTGAAAACCTGCAGAAGTTGTCTTTGTCCTCGGAAGGTCTGCGCTTACTTCCCTTTGAATGGCAGAGAAATGAGCCCGTTTGTAGGAGGAGAAAGCTGCACCTCACCCCGTTACTGTGCCTTCATATGTTTCTTTCCCTCAACGCGTTACAGCGTCACACTTTCTCTCTCTGTGTGTGTGTGTGTGTGTGTGATTCCTCCCATACGATATTTATGTTCTACTCTCGATTCTCATATTAAAATATCCATATTTTGGTAATTTGGGGTAAATTTGTAGTTTATGATTAACAGGAACACAGGGGAAAGTAACTATATTATCCAAACAGTTCGTAGGGACTGCTACCCTCCGACTGTAATACTGATATAAATGAGCCACGGCTCATTATTACTGTTAACGATAAAGACGCGTGGTAAGGTTGTAGAGAGCACTCAAAGCTGATATATAGGCTGAGTATCAACTTATACCAGTGTGAATGTTATCTATATGCAGTAAAACTGCCATTACAGGTTTTACAAAATAAAAATCCAACTCAAAAATATTTCTGTATTTTTTTTCAATCTGTCACATTTGTTTTGATTGTTAATTGAATATTTTAAAATGTAGTTATTGACTTTTCAGGTTTTAATTTCTTGTGTGATTATTCTTCATAATTAAACAAGAACAAGTAGTCTGATGTGTTGTATTCATTATGAAGATATAATTAGTGTGAATGCTTGAAAAGCATTCACAGTATTGTTCTTCTAATTTGATACACTGCTCTTGATTTTGATTTTCCAAACACAGGTTTTTATACAAAACACTGATATCGGATCAGTATCGTCCATACCAGGGTGAATTTTACTTGGTATCAGATCCGAGTGAAGATATTGCAGGTCATTAGTGTGCATGTGTGTGTGGCAGTGAGATGGGGACTTTCAAGTCAGGCGGAAGAAAAAAAGGAAACAGTCAAACCCGACTTAATGAACTACAAACCCTGTTTTCTCTAAAATATAAATATTTTAATTTTCTCAAGCCGGACAGATAAAGTTAACATAGTTATGAGCTAATGTAATTGCTGGATAGTTTGTGTGGACACAGACTGAATGAACAATGCTGTGAAAAGTCTGGGGTCACCCCCGTGTTTCTGTATGTTTTGCTAACAAGAGTTTCTTGTGGACCAGTTCTCCAGGCTTCCTGAAGGTCACTCTGAGGTCACCTTTCGTTTAAATATCTGGTGCCTTTTCACTCATTGTCAGTCCAGTACCTGACTAGGGATGGGTACCGATATCCGGTGCCATTATGGCCAGACCGAAAAGCAGCGCACATTTTTTTTCCTGAGATGTCATAAACTTTGGATTCTAGCCAATCATTTTACCTTTCCGAGGATAGTAGGCGGGCCCAGGTACGTACGTTCTTTTAGAGCAGAGCTACAGATTAAAAATGCCCAAGGCGAAGCGGTCAAAAGTCTGGCTGTACTTCACAGCAAAAGATGCAAACTCAGCAGCAACAAGTGCTTTAAGCTGATACTGTGATACTGTCAAAGGAGGTAACACCTTGAATCTGATGAAACACCTGGCAACGCATAGCGTTTTTTTAAAAGCTGAGAAATGCACCGTATTTGATAGCTTGCTGCGAGACCTCACACCGAGCACATCTACTGCAGGTGTGGTAGATCTCCATTAGCGAGTTAGTGCGGATCACCCCATGCGTGGGGCTGGACGGTGCTTATCATTTTGCAGAAAAAAAGAGACTGCTAAAAATAAAAACATAAGAGGTTTTTGGACAAAGTTTGTGTTCTCCATTCTTTAAGCACCGGCACCGTTTCAACCTGACCACCTCCACACTTCATGCTTTCTCCTGTTCTCTCTCCTATCTGTGGGAATGAGGCTGTGAATGCAGATAAACCGGTCTCTTGGGGGTGGTCTTACTAAATCCTTGCTTGGTGCATCTGTTTTCTGTGAGTAATCAATGCAATAGTTAAACTAGTCTCTAGCACCATTCCTTGACACATTGTTGTCAAACACCTGAGAACCTGGCTACCTCATACACCACAGCCACTCACTTACCTGCTCCAGAGACTTTTATATTGAAAACCTAAATCCAGTGGAGGTGATCTTCTTACCTAAAGAATACCTGTGCTCCTAACCTCCATCTGCTTTTTTATCCATATCATAGAGACTGACCTAAATTAGCATCTGAGTTGAACCTTGTTTCACCATTTTACATCTTTTGTTGTCATCTTTCAGCATATTGTTCTTTAAACCTTACAGTTTTCAGATGAACCTTGACGGAGGGTTTTTTCTTTTATGCTACGTGTCTTAGTAGCTGCATAGTGTACTGGTTTATACGTTTGATCCCAGGAGGAAACACAAACAAAATTAGTTTTGTTTGTAGGAACCTGGTATCTGGAAATCCCACAGGAAGATTTCCAGGCAACACTCAGCACAGATTTTCCTCCATATATACTATACCAGCCCCTTGGTTATTGCTTTGCATGAATGCCCTGCTTGCTAGCGTCTTGCGCCCCGGTGATATCTGTTGAATTGTCTCAGGGGCATCTTTACAGAGTCTGCACCTCTAAAACCTACACTGAACAAAAATATAAATGCAACACCTTTGTTTTTGCTCCCATTCTTCATGAGGTGAACTCAAAGATCTGAAACATTTTCTGCATACACAAGACCCATCACTCTCCAATACTGTATACAAATCTGTCTAAATCTGTGTTAGTGAGCACTTCTCCATCCCACCTCACAGGTGTGGCATATCGAGGTCCTGATTAGACAACATGAATATTGCACAGGTGTGCCTTAGACTGCCCACAATAAAAGGCCACTCTGAAATGTGCAGTTTGATCACACAGCACAATGAGGGAGCCTGCAATTGGATGCTGACTGCATGAATGTCTACCGGAGCTGTTGTCCGTGAAATAAATGTTCATTTCTCTACCATAAGCACCAAAGGTGTTTCAGATAATTTGGCAGTACATCCAACTGGCCTCAAAACCGCAGACCATGTGTAACCACACCAGCCCAGGTCCTCCACAGGTCCTCGTAACACATGAACATTCATTATAGTGCCACAAACCTGCACCCACTAATAAAAGTACTGTTTTTGTTAGCTCTGCCTATAATCATCATCAGCATATAACTGATAAATTATGGGTTAAAAATACAATGTGAACACAGAAATTGCTTTTTCAGATAAAGACAGAGATCACTGGGGAATCTATATAAATCAATAATGAATTACATTTTTATTCTTTTCTGCTTTCACACTAAAGCTTTAAACCAGGGGTCCCCAATCCCAGTCCACGAGTCCCTGAAGATTTTAGATGTGTCCTTGATCCATCACAGCTGATTTAAATGGACAAATGACCTCCTCAACATGTCTTGAAGTTCTCCATAGGCCTGGTAATGAACTAATCATGTGATTCAGGTGTGTTGACCCAGGGTGATCTAAAACCTGCAGGGACACCGGCCCTCGTGGACTGGGATTGGGGACCCCTGCTTTAAACCCTGCCTGTATAGACAGAACTTGCAGTTCTCAGGGACCAGAGAGATTAAGCCAATATCGGAAGCAATGCTGAAAGGAAAGAGGTCAAACACAGAGTAACATCCTCTTTTTGTCATTCTCTAGGTTTGCGAAACAAGTGTAATAGACCCTGTGCACGAAAAAATGCTAACTTCCTGTTTTAAGACCAGATGTAGACTTGTACATTTCTGGTAGCTTTATTTTGCTGTCAACCGCTACTGTGAAGATGGATTCCAAAATCATGTCCAAAATACGAAAACGGAAAGATTGTGTTAAATTACAAAGAGCAGAGGGTGGGAACATTCACCATTGTTGTGTCCCGCTGTGTACTGCTGGGGGGAGATTTAACAAGATGTTAAGTTTCCACTCCTTTCCCAAGGATCCTGAATTGCACAATGGCTGATAAAAATCAGAAGGGACGGCTTCACAGTTACGACCAGCTCTAGAGTGTGTAGTCGGCATTTTCCACATACAGCGGGGAAAATAAGTATTTGACACATCAGCATTTTTATCAGTAAGGGGATTTCCAAGTGGACTATTGACACAACATTTCCACCAGATGTTGCCATCAAGCCAAATATTGAAGTCATACAATCAAATCAGAACATATAAGTATACAAGTTAAACCATAATAAATAAAGTGAAATGACACAGGGAATAAGTATTGAACACACTTTATTCAATACTTTGTAGAAAAGCCTTTGTTGGTGATTACAGCTTCTAGACGCCTCTTGTATGGATAGACCAGTCGTCTGCATTGCTCAGGAGTGATTCTGGCCCATTCTTCCACACAAACGGTCTTTAAATCTTGAAGGTTCCTTGGGCCTCTTTTATGAACTTTAATCTTCAGTTCTCTCCATAGATTTTCTATGGGATTTAGGTCAGGTGATTGACTGGGCCATTCAAGCAACTTGATTTTCTTTCTTTGAAACCACTTCATTGTTTCCTTGGCCTTGTGTTTGGGATCATTGTCTTGCTGAAATGTCCACCCTCTTTTCATTTTTAGCTTCCTGGTAGATGGCAGCAGATTTTTATCCAGAATGTCCCGGTACATCTCTCCATTCATCCTGCCTTCAATAATATGAAGTCTGCCAGTACCCCTTGCTGAAAAGCAGCCCCAAACCATGATGCTTCCACCCCCAAACTTGACTGTTGGTATGGTGTTCTTGGGGTGGTGAGCAGTGCCATTTCTTCTCCAAACATGGTGTGTAGAATGACTGCCAAAAAGTTCAATTTTGCTTTCATCTGACCATACTATAGTCGTCCAATAATCCACAGGCTTCTCCAAATGCTGTTGCGCAAATTTTAACCGAGCCTTGACATGCTTTTTGTTCAGCAATGGAGTCTTGCGTGGTGAGCGTGCATGGATGCCATGGCGGTTCAGTGCATTGCTTATAGTTTTCTTTGAAACAACAGTACCTGCTGATGCAAGGTCTTCCTGAAGTTCTGTCCGAGTGGTTCTTGGCTCTTGGAGAACCCTCCTGATTATTCTTTGGACTCCTCGGACAGGGCTCTTGCGTGGAGCACCTGATCGTGGCAGGTTTATGGTGAACTGATGCACTTTCCATTTCCGGATAATGGCCCCCACAGTGCTCACAGGAACATTCAGCATTCTGGAAATGCACCTATAACCATTCCCATCAAAATGCTTTTCAACGATAAGATTACGAAGATCTTGAGAGAGTTCTTTGCTTTTACCCATCATGAAGTCTTTCCTGTGTGCCTTCTGGGTAATGAGGAGCCTTTATAGGCCATCAATTAGGACTACAGCAGCTGATATCAATTAGTACTGATAGGGGACAGGATTTCTCTATCAATACTGACAGATTTCAGGTGATCTCCTGGCTTTCTATGTCATTTTGCCCCTTGTTATCTCCATGTATTCAATACTTATTCCCTGTGTCATTTCACTTTATTTATTGTGGTTTAACTTGTATACTTATATGTTCTGATTTGTTTGTATGACGTCAATATTTGGCTTGATGGCAACATCTGGTGGAAATGTTGTGTCAATGGTCCACTTGGAAATCCCCTTACTGATAAAAATGCTGATGTGTCAAATACTTATTTTCCCCGCTGTAGCAAGCAGGTCTGGCCCGGATCTGGTATCAAGCCGGCACTGCTGGCTGACTTCTGGCATGATAAGATGCATGTCATCCAGATATGGGCCAGGCCTGGCAATGATGGCACTGTCTATGTCAGGGGTGTCAAACTCAAATACACAGTGGGCCAAAATTCAAAACTAGAACAAAGTCGCGGGCTAACGTTAATATTTATTGAAATATATTTATTCCTCCAGATATAAGAATGAATCTTTTCTTATGGACTCAAACAAGTTTTGCTGAAAAACTGAATATGGAACAAGCAAAGCTTAATACTAAACAATATATATATTAGCTGTATAATACCAGTAGGCCAGCTCTAATAGTAATTTGGTATGGCTTCGCGGGCCAAATGTAATTAGGCTGCGGGCCAAATGTGGCCCGCGGGCCAGAGTTTGACACCTATGGTCTATGTGATGGCATGCCACATCTGGCCCGATTGTAGTTTGGTTTGTGGCCCAGGCTCATAGAAAACAGGTCTGGCCCAGATCCGGCATCAAGCCGGCACTTCTGACTGACTGGTGTCATGGCAGGGTGTATGTCAACCAGATGTGGGCCAGGTCTGGCAATGATGGCACTATTTATGTTCCTCTTTTCCTATTTTGGTTAGAAGACCCAAATGCCATGTTGCAATACTATACTGCTATGGTAGCCAACGTTTCAAATGCAGGTTTGACAGGTTTGTGAGTGTACACTTTATCCAAAACCTAGTGACGGTTTACTCAGGTTTACCACTGGGTGACTGTAGCTCAGGAGGTAGAGCAGGTCACCTACTGATCAGTAGGTTAGTGGTTCGATCCCTGGCTCCTCCAGCCTGCATGTTAAGAGTGTGAATGTGTATGAATGTAGTTAGGAAGCATTCAGTTCAGAGAAAGTGTGTAAATGTGTCCTGTTGTACAGAGTAATCCGGGAGAGTAGGAAAGTGTTATGTAAGACTCAGTCCATTCACTGTCTGAACAGAGTTTCATCATGTTACTTTTGCACTATTATGTTCCGGCACATGCTGTTATTATATGGGTTGATTAAGGTACATATTAGGCTGACATCTGGGGCCAGCAGATGTCAACTGCCTGGGCCAGCACAGGGCCAGCAGTGTGTCTGCAACTGGCCCGTGGCTGCACACAACTTACACATGGCCTACATACCGCAAAGAATGACAGCCCTTTGGTGGCCCAGACCAGGTTTGCCAGAGGTAATCCACACGTGGGCCATGTGTGGGCCACCTCTGGCAAACCGTCATTCTTTGCGGTATGTGGGCTGTGTAAGTACATTGTGTGGGCCAGATCCGGACCATACCAATTTTGCTATGTGGGAATTGAGACTGGATAGATCTTCGTGTCTTTCTCTGGGAAGCGTTGTATTCAGCCGAAAGTTGTTCCATCATTATTCCACTGGAATAATTTTTCAACGTTTGTTTTTTATTAGCAAACAATACAACAGTACAGCGCTTATTTTGACATTTCAACAAAGAGTCATGTACTATGGAACTCCAAAGTGTTCAAAATTAAATAAATAAATAGGTCAAGATGAAATAAATAACTATGTGATTAAATAAGACACAGATATGTAATGTGAGAATGATATTGTGAAATCATGGAACACATTTTGAAAAAAATGCTCATTATTGTGAAATATATTACATTCTGCTATATAAATTTACTTATTATTGTGAAATATTATTTCATGGTCATTATTTTTCACAATAACAGAGATTTTTCCTGAGGCATTTTATTTATTTCCAGCCGTTTTTATTCCAAATGTCCTTTTTTCAAAGTCAGTCTTTATTTTCAATGGCCTATTTATTTCATAATGCGACTTTTCAGCAGAATGACTTTGTCTGTCAATCAACGTAAGTGGGCTGGACCTTTGCACCTATTGGCTTATCGTTTACCATCGACTAGTTTTCCTGGATACCTGCTCCGCGGACAGCTAATACAGCTAGCAACTGTGGAATGCCAGGACTGCCATAATGAATTAATTAAATACACCATTAAATAATTAATTAAATGTGGCAATAATTAATTAAAATTGGAATTAATTAATTAAATAAATAGTTATGACACATGCAATTAATTAATTATTGACACATTTAATTAATTATTGACACATTTAATTAATTATTTAATGATATATTTATTTATTTCATTTTGGCAGTCCTGGCTCTCATCATGAAATAATTTTATCTGTCAGCCTCACCCATCAAACTCAGGGGGCGGGGTTAACGCTGATCGAGTCAAAACCATTGCTTTGGCCTGGTGGCCATTGTTTCTAGCACACAACAACCAGCATGTGGAAGCTAACAGAACTGAGCTTTGAAAAACCCTGTTTGTGTGTTACCAAATACCGTTTAAATTTTTTTTTAGCCGAGAATGTAGTGGTTTAATCTTCATGTGTCTGGTCGGTTTGTCAAGATACAGCCTCTTTGCAAAAGTGTTTCGATGATTTCGTAGATGTCTGCCCAGTCCGTCATGTAGTAACTGCTGGCTTTAACTGTACAAAGGCTGTTCGACACTATGAAACACATACAGACTTCATGATGTTCGGCTAATATTTTTATTGTGAATATTAATCATGAGGGTAAACGGCCCTGTACACCACGGAGCGAGATCAGCATGTCCACGATATCCACGATATCCTCAGCTCCATGAGTTAACACAGAGTTTCCCAGCTGACTATCTAACTTCCAACTATTCCAGAGACGTGAAAATATACAGCATAAAGAAAAGTATAAGAGACTCAGCAGCAGATTAGAATAACAGTTATAGATTTAATAAATCACCAAATGAATCCAAGAAACGAGCAAACCTGTTCCGACAGTTTGAGTTTGTATTCCCTCAGCTGCAGACTCGCTGCTGTTTAAATGTTTGAAAAGGAAGATTAGATATAAAAAACGTCAAACATAGACTCAGTCTGCCTTCACATTTGATATGAGGCCAGCACGTATAGTGGCTGTGTCCTGTTTTAAGATCATACATGTAAAATTGTTGTCTGACCTCCGTCGATCCAGCCTCTCAGAGTCCGTGGTTACCATGGTTACTGCATAAGCAGCTATAATGTTAACAGCTGGCACTGAGGAAACCTCCCGGCAGCATGGGTGTTTATGTTTTTCATTGCAAAAGAACCGTCTGAATGGTTAACTGAAGTTAACTTGGATAAATTATAGTTAAGGAGTATCACAGATAACGCCTACGTGAGCTGTGTGACTGTTCACCACTACACTGAAATCAGCAGGCTATTACTGAAATACACGTGCTATATCATAAACTATGATATAAATCAGAATCAGAATCGTGTTTATTGGCCAAGTATGTGTGCAGACACATACAGGGAATTTGGTTCCGGTAGATGGCGGCTCTCAAGCAATGCAATGTAAATCACACACACACACACACACACACACACACACACACACACACACACACACACACACACACACACACACACACACACGTGTCTATATATACACATTACACATACATACACAAAGCTGTGTAAACCAACTATAAATAACGAATCTAAACTTATATACATAAAATACAGCAATGAATGAGGTGGAATGAATACTACAAAATGTACATAAGGTGCAGCTGCAGTCTGGCAGTGGGAGCAGTGTGACAGGTCAACTGTTAAGAAGGGAGATGGCGAGGGGAAAGAAACTGTTCCTGTGTCGGGTGGTCCTGGTCTGCAGGCTTCTGTACCGTCTGCCAGAGGGCAGCAGATCAAAAAGTCTGTGTGCAGGGTGTGAGGGGTCTGCGATGATTTTCCCTGCCCGTTTCCTGGTTCTTGAGAGGTACAGATCCTGGATGGAGGGCAGGGGGGGGCCGATGAGCCTTTCTGCTGCCCGTACAGTCCGCTGCAGTCTGCTCCTGTCCTGTTTAGTGGCTGCTCCATACCAGACTGTGATGGAGGAGCACAGGACAGACTCAATGACCGCAGTGTAGAACTGGATCAGCAGCTCCTGTGAGAGACTGTACCTCCCCAGTTGTCTCAGGAAGTACATCCTCTGCTGGGTCTTTTTGAGGATGGAGTTGATGTTGGTCTCCCACTTCAGGTCCTGGGAGATGGTTGTACCCAGGAACTTGAAGGTCTTCACAGTTGACACAGGGCTGTCTGATATGGTGAGGGGGAGCAGAGTTGAGGGATGTCTCCTGAAGTCCACTGTCATCTCTACAGTTTTAAGAGTGTTCAGCTCCAGATTGTGCTGACTGCACCAGAGTACCAGCCGCTCACCTTCCTGCCGGTATGCAGACTCATCACCATCCTGAATGAGGCCGATGACGGTGGTGTCATCTGCAAACTTTAGGAGTTTGACAGCAGAGTTATTGGAGGTGCAGTCGTTAGTGTAGAGGGAGAACAGTAGTGGTGAGAGGACACATCCTTGAGGGGCACCAATACTGAGGGACCGGGTTTCAGAGGTGATCTCCCCCAGCCTCACTTGTTGCTTTCTGTCTGTCAGGAAGCTGGTGATCCACTGACAGGTAGCTGGAGACACGCTGAGCTGGGAGAGTTTGGAGGAAAGAAGTTCAGGCACAATGGTGTTAAAAGCCGAACTAAAGTCCACAAACAGGACCCTGGCATAAGTTCCCGGGTGGTCGAGGTGTTGCAGGATGTAATGCAGCCCCATGTTCACTGCATCATCCACTGACCTGTTTGCCCGGTAGGCAAACTGCAGAGGGTCCAGCTGGTGGCCTGTAATGTCTTTCAGATGGGCTAACACCAGTCGTTCGAAGGATTTCATGACCACAGACGTCAAGGCGACAGGTCTGTAGTCATTCAGTCCTGTGATGGTGGGTTTCTTGGGAACAGGGATGATGGTGGAGCGTTTGAAACAGGAGGGAACTTCACACAGCTCCAGGGATCTGTTGAAGATGCGAGTAAAGATGGGAGCCAGCTGTTCAGCACAGGTTTTGAGGCAGGAGGGTGAGACGCCGTCTGGTCCGGGGGCTTTCCTGGGCTTCTGTTTCTGGAATAGTCGGCTCACAGTCTGGATTGGAGAGGGTGGTGGTGGTCGTTGAGTCTGGATTGGGGAGGGTGGGGGTGGTCGTTGAGTCTTGATTGGGGAGGGGCAGGGTGAAGGGGGGAGAGGTGGAAGGTGTGTTGGGGGTCAATGTCTGAAGCAATGTCCCTGGGGAGGGGAGGGTGGGGCGTGGGAGTCTGTCCGTCTCAAACCTGCAGTAGAAAGTGTTTAACTCGTTGGCCAGGTCTTTGTTTGCTTCAATAGTGGGTGGGGGGCGTCTGTAGCTAGTGATTTCCTGCAGGCCCCTCCACACTGATGCAGGGTCGTTGGCTGAGAGCCGTTCTTCCAGCTTCTGGGAGTAGATCCTTTTAGCTGCTTTGATCTCCTTGGTCAGTGTGTTCCTGGCTTGCTTGTACAGGGCCCTGTCACCACTTCTGTAGGCGTCCTCCTTGGCCTTACGAAGATGTTGGAGTTTAGGAGTGAACCATGGTTTATTGTTGTTGTATGTGCAAAAGGTCTTTGTTGGCACACACACGTCTTCACAGAAACTGATGTATGATGTCACAGCGTCCGTGAGCTCATCTAGGTTCTTAGATGCAGCTTCAAAAACAGTCCAATCAGTGGAGTCAAAACAGTCCTGCAGTTCCTGCTTTGCTGCGTTAGTCCACTTCTTCACAGTTTTGACTACAGGCTTGGCACGTTTGAGTTTTTGCCTATAAACTGGAATAAGATGGACCATGCAGTGATCAGAATGTCCCAAAGCTGCCCGGGGCACAGAGCGATAGGCATCTTTTAGAGTTGTGTAGCAGTGATCCAGTATGATGTTGTTTCAGTGAAGCAGAGGGCAGCAGAGCGTGCAAAGTCCTTGTTAGTCCAGTTTAAGAGCAGTAATTCGTCGACTTTGTTTGGAAGAGAGCGGAGATTCGCAAGGTGAATGGAGGGGAGTGCCGTGCGGAATCCTCGTCGACGTAGTTTCACCAGCGCACCAGCGCGACTCCCCCGTCTATGTCTTCTCCAGGAGCCACAGAGAGCTGCTGCGCCTCCAACTAAAATCTCCAAAAAACTTTCCGGGTTTGTGAAAAATGGATAAGAACTATAGTGAGACGACTGCCTGATGTTTAGCAGTTGATCTCTGGAGAAAGTGATGTGGTCTGAGTGACCAAAAGCGCAGAAAATAAACAGAAACAAGAAAACAAGAAAAGTGCGAGAGAGCGCAGTACCGAGGCTGCCATCCGCGGCGCCATCTTGGATAGGGAGGTCCTATTAACATGTTTAGCTTTAAAGGACACCTTTAGTCTCCTTCATGAGCAGTATTAGTTTTCTTCTAACATCCAGAAGTCTGCACGATGTGTTTCATAGTTTGTAACAAGCCTTTGACAGGTAAACATAACATGACCGAAAAAGCAAAAAAAAAAAAAAAAGAGAGAGAGAGAGAGAGTGTTGACATAAGAAGAGAAAATTCTCTCAATTATGGAGACAGACAAATGGTTCATTTATGTTTGATGTGTGTTTATTCCTCCCTAAATATCGTCGGTGAAGTTCGCCATGCATGTCAGATTTTCCTGCGCATTTTTATACCTCTGCCAACAGAGAGAGAAAAAAATCACATTCTAACAGACAGCTGGTGCTTAGAATACAGTTGAATAACTATTAAAAAACAGATGATATTTAGATGATAGTTCAGTCTAACACATGTGCCAGTGAACTATTAAACGTCTGTGAAACTATGCAGTTATGAAACGTAACTTTAACCTCAGCCAAACCGATTTGCTCAGTTGTAAATAAAACAGCGAAGTAAACGTGACCCGACAGACAGAACCTGAGTGAATGAAGTCCAGCGTTTAACCACTGAGAGCTAAAACTCAGCTGAGGTTTGAAAGCTGTGTGCCGGTGATTGGACATCAGCCGCTGATGAAGCTGCTTCGCCTATAAAGTGCTCTGTAAGGAAACGAGCTCCAGCAGCTCTGCGCTCGGGGAAAATACTATATTTACTTATCTTGTGCAGAAAAATGCGCTGACATTGCGTTATATCGAGCACCAGCTGCCCAGTTAAACTGTGACTATCACCAGGTAACTAGGCGTGTTTCTTGAATTAGCAGCAGGTGTTAAACAGCTGACAGATGAGGAGGAGGATGCATGCAGGTAAACTGAGGGTCTGTTGAGCTGATCGCTGGTTTCGTGAGAAAAATGTCAGCTCGTTCTTTATGTTACA
The DNA here is from genome assembly GCF_964374335.1 of Astatotilapia calliptera. Classification (NCBI taxonomy): domain Eukaryota; kingdom Metazoa; phylum Chordata; class Actinopteri; order Cichliformes; family Cichlidae; genus Astatotilapia; species Astatotilapia calliptera. The sequence goes on along the minus strand of NC_137435.1, from coordinate 40,253,281 downwards.
GAAGCACAGAGACACAAGACCAGGCGGAAAGAGACGATCGTTCGGTGAAAATGAGAATCTGCGAATGCAACATGTGGAACACGGAGAGTGGAATATGTAAACAAACCGGTTAACGTACCCCCTCGGTGCACTCTGCATGCTAACTGTTAGCAGAGCTAGTGAAATCTCTGAAAACATCTGAGCACTTTTGCAAACATGTTCTATGTTGACAACCTGACCAGACATACGTCGCGACATTCGCGGCTAAAACACTGTTAAAAGTGTAGCTGGTGACAGAAAAACGGGGTATTTTAAAACTACACCACCACCATTGCTGCTTGTGATTTGATCTGCATTCTGGGATACCTGGCTGCCCCAAGTCTACACAAGCAATCGATTATCTAGGATCGACCTGTTTTGACTTACTTTGCACAGCAACCAATCAAATGTTAGAGAAGCTGCATGGGCAGCGTTAACCCCGCCCCCTGAGTTTGATGGGTGAGGCTGACAGATAAAATTATTTCAAGATGAGAGCCAGGCGCCAGGACTGCCAAAATGAAATAAATAAATATATCCATCCATCCATTCGCTTCCGCTTATCCTTTTCAGGGTCGCGGGGGGCGCTGGAGCCTATCCCAGCTGTCATAGGGCGAGAGGCAGGGTCCACCCTGGACAGGTCGCCAGTCTGTCGCAGGGCCAACACACAGGGACAGACAATCATTCGCACTCACGTTCACTCGCACATTCACACCTAGTGACAATTTGGATTATCCAATTAACCTATCCCCACAAGCTGCATGTCTTTGGACGGTGGGAGGAAGTCGGAGTACCCGGAGGGAACCCACGCAGACACGGGGAGAACATGCAAACTCCACACAGAAAGACCCCGGCCTGATGGTGGAATTGAACTCTGGACCTTCTTGCTGTGTGGCAACAGTGCTAACCACCGTGCCACCGTGCTGCCATTTAATGATTTAATATATCATTAAATAATTAATTAAATGTGTCAATAATTAATTAAATGTGTCAATAATTAATTAATTACATGTGTCATAACTATTTATTTAATTAATTAATTCCAATTTTAATTAATTATTGACACATTTAATTAATTATTTAATGGTGTATTTAATTAATTCATTATGGCAGTCCTGGCGCTCCATAATTTTATAGAATTCTTTGCTATGATGAAAAACAGTATTGAAAAAAATCTGTAACTAAACTGATTAAAAAGCTCATTTTTGGCAGACAGACTAACCAAGCAGTAATAACATCGTTACTTACCCTAAACAGCGTTTCGTGGAGTGGAGCTAGCTGTGATAGCGTTAGCATTTGCTAACGTTAACACTGTGCGGTTGTGATGAGAACTTGGACCAGGGACCACTTCATCTCCAGTACACTGCTGCAATACTCAGACTGAGGTGAAGACGTTCAATCTAAGCGGTTAGCAAGTTCTCTGAGTAACTCAGAAACGGACTTGTTTCCTGCAGCCATGCCCTTCACAAGAATTGATACACCTGTAACGTTATTCGCGCCCAGTGTTTTGCATTTGTCGGTGCCTTAAGTTTATTTTGAGCTGCATACTGCCGCCAGCTGCATAGGAGACGCATTGCACCATTAAACCTAAATCGACAATTCATGTGCTATTACTTATGTCTGAGTAAAGGAGCAACCAATCACACAACTGGCTCCGCCCTGTCTCTCTTGATTGACAGACAAAGTCATTCTGCTGAAAAGTCGCATTATGAAATAAATAGACCATCGGGAAAAACGGGATTTTGAAATAAAGACTGACTTTGAAAAAAGGACATTTTGGAATATAAACGGCTGGAAATAAATAAAATGCCTCAGGAAAAATCTCTGTTATTGTGAAAAATAATGACCATGAAATAATATTTCACAATAATAAGTAAATTTATATAGCAGACTGGCTGGTGCCAGTCCGTGCACAGCTCTGTAGGTCAAGACCAGGATCTTAAAATCGACTCTAAATTTAACAGGAAGCCAGTGTAACTGAGATAATAACGGTGTCACATGTGAGTACTTGGAGGATTTTGTCAAAAGCCTAGCTGCTCGTTTTGCACAACCTGCAGACGATCCAGAGAACCTTTGCTTAGACACATAAACAGCGAATTACAATAATCCAAGCGTGACTAAATAAATGCATGTATGTATGTACCGGCTCACTCCTGGTGGCCGATTGGCGGGGCCGGGCGCCTGTGGCCCGGCTGGGCTCCTTCCGGGGGGTGGGATGCCCTTAGGCCTCTGGCCTCTGGGCCTGAAGCTCGGTCCTCTCTGGCACAGCTGGCTGCCGGCAGAGCCCGCGGGCACGCCACTGCAATCCCCTCTGGCCTCTGCTCCTTAGCTGCAGGGTGACCTCTCCTTTGGGGCTCTACTCAGCTCTTCCCAGGAGGGTGGCACGGTCCCCCCCCTTTGGTGGTCCTCCTCGGGTCCTTGTACTCTGGGGCCTCTGGATATCTGGGGCCTGGATCTCCTCCATACCTGCTTCATACCCTGGAGGACGGGGCTGTGGCCCCCCCACACTCCCTAGCAGATCGTTACATGGAGAAACCTTTGGAATACAAGCATGCTGATCCACACAGGTATGCACACAGGTGTACACACGAGTGTTCACAGACGCGGACTACAGCTTTCTTGGCTGCTGCCTCAAAGCACATTGTGCGCTGTCTATCTTGCGTGCTGCACAATATCGTTTATTATTTAGTATCTACTGATATCTACTGCTAGCTAGTTTATTGTGATGGTGCTGTTTTTTTTATTATGTTTTTTCTTTGTTCTTTGCTTTCTCTTCTGTTTTTTTTCTCCATACAGGTGACCCAGGTGTTTTGTTTGTTTTTTCTTTCTTTCTTCCCCCCCTTCTCACCGTCTCTTCTCCCCTTTGGTTTTCTCTCTCTCCCTCTCTTTCTTTCATTCTTTCTCCCTGTCCTATCCCCCAGTCATGTCTGTCCCGTTTGTAGCAACTGAAAATAAAATAAATTCATAATTATAATAAAGGTCAATCGAATGGACCAATATGGCAAGGCCATGATGATCCACTTGGTAAAATAAATCCGCTTGGCATCTTTCTTGGCCTTAAGACAACAATTCTGATGGCTAAAGATCCAAACGGGACACAAAAATAAATAAATAAATAGCATGTATAGCAATCTCGAGTTCAGAGCGAGATAAAACTGGGCTTAGCCTAGCCACATTTCTTAAATGATAAAAACAAGACTGAACCAGAGATTTCACATAGAATGTGAGAGTCGGGTCAAAGGTGACACCTAAATTCCTGATAGAGGATTTAACATAAAGTGAGAGAGGACCAAGGGCTTTCACTATCTGCAGTGTTGGGGAGTAACGGAATACATGTACCGCCGTTACGTATTTAAAATACAAAATATGAGTAACTGTATTCCGTTACAGTTACCGTTTAAAAAGGTGGTATTCAGAATACAGTTACTTTGTTGAAATAAATGGATTACACTGCGGTACTTTCCTGTTTCATGTTGTCGCGGGTCAGGACTGTTTGGGTTTTGTTTGACAGCTACGTTCTGTTGTTCCAGGCGGCAGCGTTACGGTTGCCATGGTTACAGGGCGACGCTCTCTCTCTCTCTCTGCGACTGTGTGTTTCCTGGGTGAGAGAGCGCCTTTTCGTTGTTGTTGTTGTTGTGCTAAGCTAACAGGCAGAATGCTACAAGCATAGCTCTAAAGAATGTAGCATCATGGGCAGTGTAGTCCGTGCTGCAGGGAGAATGCACTGCCATACACGTTATGGGTCTGTGAGCGCGAGGAGGGAGAAAAAGGGGAGTGGAAAGGTACGAGTTATCATCGAGGAAAAACGGGAGCTGGAAGCATGTAAATATAATAATAACCACTGCAGCCAAGAAGAGAGCCTGACGAGCCCAGTTGTAAGTAAGCTATTAAGACTCGACTGTACACCGTGTTCGTGTTTTCCTCCGAAAACAACAAGTTCCGTTGGAGCAGCCTTTCAACGCCTCACTCTGTCTCTCGCAAGAAAAGTTGACCCACACAACAAAGTAAAGCTATTTTTCGGCTACGAGCCAACAGGGACCCCGCCGTGTTAGTCAGAGGTCCCTTTACTACAGTTCGGAGTCGCGGACCTTCAGTAATAGTAATAAATCACAGCAATAGTACATTCACGTTGTTGTAAAAAGCATGATAATATATTAAGTAATCCAAAGTATTCAGAATACGTTACTGTCATTGAGTAACGTAACGGAATACGTTACAGAATACATTTTGGGGCATGTAATCTGTAATCTGTAATGGAATACATTTTAAAAGTAACCTTCCCAACACTGACTATCTGCGATAGAAACCTATCAGGGGCGCATACGAGGACTTCGGTTTTCCCCTCGATGAATTGGAGGAAATTTGCAGCCATCCAACGTTTGATCGAATCTAAGCAATCATTCAGACGCTGAAGTTTAGATAAATCCTCGGGCTTAAAAGAAACGTACAACTGAATATCATCAGCAATAACAGTGATAAGAAATGTGCTCAAAAGAGCCCATTATATGCTGGAGGATGAGAAGATAAATTAAAAACAATAAAGGCCCCAAAACTGACCCCTGAGGGACACCATAAGTAAGGGAGGTAGAGGATGACCTAAAATTGGAGACTTCCACAGAAAAGGATCAGTGATGGAGATAAGAGGAGAACCATTCTAAAGCAGTTCCAGATACACCAACCCATTTTTTCGGCCTTTCAATGAGGATGTGATGGTCAACTGTGTCGAAAGCTGATGTGAGGTCCAACATGAGTAGAACAGAGCATTTTCCTGCATCATTATCCATCAAGATATCACTTGAGACCCTAAGAAGTGAAATCGACGAAAACCGGAGTCCGGATCATGTGGGGCTCGTAGCTGAAAAATAGCTTTACTTTGTTGTCTGGGTCAACTTTGCTAGCGAGAGACAGAGAGAGGCGTTGAAAGGCTGCTGCAACAGAACTTATTGTTTGGGAGGAAAACACGAATACAGCGTACAGTCGAGTCTTAATAGCTTACTTACAACTGGGCTCGTCAGGCTCTCTTCTTGGCTGCAGTGGTTATTATTATATTTACATGCTTCCAGCTCCCGTTTTCTGCTCGGTGACAACTCGTACCTTTCCACTCTCCTTTTTCTCCCTCCCTCGCTCACAGACACATAACGGGTATGGCAGTCCATTCTCCCTGCAGCACGGACTACACTGCCCATGAGGCTACATTCTTTAGGGTGATGCCTGTAACACTCTGTCTATTGCCTTCATATTAAAAATATTTAAATAAAAATATTTCCTCACGTCATTATGAGACGCTAGATTGAGACACAGACATTTGAGCCTCTTAATGCGTGTTTTGTTTGGGTTTCCACCGGGTGGAATTACCAAAAATAGAGAGGGGACAGCCTAACATATGAAACAGGAAAAGATCTTTTCCTGTTCCCGACCGCCGTGTAATCCCTTTATTTCAACAAAGTAACTGTATCCTGAATACCACCTTTTTAAACGGTAACTGTAACGGAATACAGTTGCTCATATTTTGCATTTTAAATACGTAACGACGGTACATGTATTCCGTTACTCCCCAACACTGCGCATAGGGCTTTGGAGTTGATGTCACGCCGCAATGCATTGTGGGAGTGCGGCACCATTTTCAGGGTCTACGAATCAAAACAAACACACTGTGTTGGAACGACAATTACAAGATGCTTAAAAGCAGCTCAAAAGAGAATGAACTGTATAGAGACCGATTTCATTCAGAGGCGAAGCAGCGGTACTTGCAGAAAATAGCCTGCATTGGAAATGTGGACCCGTATGAAATACGGCCGTGGAGTAGAAACCCTGAAGACCAACCGCTATTGACGTAGCCTGATATATTTCGTACCTTATCTGTGGAATCAGCGCCGTACAAGTCGTCATTCAATCAAAGGTAAGTCAGCTCGAGTACTGCGAGTGAAATGCGTTTTATTTCCCTGCAAACATTCAGATTAGTGCAGCATAAATTCATTCATGAGGGGAAATTACAGTGAGAACATGTGGAGGCTGTTAGAAGGATAACATACTGAGTTCAGTGCATTGATGTGACATTGTTCTGATGGATTTAGTTATTCTTTATGGTTAAAGAAATTGCACTAATTTATTCATATTTATTGTAAATAATCCTAATTAAACATCTTGCTTCCATATTTGTATCTTGTGTCACTAAAAATACATTTAATTTTAGTTTTATACATTGATTAATGACCTGCAGAATCTCATTATCATATTAAGTGATTCATAATTGTCACTTTATGCTTTCTCCATCTCTAAAGTGATGACATCCTTGCATTACATACTTTAGGTTCATTTTCTGCAGGCAGGTTTCTGACAGAGAGCAGGCAGATTTAGAATATAATATGCAGCGTTCTATAGATGGACACATAAAGAAATGAAAAATGACATGTATGTGCTAACTTTCTAAACACTTTGTTACATTTATGATAAAGTAGATAAAACACATTTGTGTCGGCCTTGGCTCATAGTTCTTGTCTTTAAATGAACTTTGTCTGTGTGTGTTTCAGGTCCTGCACTCTCAAAGACTGAATGAACCAGCATTGCAGCCATGGGTCACTGTGAGCATCACAGGGAAGGTTGAAGCCGAGTCGCGGAGACCTGCACCCACGTCACTGCTCTTCTGTTTAATGTAGAAGCAACAGTGTTGATTGTGGCACAAGGACTGTTACAGATGAACCTGCACACTGGGTTTTGCTGGGTAATATGACCAAGATACAGTCAGAGGTTGGCTATAAGATAGACTTCTCCTCTTCAGCTGCCCAAATAAAGGCTCTTGATTAAAACATAAACAGACCATCTGTAGTGACAGGTAAAAGGAGCCGTCCTCAGAAAAGAAAAATCCCACCTGCTACTGTGGAGGAGTCGTCACTGCTATAATGCCATGATGTTTTATCTGGGGGTCTAGATGTATGCCTGTAGTGCACTGCCGTGTAAATAATTTGCATTTACTGAATATGTACTGACTGAGTCCCGCTGTTCAAAAGTTGAATAAAGAAACAAACTAATTTTTGCCTCTTTTTTTTTATTTATTAAAACCACTTTATAGAACATCACATCAGTAACAGTGTAGAATCCATCATTTATAGTTTACAAATGACAAAATGTTTACATAAAATCATGACAGTGTTTACATGATATCACCCACTACTAACATTACTTTATTTACTGTATCTTTTGAAAAAATACAGCTATTTATACAGCACAAGACTTAAGAATATTTAACAGGAGCAGGTTTCATTTTTCCCTGGTTTTATTATCACACTGTTCACCAAACGCAGCAAACCTTCACCATCTTATCCTGAAGGGTCACCTCTGCACCCTCACATGGAAGAAGTAATCTGATTGGCATCGTGGTATGTTTGAAGCAGGTCCCTTGTGTAGCGCTGGAACCCAGTCACGATGTGTTTCATCCATTTCATAGGCTGGTTTGCTGCTGGGCAAGTGTTCGGCATTCAAACTTACAGGTAAACATTAGTCAAAGCCAGATGTTTCCCCTGTTATGTCGAAATTAGCTAGCACAGTCAAGTACACACTAACACTGCATGTCAACAAACTATGAAAAAAAGCCACAGGATATATCAAATAAATAAATGAATGATTGCTGGTAAGGGTCTCTATCACTTCTACCTCTTCTTAAAGTCAATAAAGAGTTCTTTATACTGATGGCATGGAGTTCTGTTTAATGTGAGTTGTGAGGTCTTCGGGTTGTTACAGCTTCACCTTGATCACAAACTACGCCACCGTCGAACTAAAACATAACATAAATTTCAATGAAATAGTAAGACGGGTGAAATAAAGACAGAAAATTATCTATATAACATACAAAACATACCTCGCTGGCTGACCCATGCTTTGAGGGAGAAATATGCACTTTGCAGATACTGTAAAGAAAAAACTTCCTCTGAATTAAATTGGTGTCTCCTGCTTCAAATGCCATACTCCTACATCAACATGGGCGTGCATCTTCTTCAGGTGCACCGGTGGAACCAATATGCAGTACAATAGTTTCTGTCCCTGTTCGTATTGTGAGGGCAGCTTGTCCACAGTCTCAGCCCCAGTCATCCTGTCATCCAGGCAGTCCAGAGGGTCTGCTGATTAGTGTCAGGTGTAGATGTATCTTGTGTGTCAGCCAATTGAATCATGACAGAGCCAGTGTAAGCGCCAGACGTCTGCTTTATATTTTTATTTACGATTGAGTTCATGTTTGTTTTATAATTCATAGATTCATTACATAAGTCATCTTTTCAGGATTAATAAATGTGAAAATATATGTGTTTACATAAAGTAATTTTAAGTCACTGTTTTGGGATTGGAACCTAAAAGGGGGTACCTCTCACTTTAAGTATGTAAGTGCAATAGTAGCATGAAACCCTGTGTGAGAGGGAAGGGGAGGAGCATGGACAGAGGGGTTAGGAGTCTCACGGTTTTCTGACCGTGTGCACAGGTAGTTCTGGATAACTGCTATTTTTTGGAACTTTCATGCTTATTTAGGAAGGAGTTCATTGTTACATCTTCAGTTTGTAATAAATAAACAGTCTTCAAATCATAATGCAACTGGAAGCATTTCTTTTGGAAACCAGGAACACGCGTCAGCCATAGACTCTTCTTTTTTGAACTTGGTTTATTGGAAATTACCCTACAGCCAGTATCGACCAATGGGGGGAAAAAAACTTTGAACAGTAGTAAATCATCCCAGGAATAGCCAGCTAACCAAAATCACTCCAAAAGCACATCATCAACTCTCCCAGGAGGCCACAAAAGAACCCAGAACAACATTTAAAGAACTGGAGGTCTCACTTGCCTCAGTAAACATCAAAGTTCATGATTCAACAATAAGAAAGAGACTAAACAAAAATGGCATCCACACTAAAGCTCCAAAGAGAAAACCAGTACTGACAAAAAAGAATACAAAGGTTAGTCTCATATTTGCCAAAAGACATCTTGATGAACTATTCTGTTGACTGACTAAACAAAAGCTGCATTTTTCCAAGGTTTAAGTCCCTTAATAGATGTTGGATGGCCCAAAGAAAATTAGTAGCCCTATCTACCACTAAAGTACTGTAGTATATAGCACGTATATGCTTATTTATTTGGTATTAAGTAGTATAGTAGTTTGTATGATTCTATTTTATGATTCAAAACAAAAATGATTTGTTTGGTCAGGTTATTTCATGTCAACATTAACTTGCTGAAACAAATGCGGAACAAGTGGAATTGGTGCTGGTTTTCTCAGACTGGATAATGTTATTATTACGGACTCTTGACATAAGACAAAGCCAGAAGAGTGCTTCCACTGTTCTGACACTAAACTATCCTCTTTCACACCAATTACCCCCACCCATTACTCAGCTCTAGTAAGAACATATTTATCACATTTAAGATATTTAACAATTGCTGAGGTATTTCTTAGTACTGTAGGAGATCTAACACTTCTATCACACACAATATTGCAACAGCTCAACAAAACCTTCTAAAGAATAAACTGATGTTTCTTAAAGTGAACTTTACTGTTACAGTAATAATTTAATCAAGATTCATTAAAAAAAAAAAGTTAATTCATGAGTTACATAGATGTATCTTGGTTAACCTAATTTCCGCTTAATGTCTGCATGAGTGAGTCTTTGTGAAGCACATTACTCTAAGCGTTGCCCAAAACAGAAACACCATATCTATTTAATGTCCTAATCTAATGTGCTGTGGGTGACTAAAGAATGGTGCTGGGCCTTTCCCACAATTTTATGCTTCCCTTGTCTTCACCGCAAAAAAACTTGTTTATGTGTAAAGTTGAGTCAACTGCCCATGAAACAGCACATTTTCTATTCTATGATTTTTCTAATCCTCTGTCCCCAATTGATTCTTTATCTCACACTTGTTGGCAATCAGGTAATTAAGTACATTTGATTATCAGCATCTGGCTGTAAACAGTAAGGGTGTACTTCATTTGTCACACACTGCTTCTGCATTTTGGAACATGCGACCCATTCCTCTTGCCCGAAGTAAAGAAACAGAAGGGAAAATTTAAAGGTCCTTTCACATAAAAAGCATATACAGTAGATGGTAGCATAGTGGTAAGACTACACGCCTTTGGAACAGACGCTCTGTTCGGGAGTCTAACCCTGGACTTCTAACAAGGGCATCTGTATCCAGTGGGTCCCTAGGCTAGACCCCCCATGCTAACCAAGCCTATATCGAATATGTGCGAGAGACAGAGAACTGAAGCCATACCGGCTCGAACCTCACCCGGATTAACAATGTCCACGTGTTGGAGTCAAATTGTTAAATGTTGTCATTGTGTTACTTAAATTTGTAAGTCTTAGTTCAAAGAGCAGGATCAAAGACCTTCCTTTGTCTCTGACCACCTCTCCAACCAGTTTGTTGGTGGGGGAGGCTATAGTGTTTTATTGTAGGGACATCTATGTGAGGGTTCTGTTTTCTTGGTTAGTAAGCTTCCTGCTTTTATGACCCTTTTGGTGAGCAGGAAGTCACACAAACGCACCCCCAAACACAAACACACACACTCACATACATACAAACACACAGAAAACATTCTCACACATACATACATACATGGAAAAATAGGATCATAGCAAGCTTGAAGCCTGGAAACTCCGCAGCCAGTTACCAACATTACGTGAAGTACCCTCTGAAGGTCTGCTAGATAATGTGAATGCAGGACTACAGAAAATACCTACTGTGACCATTACCCAGAGTAACCAGCTGATCTGCACTATGGCAGCAGTGCAGAGATTCTTAGCTACAAGATAAACAGCTACAAGGAGCAATACCCTCCATGGAGAAGGAGACTAGAGGCCAAAATCAAGGTATCACAAAGAGAAGTTAGCCAACTATTCTCTTCTTGCTCTTGACGAAGGCAGTCGCACTTTTGTCCTCTCCTCCTCTTCCTTAGCTTCCCTGCTTAGCCTCTTATGTCCTTGTCTAGTCTCGTGTTTTTTGTATTACTTTTCTCTGGAACACTCTCTCACAGTCTGTTCTCTAAAACCTAAAAGAGGAATTATGGATTTGATCAACTAGTCCCTAAATGCAGTTGACACCCCTTTCTCAACGAGAAGTTTTGGCTTAGGTGAGCCTGAGTGCTGAAGATATCTACCTATTCGGAACCATGGTAACAGGGTTCTTGCTGATTGGAGCTGGCTTGGCCCTGACTTATCGAAGAATTAAGGAAGCGGAACCAGCTGTTCAAACCCCCACAAGGCTGCCCGCTGGGATTGGAACGATGGGAAGAGGCGTGAGTTTCTCAAAATGGGCTCATTGAGTGCAGCAAGGATTAGATCTTGCAGAGGCTTACGGCTGCCGTGAATACTCAGAATAAGACCTCTGAGTGCAGACCGGATTACATCTTGGAGGGGCTCGTTCGGAATAACATCTCTGAGTGCAAATTGGATTACATCTTGGGGAGGCTCCCTGTGGTGGTGAGTTCTCAGTATCGGCTCTTTGAGCACAAGAATGACAACATCACAGAGCGCAAGTTTGATAACATCATGGAGAAGCTCACGGCTCTCCAACGGGAGATTGAGAGACCAGTGTTGGACTGTAGAACTGCTTTGAAATTCATATGAGCTGTTCGCACTGAAGTAAAAAATAACCATCACTTCATGCGGATACCCTTTCAGCGCCAGCTGCGGTCGCAAGGCTGGAGCCGAACAAAAACACCCTGATAATGACTGTGTTTAGTCTGTTCCTTCCTGTTCCATGCAAGGCCACCTGGGTTGGCTAGAAGACTGTTTACTTAGCCTAGCAGGGCAAAGGACACTGTCTCAGCTGAACCCTGGACACACATACATATACACTGATATGCACATACTCATCCCCCCTCCCTTTCCAAACGCCTTCAATGCTTGTTCCCTCCTGGGAACACGGCGGGTCTGAGCCCGCGCTGGAATGGTAGCGCTGGGCAGGATGGCTGCTGTGTTTGCTTCGGATTACTCCTCACCCCCCACCCGACCCTGTGGCTTGTCACATGTACCATAATGTTGTGCTGTGGACATTTATGTGCTTTTTTGTACAGAGGAGTTTTTTTTGTTTCCTGTTCTCATGCTGTCCTCCCAGGAGCCCAGCATGAGTAGAGGTCTCTTTTTTTCCTCTTGTACTTTCCCATTGTAGTGTATATTTCAGTGGTTTTTTTCTGTAACGCTACCGATCTCCGACCTGTATCCCCATGTGATGTCTGTGTTGTGTGTGTAAGGTCGGGAGGGGGGGGGTGGGGGGTCCTATTGCACTGCAGGGCAACCTGCACGTGGCGAATAAAGCCTTGATTGATTGATTGATTGATTGATTGATTGATTGATTGATTGATTGATTGATTGATTGATTGATTGATTGATTGATTGAGCTGCAGAAAGGTGAAGTCAGTGCCTGAGGCTTTGGAAACTGCCAAGCAATGACTCACAGCCTTGGCTTGAAGAGGCATACCAAAGAGAGAGAAGGCAGGAGAATAAACCAGTTGTTCTTTACAAAACCATCCAAGGTGTACTCCCAATGGCATGAGAAGAATAGGGCGACCAACTTGTCCACCGCCTGGATTGATTACAAAAAGGCCTATGACTAGATACCCCACACCTGGATCCTGGAATGCCTAGAACTGTACAAGATCAACGGGACCCTAAGAGCCTTCAAGAGGAACTCAGTGGGGATGTGGCGAACAACACTAAGGGCCAACTCCAAGCCCAACTTCAAGCCCATAGCACAAGTCACCATCAAGTGCGGAATCTACCAAGGAGATGCTCTGTCCATCTCTGTTTATTACAGAGAAATGGCTCTTTCCAAAATAAAAGCTATACTATACCCTTCTTTTGGGGTATATTCTCAGCAGCATATTAAACATATCATATCCCATAAGGAGAATCATGTGCTAACGGCTGTCTAAATGACTCGAGTGAAGTTTGTAGCATGCGTGCTTGTTGTTTTTGTCTGCTTCCACTTGTCTTTGCACTAGGATGATGTCGGCATAAATGTGCAGTCATATTTGTTGTGTTCCCACTAGTGCTGTCAGCGTTAATCTCGTTAAAATGACCTTAACGCCACAACACGGCAAATCTCCGTTAACGAGTTACCGCGGCTCGCCCCGTACGTGGGGCTGGACGGCGTCAACACGTTAACAAGCTAGCTGCGCTAACACACTAGTTGAGCATGCGTGGCACATACGACATACTGTTTTACTTTTGTCCATGACGCGCTTACCATCAGGGTCATACTTCACATGAAAACCAAAATAGTTCCAAACGCCAGATCTGAATGAGGGTGGGGGAGGTTCAATTTCGGGTAGCATTGAGGAAGTTGGCATATTTTGTTTTGTTTTGTTTGGTTTTTTTGCCTGTCCCGTTTGGTTCTTTTGCCATCAGAATTATTGTCTAAAGGCGAAGAAAGATGCCCAACGGATTTACTTTACCAAATGGACCATCCCAGCCTTGCCGTAATGGTCCATTTGATTCACCTTTTATTGTTTATTTTGGAGTTTATTTTAGTTCACTTGCTAGATATGGGACAGACTTGAATGAGGAAAAGAAAAGGGAGAAAGGAAGAGGGGGAAAAAAACAGCAGAGAAGAGTGACAGGGATAAAGGGCAACAAACAAAAACCAAGAAAATAAGCAGACAAAAAATACAAACATCAATCACCTGGATCACCTGTTGAGAAAGGATCACCTGTTTTTTTTTTTGAACTTCGACTTCCGGAAGGAGAAACCAAGATGGACGTGTAGTTGGGAGTCTGGCAGCAAACTTTTCTAATTAACCCCCCAAATTCAAGAAGATACACAATTATTCGTGATTCTTGACTGGGATGAGTGGGGGTAAGAAGACGAGAAGTCACAAAAAGCGAGCAGCATACCAAGAATATAAAGAAATGGATAACTCTGATCAACGGCGGGACTCCGAGAGTTTTAGCGAAATGTTAAAAGACATCAAGATGGAGCTGCAATCATTTCGCGCTGAAAGTAAACAAGATATGCTAAAAATTAGAGAAGAGTTGAAACAAGACATGAGAGTTGAGTTGGCATTATTGAAAACAGAAGTCTATCAAAGCATCTCTGCAAATACTGAAAAAGCCAACACACTTGAGCGTAAATTGACAGAAGCAGAGACACGAATAGCGGAAGCGGAGAAATTAAACGCAGCCATGAAAGATGCTTTAATCAAAGTTATGGAAAACTACAAATCTATACAAAGAAAGATGACGGATTTGGAAGGACGATCCAGGAGGAATAATATTCGACTTTACGGAGTCCCGGAAGGAGTAGAAGGTGAATCGATGCCACAGTTCGTGGAAGATTTATTGAAAAAAGCTCTTTCATTGCCACAGGATATGAGACTACGGATACAACGAGCCCATAGAGCGTTGACGGGAAAACCGGGTCAGAATGCGCCGCCCAGGTCAATAATAATAAATTTTCAGGAATACATATGTAAGGAGGACATCTTGAAAAGAGCCTGGGCTGGCAAAGTGGAGTATGAAGGTCAGCATATATCATTTGACCATGATTATGCCACAGAGGTGGCCCAGAAACGTCGGGAATATGGGAACATCAAAAGGGCATTGAAAGAAAAAGGCGTCAGATTCCAAACACCGCTGGACAAAATTCGTATCCATTGGGATACGGGTGTACGAACCTACGGCAGCGCAAGGGAGGCTGCGCTTGAGCTGAGAAAGAGAGGATACACTGTGCAGCTGCCAGGAGCAGATTCAACGGATTTGGGACCGGAGATGGAGCATCTTTTACGAGCAACAGTGTGGCAGTGAATCGGCGCAGTAAGAGGATAATACAAGCTGCTCTCAAGACATGAAGATCTCATCTATGTCACTCAAGGTATCGATTATTTTTCCCACGGGATTACTTAACTTTAGAACTGTGAGTCCTCAATTATTCTCTACCCGGGGTTTCCCCCTTTCCCCCTTTTTCCCTTTTTTTTTTTTTTTTTTTTTTTTCTTCTTCTCCTTCCTCTTCCGAGAGTGACAATCTATTCCTAAGTGTGAGAACAACGATCAAAAAAAGAGCACCTACTGAATAGTTTAATACAAAGTAGACTTCGCTGTGACTTTAAATATCGCTGCCAGAGATCGTTGGACTTTTGGATGTGTGAAACATTATGTATCACCGCCAAGGAGGGGCCCTCTGTGAAGAGACTTTCTCCTCAGCCTGCCAACGGGGATTCGGGGTGGGAAGCGTTCACCCCAACGTGGAAGTCGGGTGTTATAGGGGTTGTTTGTTTTTTTGTTTTTTGTTTTTTTTTTTATTTTGCACTGTTGTAATGGTATATGGTGGTTGGCCAAATGTCAAGGCCACAATTTTTTGTTGTCTGGAGAATTACGATCTACAATCGCGTGGATTACATGCCTTTTAATAATATAAAACTGGTGTCACTAAATGTGAATGGTCTGAATAACCCAATCAAAAGAAGTAAAGTGGTAACAAAACTCAAAAAAGAAAAGGCACAGGTAATATTCTTGCAGGAGACTCACCTGCCCCAACAGGAACATGAAAAATTGAAAAGATTTGGTTATAAAAACACCTATTACAATTCCTACAGACAAAGTCAGAAAAGAGGAGTAGCTATTTTAATAGCAAACTCTGTACAATTTGAATGCCACAAAGAAGTGTCTGATAAAGAGGGTAGATACTTACTAATTAAAGGGAAATTGGAAAATAAACTAGTTACCCTGGTTAATATCTACGCCCCACCAGGAAGTAAGAAAAGTGATTACAAAGATTTATTCAATTTAGTGACACAAGAATCTGAAGGTCTGGTGATATGTGCAGAGGATTACAATGTTGTGCTAAATCGGGATATTGACACTACCAGTGCTGCAACATGTAAACATCGTTTGTCTAATTTTATGAATACAATATTACAAGAGGTGGGACTGATTGATGTATGGAGAACACGTAATCCTCAAACCAGGGACTACACCCACTACTCTGCACCTCATGCCACATATTCGAGAATTGATTATTTTCTAATTAATATTGAAGAACTTCATAATGTTACAGATTGTAAAATAGGTGTGGCAGATGTCTCAGACCATAGTTTGATTAGTCTAGAAATCAGTCTCGATAATAGGAAAATACATACAGCATGAAGACTTAATTTGGGTATTTTAAATAGGGATGAACATGTTAAGAAAATTAAAGAAGATATAAAAATGTATATAGAAGACAATGATACCGGAGATGTGAGCCCAACTATACTTTGGGATGCATTAAAGGCAGTCTTAAGGGGAAAACTCATAGCCCTAACAGCAGCACAAAAAAAAGCGCGACTGGCCCTATATAAAAATTTGATAGAAAAACTTAAACATCTGGAGAGGGAACATAAACTACTTAAAAATCCTGAAATTCTAGAAGAAATATCAGACATCAGAAACCAAATTGATGAATTACTAAAAGAAGAAGTAGAAAAAAAGGCTAGGTATATGCAACAAACCTATTACGAATCAGGGCCCAAAGCAACTAAAATACTTGCCAGTAGACTGCGTAAAAAGCAGAGATCAAGGATTATTGATAAAGTAAGAAATTTGGATAGTAACAAATTACACTATATGCCTAATGAGATAGAAAATGAATTTAAAAAATATTACACGAGACTGTATTCACAACCGGCAGCCGCAGACCTTGAGACAATAAAAAATTTTCTTGACCCGCTGGATCTGCCCTCCATAGGAGATACCCAAAACAAGTTACTGATTTCACAGATTACAGATAAGGAACTAGATACAGTTATTGCCGAACAAAAAACAAATAAAGCCCCAGGAAGCGATGGCTTTCAGGCTGAATTTTACAAAGTTTTCAAAGAAGAACTCAAGCCACTTCTTCTATCTTGCTTCAACTGGACTCTGAATCAGGGAATAGCTCCACCATCATGGGGAGAAGCTATTATAACAATCTTACCCAAAGAAGGAAAAAACAAAGAATACTGCAAGAATTATAGACCCATTTCCCTCCTAAATAACGACTATAAATTGTACGCTTCGATCATTAGCAAAAGACTCCAAAAATTTGTACCAGATCTGATAGAAGTGGATCAAACTGGATTCATCAAGGGACGTCAGGCACAGGACAATATAAGGAGAGTCCTTCACATTATTGACAATGCAGAAAAAACGAATATCAGTACTGTGTTAATTAGCTTAGATCAAGAAAAGGCATTTGATAGCGTAAGCTGGCTCTTCCTATTTGGAGTATTGGAAAAATTCGGGTTTAAGGACAGCTCAATACAATGTATAAGGACAATCTATAATCAACCTACAGCTAGAATCAAGGTGAATGGTAGTCTGACAGATAGAATTCGGCTATATAGAGGTACAAAACAGGGCTGTGTCTTGTCACCAATTCTTTTTGCTTTATATGTTGAGCCACTAGCACAAGCAGTGCGACAACATTCAAAGTTGGAGGGGGTATCCCTTGCTGGACAAAAACACCTTATTGGATTGTTTGCTGATGACGTTATTATTTTTCTACGAAACCCTGACAAGTGCTTCCCAATTTTGATGCAACTATTCCATACCTTTGAATACTTATCAGGCTATAAAATTAATGTATCCAAAACACAAATTCTATCATTCAATTATATACCCTCCCAAAAGATCAGAGACGAATACAAATTAAATTGGCACTCGAACAACATGAAATATTTGGGCGTAACCTTGACAAAATCATTATCAGATATGGCAGACATAAACTATAATCAGGTGGAGGGCAACATTAGAAAAGATCTAGAACGGTGGTCGGCAACACCTACAAACTTCTACTCAAGAATCCAAATAATAAAGATGAATGTTCTCCCAAGACTGTTATACATGTTTCAGTCACTCCCACTTCCTATATCTCAAAAAAAATTCAAAATATGGGACAAGATGATATCAAGGTTTATTTGGGGTGGGAAGAAGCCCAGAATAAGACTAACAACACTGCAACTCCCGAAGCGCAAGGGAGGGATGGCCTTGCCGAACCTAAGGGAATACTTCTATGCAGCCCAACTCAGACCACTTGCTGGTTGGTGTAGACCAGAATATGAGGCAAGATGGAAGGAAATTGAGAAAGAAATCGAGGGAAACAACATTCAGATTTTTATCTCTGACAAACATTTAATGACAAAGAATAAAAGTGGAATGAATCAAATTGTGAAATTTACATTAGACATATGGCACACAGTAATAGAAAAATGTCAGTTAAAAGAACAATTATTTATACTCAGATGGTTTAGACATGATAAAAATTTCAAGGCAGGACAATTGGACCAAACATTCAAACAGTGGGAACTAAAAGGGATTACAGCAGTTTGTACCCTTATGAAAAACGGAGGACTAATGAGTTTCCAACAACTAAAACACAAATACAAATTGGAAAATAGAGATTTCTTTAGATATTTGCAAGTTAGGGACTACTACGCAAAACAAATAAAATCTGACTGGCTTGGGAAACCACTGGGGGTTGTCGGAAAAGTAAAAGATTGCTATGAAAATAAACAATTTAAAACTATTTCCACCTTCTATAGGTCATTAGAAGAAAATAGACAAGATTCAACACTCTATATTAAAAAGAAATGGGAAGTTGAACTGACCATAAAAATAACAGAGAAAGAATGGCTCAATATGTGTGAATTGCAACACAGTACAACTAATTCGCCGTTGTGGAGGGAATTTTGTTGGAAAAATTTGACACGTTTTTTCATTACACCCAAAATAAAAAGCAAACTGACCTCAAGTTTACAAAATTGTTGGAGATTGTGTGGAGAAATGGAAGCGGATCATTCTCATGTATTCTGGAAATGCATTAAAATTAAAAAGTATTGGGAAGACTTAAAAATGAATATGGATAATATTTTGAGTTATACATTCCCAAATACTTGCCAAGTGATGTATCTAGGAAACATAAAAGAATACATACAAAAAGAGGACGTGTATTTAGTCAAAATAATTCTGGCCGCAACAAAAAAAGCAATTGGATCAGTATTGTAGAGGATATCTCAGAGATGGAAAAAATAACACTCAACATTAGACTGATGGGAGGTAAATACGACAGACTATGGAGGAAGTGGAAAACATTCAGAAGTGACACAAATGAAATAACATAATAGGTTTTCTTTTTTTTTTTTTCTGCAATGTGATAAATGGAGAAAGATATGTAAACTCCAGACTCTGTTTGTTTATATGTATGTCTGTTTGTTATTTTCTTTACTGTATGTCCACAATGTCAAAATAACCTATAAAAATCAAAGTAAAAAAAAAAAAAAAAAAAAAAAGAGAAAGAAAAAAGAAAACAAGCAGAAGAAAACGAGAGCAATGCAATAAAGAACATCATGATGATCTATGGGAATATAACAGTAAATACTAAATGTTAAACATTATTGTGCAGCACGTAAGATCGACAGCACACAGTGTGCTTTAAGGTAGGAGCCAAAAAGGGTGTAGTTTGTGTGTGTGAGCACCCGTGTGTACACCTGTGAGCATGAGCGTGCTTGTTTTTAAAAGGTTCCTACATGTAATGATCTGTTAGAGGTTGTGGGGGACCACAGCCCCATTCACCAGGGCATGAAGCAGGTATGGAGGAGGCCCTCAGAACACAAGAGACCAAGGAAGACCAACAGAGGGGCAGCCGCGCCACTATCCCAGAAAGAGCTGAGGAGAGTCCCAGATGAGGGCTCACTCAGCAGCGGCGGGGCATAAGCCAGGGGGGGTTGCAGTAACGTGCCCGGGAGCTCCGCCGGCAGCCAGCTGTGCCAGAGTGCCAAGGGTACCCCACTCCTGAAGTGGCCCGAGCGAGCCCCAGGCTCCAGGCCCCGATAAGCAGCCACCAAGGAGTGACCTGGATGTACCTGGATGCCCATCCCCGGACACAAAGACCCACCAATGCACCGATGTCTCAGGGCATCTGCCACTTGCAGGGGGAAATGGTGGGGGAAGATAGGCCTCTATACCGTGGAGGGCCTGAGATGTCCCCAGAGAGGTGCCGTCTGATACCCGACCTGACATATGGACACAGACATACAGGCACACACAGATACAAACATCCATTCCCACCCTCATGCTCTCATATGCACTTACTCAACACTCACCCAACGTGGAGACAGACATAAAGAGACACTGTACACACAATCACACTCCCCAAGCCTATTCTAAGCCCCGGGTCTAGGTACCCTTGCCCCTGGAGGGGGAAACTGCACCCAGACCCAGGTGGTGTTACCCAAAATGGTGGTGGCTAACCAACCGGACATAGTGGTGGTAGACAAACAGAAGAAGATGGCCGTAGTGATCGATGTAGCGGTTCCGAATGACAGCAATATCAGGAAGAAGGAACACGAGAAGCTGGAGAAATACCAAGGGCTCAGAGAAGAGCTCGAGAGGATGTGGAGGGTGAAGGTAATGGTGGTCCCCGTGGTAATCGGAGCACTAGGTGCGGTGACTCCCAAGCTAGGCGAGTGGCTCCAGCAGATCCCGGGAATAACATCGGAGATCTCTGTCCAGAAGAGCGCAGTCCTGGGAACAGCTAAGATACTGCGCAGGACCCTCAAGCTCCCAGGCCTCTGGTAGAGGACCCGAGCTTGAAGGATAAACCGCCCGCAGGGGCGTGCTGGGTGTTTTTTATTTTATTTTATATATATTAGGGGTGCAACGATATTCGTATGGATATTGAACCGTTCGATACAGTGCTTTCGGTTCGGTACGCATATGTATCGAACAATACAACATTTGTAATTTATTTTATCAACTTTCCTTCTGACGATGCTGTCTGTGTTGAGCGCTCAGTGAATCTGCGTTCGACTACTCCGCCTAGGCTGCACTGTCGAGCGCAGATCCACTGAGCGCTCAACACAGACAGCATAGTCAGAAGGAAGAGCGCAGGGCAAGCTAGCAAGACAGAAGTTAGGCTCTCCTTGCAACATGGACCTCCCCCACCCTCATTCAGATCTGGCGTTTGGAATTATTTTGTATGACCCTGAAGGTAAGCGAGTCATGGACTAAAGTAAAACAGTATGTTGGATGTGCCATGCAATGCTCAATTACATGGGTGGGAACTAGTGTGTTAGCGCAGTTAGCTCGTTAACGTGTTGGCCGTCTAGCCCCACGCACGGGGCGATCGGCGGTAGCTCGTTAACGGAGATTTGCCGTGTTGTGGCGTTAAGGTCATTTCAACGAGATTAACCTGAAAGCACTAGTGGGAACACAACGAATATGACTGCACATTTACGCCGACATCATCCTAGTGCAAAGACCAAAACAACAAGCATGCTACTAACTTTAGCCGAGTCATTTAGACAGCTGTTAGCACATAATTCTCCTTATGCTGTTGCATGCTGGGGGAGCAGGCTGAGGGTCGCAGATGCCAACAGACTTAATAAACTGATCCGTAAGGCCAGCAATGTTGTGGGGATGGAGCTGGACTCCCTCAAGGTGGTGTCGGAGAGGCGGATGCTGTCCAAGATAAAGACAATGTTGGATAACACCTCCCACCCACTCCATGACATGTTGGTCAGTCACAGGAGCTCGTTCAGTGAGAGACTGAGATTACCGAAAAGCACCACTGAACGACACAGGAAATCATTCCTGCCTGTGGCCATCTCCCTGTACAACGCATCCACTTAACACACTGTTTGCTGCTACAACTACACATGTTTCTTTTCCAAATATTTATTTATAAGTGACTTATGTATGTATGTATGTATATATATGTATATATTGTACTATTCTTAGTTAGCGTATTGTCTGTCTTGTCTTAATGTTGGTTTAAAATGGAGCACTGTAACAAAAAATAATTTCCCCCAGGGATCAATAAAGTATTCTGATTCTGATTCTGATTCTGAATATAGCCCAGAAGAAGCGGATAGTATAGCTTTTATTTTGGAAAGAGACATTTCTCTGTAATAAACTCTCTTTTCCAAAGATGAGTGATTCCTCAATCAGATACAGGGCTTGCAATATCGCTAGCCCGACGTCCTGGAGCTAGCGATTTTTTTCAGTCGGGCTACCAAAATCTTTCTCTTCCCTGCCCGTCGGGCTATTGTAGGAAGGAAAAATATATGTCAATGCTTTTGCATTTTTTCAGAAATGTAGCTGGGTAATTATGTCATTGGCATCGGTGAGCCACTGTCAATATGTGACATATTGAAATCGCGTTTGAATTTGCGCTTGTTTTTTTGCTTTCACTTTGCAATCGTGCGAACTGTGTATAGAGAGCGACAGCACTGATCTGTGAGTGATGATAATTTGTGCACCAATTCCTCTGACATCGTCTTATTAATCGTTAGCTTACTATGCAAACATGACAAGTGAAATCTCCCGCAGCAAACTTAAACATGTGAGAGGTTGATCGCGCAGAGAATCGCTGAGCTTATGTGAGTGCGTGTGTAAAAGCAGCAGGATATATATTTTAGTTCTGCTGAGCCAAATAAGACAGGTCAGGGTGAAGAAGTGACAGCCAAAGAAAAGCTTACCACAAAACGGAGAAGTTATGACAAATCAGACTATAAGGCAAAAAGAAAGTGCAGCTTTATGGTTTCATGGACAAAAGAATTTCTGTGGCTGCAATATGATGAGCTAAATAACCAGGGCTGCACATAAGTGGTCCGCAGGTGCGCATTCGCTGTCAAAATAAAAAACACGCACAAGGGTTAGGGTTAAATTTAAAAACTGTACTTTTGAGTTAAAATCTATATTTATAATTTTAATAAATGACAAATTAAAAAGGCATGAACATTTTTTTTGTATCGAAAAAATATCGAACCGTGACACCAAAGTATCGAACCGAACCGAACCGTGAATTTTGTGTATCGTTGCACCCCTAATAAACACCCAGCACGCCCCTGCGGGCGGTTTATCCTTCAAGCTCGGGTTCTCTACCAGAGGCCTGGGAGCTTGAGGGTCCTGCGCAGTATCTTAGCTGTTCCCAGGACTGCGCTCTTCTGGATAGAGATCTCCGATGTTGTTCCCGGGATCTGCTGGAGCCACTCGCCTAGCTTGGGAGTCACCGCACCTAGTGCTCCGATTACCACGGGGACCACCATTACCTTCACCCTCCACATCCTCTCGAGCTCTTCTCTGAGCCCTTGGTATTTCTCCAGCTTCTCGTGTTCCTTCTTCCTGATATTGCTGTCATTCGGAACCGCTACATCGATCACTACGGCCGTCTTCTTCTGTTTGTCTACCACCACTATGTCCGGTTGGTTAGCCACCACCATTTTGTCCGTCTGTATCTGGAAGTCCCACAGGATCTTAGCTCGGTCATTCTCCACCATGGTCAATTTGGTGAGTGGCTCCAGCAGATCCCGGGAACAACATCGGAGATCTCTGTCCAGAAGAGCGCAGTCCTGGGAACAGCTAAGATACTGCGCAGGACCCTCAAGCTCCCAGGCCTCTGGTAGAGGACCCGAGCTTGAAGGATAAACTGCCCACAGGGGAATGCTGGGTTTTGTTTTTATATGTGTGTGTGTGTGTGTGTGTGTGTGTGTGGAGCGAGGAGAGTAATCCACCTGGTGAGAAACTTTATGACATTGTTGACTGAGATGACAAGTGAGAGATCGTTTTATTTTGATTTCAAGCAATGCAGCATAATAATTATTTTTATGTGCTTAGCAAACACATTGATGGACAGAGCCTGATCAGTGCTCTGTATATGGCTAATGTAGTGAGTCAAAAACAACAATGGCAGTATCCGAGTTGAGGGGCGATTCCACAAAAAATTTCCAGCTCACCTCCATCCCTCACATCCTGCTTGAGGAAAAAGGATTCTCAGAAGCAGAGGAATAATTACGAAGCCGTGTGCTGCAGCCTCAAACAATCTTTTTTCCAGTTTTGTGACTTTCCAACGCTGCAGTGTCCAGCACTTCCACCTCGATGGTGCCCAGCACTTCCCTGCTGCTCACTGGAGGGCTTACTGTCTAGCTCATCTGAGGTTCTGTGTCTGGGCCTGTTAGAGGCATTATTTTTTTCTTTTGTTTTGTTTCTGGGACAGAGAATAATAAAGTTTCTTGTTGAGGTTTTGAGCCACTAAACTGAAGAACTGAACTAGGTGACTATTTATATTTCTCAGCTAGCTAATTTACAGTCTTTTTTTCTCAGCCTGTAAAATGAGAAATATATAAGATAAATAAGACTGTTGGTAATGTTCCACAGGCTGCTCCCCTAGAGATTGGTGTTCCCCCTAAGAGTCTGAGGCTGGTTCTTCACCTGTGCCAATCCGCAGAGTGAGTGTGGCTGAGGTCCAGCCTATTTTTGCATCCAACCCAGTTCTAAGAGTGCAGTGTCACCAGGACCCAACCAGTTCCTGCACTTATTCAACTTCCCAGGGTGAAGGTGGCTGAGGTCTAGGCAATTTCTGCTCCCGTTCCTGTCCCCAGAATGAGAGAAAGTCCTCAGCCCCAGTCACCAGAGCAGTCAGCAAGCCCTGCACAACCACAGCCGGAGCAACTTGAGCAGGTTGTGAGCAATGTTCAGTATGAGAATCCAGTGGAACCTGCACAGCCCTGAATTCTTAATCGTCCCAACAACATGGACCCAGCAGACTCAGTTTTGCGTGAGTGGCAGCAGACAATTTTTTATTTTTTATTTTATTTTTTTTAAAGGAAATGTTGAGGTGGGACTCTTGGCAATATCACTGGCTTAAATGCAGCCCCAAAACATGAAAAAGACTACAGGAAATTTTGCAGATCATTGTAGAAACCTGCTGTTGTACTTTCCTCTTGAAATTATTTTTTGCAACAGGCTAGATACAGTTACAAGATACAATTTAAGATCCTCCATCCATCTTCTTCTGCTTATCTAGGGCCAGTTCATGGGGGCAGCAACCTAAACAGAGAAGCCCAGACTTCTCTCTCCTGGGCACCTCCTCCAGCTCCCCTCCAGGAAACAACAAGGGGTTCCTAGGCCAGCTGAGGTATCTCCCGGATGGCCATATCTCTCACCCTACAGGGAGTGCAGAATTATTAGGCAAATGAGTATTTTGTCCACATCATCCTCTTCATGCATGTTGTCTTACTCCAAGCTGTATAGGCTCGAAAGCCTACTACCAATTAAGCATATTAGGTGATGTGCATCCCTGTAATGAGAAGGGGTGTGGTCTAATGACATCAACACCCTATATCAGGTGTGCATAATTATTAGGCAACTTCCTTTCCTTTGGCAAAATGGGTCAAAAGAAGGACTTGACGGGCTCAGAAAAGTCAAAAATAGTGAGATATCTTGCAGAGGGATGCAGCAGTCTCAAAATTGCAAAGCTTCTGAAGCGTGATCATCGAACAATCAAGCGTTTCATTCAAAATAGTCAACAGGGTCGCAAGAAGCGTGTGGAAAAACCAAGGCGCAAAATAACTGCCCATGAACTGAGAAAAGTCAAGCGTGCAGCTGCCAAGATGCCACTTGCCACCAGTTTGGCCATATTTCAGAGCTGCAACATCACTGGAGTGCCCAAAAGCACAAGGTGTGCAATACTCAGAGACATGGCCAAGGTAAGAAAGGCTGAAAGACGACCACCACTGAACAAGACACACAAGCTGAAACGTCAAGACTGGGCCAAGAAATATCTCAAGACTGGTTTTTCTAAGGTTTTATGGACTGATGAAATGAGAGTGAGTCTTGATGGGCCAGATGGATGGGCCCGTGGCTGGATTGGTAAAGGGCAGAGAGCTCCAGTCCGACTCAGACGCCAGCAAGGTGGAGGTGGAGTACTGGTTTGGGCTGGTATCATCAAAGATGAGTTTGTGGGGCCTTTTCGGGTTGAGGATGGAGTCAAGCTCAACTCCCAGTCCTACTGCCAGTTTCTGGAAGACACCTTCTTCAAGCAGTGGTACAGGAAGAAGTCTGCATCCTTCAAGACAAACATGATTTTCATGCAGGACAATGCTCCATCACACGCGTCCAAGTACTCCACAGCGTGGCTGGCAAGAAAGGGTATAAAAGAAGAAAAACTAATGACATGGCCACCTTGTTCACCTGATCTGAACCCCATTGAGAACCTGTGGTCCATCATCAAATGTGAGATTTACAAGGAGGGAAAACAGTACACCTCTCTGAACAGTGTCTGGGAGGCTGTGGTTGCTGCTGCACGCAATGTTGATGGTGAACAGATCAAAACACTGACAGAATCCATGGATGGCAGGCTTTTGAGTGTCCTTGCAAAGAAAGGTGGCTATATTGGTCGCTGATTTGTTTTTGTTTTGTTTTTGAATGTCAGAAATGTATATTTGTGAATGTGGAGATGTTATATTGGTTTCACTGGTAAAAATAAATAATTGAAATGGGTATATATTTGTTTTTTGTTAAGTTGCCTAATAATTATGCACAGTAATAGTCACCTGCACACACAGATATCCCCCTAAAATAGCTAAAACTAAAAACAAACTAAAAACTACTTCCAGAAACATTCAGCTTTGATATTAATGAGTTTTTTGGGTTCATTGAGAACATGGTTGTTGTTCAATAATAAAATTATTCCTCAAAAATACAACTTGCCTAATAATTCTGCACTCCCTGTATCTGTAAGGGAGAGACCAGCCACCATTTGGAGGAAGCTCATTTCTGCCGCTTGTATCCGATATCTTGTTCCTTCTGTCACTACCCACAGCTTTTGACCATAGGTGAGGGCAGAGACATACATCGATCGGTCATTTGAGAGCTTCGCTGCCGAAGCACCTCCGACACAGTTGAATGGCTTCTCCAGGTCCACAAAACATGTGTAGACTGGTTAGGCAAACTCCCATGCACCCTCAAGTATCTTCGAGAGGGTAAAGAGCTTGTCCAGTGTTCAATGACCAGATCAAAAACTGCATTGTTCCTCCTTTATCCGAGGTTTGACTAATGGATGGGCTGTCCTTTCCAGCACCCTGGTATAAACTTTCCCAGGAGGGCTGAGGAGTGTGATCCTCCTGTAGTTGGAAGACACCCTCCGCAGAAACCAGTCTTCAAATCGCCTGATGGTTTGCATGAATTTCTTTGAGGCAGTCCGATAGTCTTTTTTCATGTTTTTGCTTCAGCCACTCCCCAACCCCCATTCCGCTTGGGCTGTCGGTAGCTATCAGCTGCCTCCGAAGTCCCACAGGCTAACCAAGCTTGATAGGACTCCTTCTTCAGCCTGGTGGCTCCCTTTACTTCTGGCGTCCACTATTTAGTTCAGAAGTCACCACACGCACAAACCACCTTGCGGCGGCAGCTCAATGCTGCAGCTTCGGCAATGGAGGTGCCGAACATGGTCCATTCAGACTCAATGTCCCCAGTCTCCCTTGGAATGCTATTGAAGCTTTGCCGGTGGTGTGCATTCAAGATCTGCCAGGCGTTCCCAGCGCACCCACACTATACATTTAGGTGCTGTCCTGAATCCTCCCCCCGCCACCTGATCCAACTCACCGCCAAGTGGTGATACGTTGACAGTTCGGCCCCTCTCTTTACGCTAGTGTCCAGAACATATGGCCGCAGGTCTGGTGATACGATTACAAAATCGATCATCAACCTGCAATCTAGGGTGGGCCCAGCCAGGCCTCATGGACTAATCAGAATCAGAATCAGAATACTTTATTGATCCCTGGGGGAAATTATTTTTTGTTACAGTGCTCCATTTTAAACCAACATAAATCAGAATCAGAATACTTTATTGATCCCTGGGGGAAATTATTTTTTGTTACAGTGCTCCATTTTAAACCAACATTAAGACAAGACAGACAATACGCTAACTAAGAATAGTACAATATATACATATATATACATACATACATACATACATAAGTCACTTATAAATAAATATTTGGAAAAGAAACATGTGTAGCTGTAGCAGCAAACAGTGTGTTAAGTGGATGCGTTGTACAGGGAGATGGCCACAGGCAGGAATGATTTCCTGTGTCGTTCAGTGGTGCTTTTCGGTAATCTCAGTCTCTCACTGAACGAGCTCCTGTGGCTGACCAACATGTCATGGAGTGGGTGGGAGGTGTTATCCAACATTGTCTTTATCTTGGACAGCATCCGCCTCTCCGACACCACCTTGAGGGAGTCCAGCTCCATCCCCACAACATTGCTGGCCTTACGGATCAGTTTATTAAGTCTGTTGGCATCTGCGACCCTCAGCCTGCTCCCCCAGCATGCAACAGCATAGAGGATCGCACTGGCCACAACAGACTCATAGAAAATCCTCAGCATTTTCTGGCAGATGTTGAAGGACCTCAGTCGCCTCAAAAAATAGAGACGACTCTGGCCCTTCCTGTAAAGTGCTGTGGTGTTTTTAGCCCAGTCCAGTTTATTGTCAATGTGTACTCCAAGGTATTTATAGTCCTCCACAATGTCAACACTGACCCCCTGGATTGAAACAGGGGTCAAGTGTTTCCTGGTCTTCCTGAAGTCCACGATCAGTTCCTTGGTCTTTGCCACGTTGAGCTGCAGATGATTCTGCTCACACCACGTGACAAAGGAGTCGACCACAGCCCGGTACTCTGTCTCATCATCCCTGCTGATGCATCCAACCACCGCAGAGTAAATATAGTCCATGGGGCCTGGCCCCAGGAAGAAGTTTATATTCAGTATATGAGTTTATATTCATATACTGAAGTTTATATTCAGTATATGAATATAAACTTCTTCCTCCCAGACTCTCGCCCTCAGACACCCTTCCCATGCCTGGGTCCAGAACGGGGCCTCAGTAACCCTATCCTGGGTGACAGAGTGAACTGTTCCCTTGATTGTATACTCATATAGGGGTCTTTTGAATCACTCTTTGTCTGGTCCCTCACCTAGGACCAAGTTCCCATCGGAGACCCTACCAGGGGGCAAAAGTCCCCCAACAACAAGCCCCTGATGTCATGGTTCTCAAGATCTGGAGAGGTCGTGGTGTGTGTTTTTTGTCTTCGCCTCTCCCAACAGGGCAGAACTGGACCTTGATTCCCCGCCTATGAACCCGCCCTGAACACACACCTGTGGCTCATTTACACTAATGCTGGCAGACTACTTAAGATGGCAAGAGAGGCTGCTTCCTCGCTGGATCGTCACACTACCTACCGTCAGTGTAGCCTAGCCTTTTGAAATAGAGCATCCTCCTAACATTATTTTCCTCTGTGTACAGGCCTTCTAGATTCTCTGCCCGTCTTCCCTGCCGTCTGGATTCCTGTGATTGTGTGCGAGTGAGCATGAGCATTTTGGAGTGGATTGAGTTGAAGAGGAGCGTGTGTGCACCTGCCTTGGACCTTCCCTCCCCTTTTGACCCCCCTCCACTCCCTGGAGCCCCGTGTTATCTGTCTCACTGTATATATGTATAAATCCTCACTTGGTGCCACATTGTAAATAAACCCTCACCTTCTCTCTAAACTTCAGAGTCCCGCGAGTGAGCCCTCTGCCTAATAATCTGTGACAGAACGATCCAGCCACTATGGACTCAGCGGATTCTGACCCTGTTCAACGGGCTCTCCTCACTCAGGAAGCCCTGCTGGAGCAGCACAAGAAGATGCTCCACCACATTAATAAAGAGCTCTCCGCCCTCATATAGGGTCTCGCTCAGCGCACACCCCTGGTAAGCCGACTCTCTCCGAGCGTAAATCAATCTCCGTGTGTAAGTCCCTCTCCATCTCCGAGTCCCCAGGCCGCTGCTACACCCCCCAACCCTCCCGCTGCCTGGCTAGAAGCCCCGGGGAGGACGATGCCAAGCCCTGAGCTGTTTACAGGTGAGCTAGAGTAATGTTCCGGTTTTCTTGCCCAAGTCTCCTTGTTTTTTCGGCAGCAGAACAAAACATATGCCAGGGACGATGCCCGGATTGCTTTCTTTGTTCCGCTGCTATGAGACCGCGTGCTTCAGTGGGCTCAGGAATTATTGAAAACTCAGCCGAATATCTGCTATCCCGAGTTCCTGTCTGAATTCAAAGGCATGTTTGAAAAGGACGGCGGGCCCTCTGCTGCTGCACAGCGTCTACTAAATCTAAAACAAGGTAAACGCACTATAGCTGACTTCTCAATTGACTTCCGCATTCTCGCTGTAGAGACCGGGTGGAGTGAAGAGGCAGTAAAGAAGGTTCTGCTCAACAATATTTAGGAGGATTTGAAGGATGAGCTCATAACGAGAGAACTGCCATCATCTCTCAGCTTTTTAAGTAAGTAAGTAAGTAAGTAAAATTTTTTTTATATAGCACATTTCTAGATAGAGATCACAAAGTGCTTTACAAGATATAACAGATTAAAAAGACAAAATACAAACAAAGTTAGCAAAAGGCAGTTTTAAAAAGATGTGTTTTTAGCTGTTTTTTAAAAGTAATCAATGAATCAGCGGATCGTAAGTCCTGAGGAAGGGAATTCCACAGTCTGGCGGCCACAGTAGCAAAAGCTCTATCACCCCTAGTTTTCAGTCTCGTATGCTGAATGACAAGTAGGCCCTGACTACTCGACCTCAGAGACCTACTAGGGGCATAGGGCTGTAAAAGTTCAATAATATATGGTGGTGCTTGTTGTTGAAGAGCCTTAAAAGTTAAAACCAAAATCTTAAACTGGACTCTAAATTCAACAGGAAGCCAATGTAACTGCATAAGCAACGGTGTTATATGTGAAAATTTAGAAGCTTTCGTCAAAAGTCTTGCTGCAGCATTCTGAACGATCTGCAGATGCTCCAAAGAACCTTTATTTAAACAAGTAAACAGGGAATTGCAATAGTCCAGTCGTGAAGAGATAAAAGCATGAATAACAATCTCCAGTTCGGTATAGGATATAATAGAGCTCAATTTAGAAATATTTCTTAAATGATAAAAGCAAGACCGAACAAGAGATTTAACATGACTATCTAACGTAAGAGCAGGATCAAGGATAATCCCTAAGTTCCTGACAGATGGTTTTACAAACGTTGAAAGAGGACCAAGAGCATTTATTATACTGGGTATATGTCTATCTGGGGCACATAAGAGGACTTCGGTTTTACTTTCATTTAGTTGGAGGAAGTTTTCAGCCATCCAGCCTTTAATGGTTTCCAAGCACACATTTAAAAGCCGCAGCTTAGAAGCCTCTTCCGGTTTAAAAGATATATAGAGTTGGATATCGTCTGCATAACAATGGTAACAAATATCCTCAAAAGGGCTCAAAATGTGCTGAAGAGGGAGTAAATAAACTAAAAACAGTAATGGCCCTAGCACAGAGCCTTGTGGCACACCAAAAGACAGGGACGCAGAAGATGATCTATACTTAGAAACTGCCACAGAAGAATATCGTTCAGAGAGATACGAGGAGAACCATTTCAATGCAGTCCCAGAGACACCGACCCAGTGTTTCAGCCTGTTAAGTAAAATATAATGGTCAACAGTATCAAAGGCCGACGTAAGATCCAACATTAAGAGAACAGAATATTTACCTGCATCGCTTTGTAACAAAATGTCATTAGAAACTCTAAGAAGGGCTGTTTCAGTGGAATGAACTTTACGAAAGCCAGATTGAAATAATGACCCTGTGCATTCACGTTGACGAGCGTCTGCGAGTGCACCGCGGGACGTGACACTCAGTTTCCCAGCATGCTCCGCTCAGTGTTGGGATTGTTGCTGGAAGTGCTGCTTCACCACAACAGCCGGCCTCGATGGATGTGAGTCCCAGCGAGGCGGAGCCGATGCAAATCGGACACGCCCGGCTTACGCCAGCAGAGAGGCAGTGCCATTTCATGGCCGGTGAGTGTTTATACTGTGGCCGTCACGGACATTTCATCGCCGTTTGCGCCACATAGGCAAAAGGGCATGCACGCCAGTAAAAAAAGGGGGGGGGGGGTACTGGTGGGCGAAATAAACATTGCACATTCCCCTCCTCATCTTTTGTTGCAAGCTAGGCTCACTGTTCACACCACCACTCACTCACTCAAGGCTTTGAGAGACTCAGGTGCAGAACAGAGTTTTATTGATGCATCACTTGCTAAAAAAACTGGGCTTAACTATTGAACCTCTGCCTCATGCTCTTCGAGCCTCATCTCTGAATGGACAGCGTTTGCCTGATGTCACCCACGTTACTGAACCTGTCACTCTGTGTTTGTCTGGAAATCACTCTGAATTAATCAGTTTGTTTGTTTTCAAAGCCCCGCTGACGCCGCTTATCTTGTCTATAGTTCTTGGCTATCCTTGGCTGTTGCAACATAATCCACTAATTGATTGGCAGGCTGGCTGTGTGTCTAGATGGGGGGAAGGATGCCACATGACGTGCTTAAAATCCGCCATTCCATCCGTCGGCTCCCCTGCGTCACCCCCACAGATTCCTCCGGATCTAACAGCAGTTCCTTCAGTGTACCATGAACTAGCGGAGGTGTTTAGTAAGAATCGCACTCGTTCTCT
The DNA here is from genome assembly GCF_964374335.1 of Astatotilapia calliptera. Lineage (NCBI taxonomy): Eukaryota > Metazoa > Chordata > Actinopteri > Cichliformes > Cichlidae > Astatotilapia > Astatotilapia calliptera. Next base: position 40,220,982 of record NC_137435.1, on the reverse strand, counting down.
TCCCCCACACCGGCCTTATGATTGTGCCATTGATTTGTTACCAGGAGCCCCACTGCCTACCAGCCAACTCTATAGCCTATCGCAGCCAGAAAGAGAAGCCATGGAGGAGTACATTACCGACTCACTGGCTGTGGGAATCATTCGGCCATCTACTCCCTTGGCAGCAGGATTTTTCTTTATTGACAAGATAAGTCCCTCTGGCCATGCATTGACTATCAGGGCTTGAATGCAATCACTGTCAAGAATAAATACCCGCTGCCCCTGCTGACCTCAGTGTTTGAGCTACTCCACGGGATGAAGATATTCAGTAAACTTGACCACCGGAGTGCTAATCATTTGGTTCGCATTAGGGAGGGGGACGAGTGGAAGACGGCATTCAACACCCACCTGGGACATTTTGAATATCTCGTCATGCCTATGGATTAACAAATGCCCCAGCAGTCTTCCAAGCTCTCGTGAATGACATCCTCAGAGACTTCATCAACCACTTTGTTTTCGTCTACCTAGACAATATACTCATCTTCTCCAGGTCAGTGGCAGAACATAAAAGACATGTCAAACTGGTATTACAAAGATTGTTGGAAAACCGCCTTTTTGTCAAAGCAGAGAAGTGTGAGTTTCATGTAAACACCGTTTCCTTCCTTGGTTTCATAACGGAGCAGGGGAACTTGAGACCGGTTCCTGGAAAGGTCAAAGCGGATTTGGAGTGGACTACACCCCCAAACCACAAGCAGCTTCAATGTTTTTTGGGGTTTGCAAATTTCTATCGTCGCTTCATTTGTGACTTCAGCAAAATTGTCTCAACTCTTACTTACCTCACTTCCCCTAAGGTTCTGTTCCAGTGGGGGCAGGTAGCCACTGAGGCATTCGATCATCTGAAACAACGTTTTGCCTCCGCCCCCATCCTCTCCCTGCTGGATATCAACCAACCCTTCATCATGGAGGTGGATGCCTCAGATACAGGCGTGGGATCCGTCCTCTCTCAGAAGACTGAAGGTAAACTCCATCCATGTGCTTACTTCTCTTGTTGTCTTTCACCAGCAGAGTGAAACTACGATGTTGGCGACAGGGAGCTACTCGCCATCAAACTGGCACTGGAGGAGTGGCGGCACTGGCTGGAGGGGACGGCACAGCCTTTCATTGTGTGGACCGACCACAAGAACCTCGCCTACCTTCAGGCAGCAAAACACCTCAACGCATGTCAGGCCAGGTGGGTGCTTTTCTTCACCCGTTTCAAATTCTCCATTACTTACAGGCCCGGGTCCCGAAATGTCAAAGCAGATGCTTTATCACGTCAGTTTCCATCCTCTGAGGGGGATCGGGAGGAGGCGTCGATCTTGCCTCCTGGCTGTGTCATAGGAGGCCTCCCTTGGGAGATTGAGTCGATGGTGCGGCAGGCCCAGCGTACCGAACCTGATCCGGGGACAGGACCCCCCAGGGCGGCTCTACGTCCATTCGTCGGTACGAGCCCAGGTGCTCCAACAAGACACAGCAAGATTTTCATGTCACCCTGGAATCCAACGCACTGTCTCCTTTCTGGAAAGCTCTTTCTGGTGGCCGTCTTTAGCCCAGAATGCCCGAGAATATGTGGAAGCCTGTACCACCTGCACCCAAGATAAGTCACAAAACACTCCCCCGGTGGGCTTACTTCTGTGGCCCACCTAAAAAGGATAAAGCCTGGATGTACAATGTTGTACTTCTTAAAGAAAATGAATGTATATGATGAAGAGAAAATGATGTTGAGAAAGTCACATGAAATCACAAGATACAAGAAATGTATCTTATTAAAAATGATATGCAATATCTTTAATTCATAACTTTCAAATTTCATACCTAAAGCTAATTTAAACAAATGTAAGGTTAAGAGAAACAAGAGATTTTCTTTTTCAATTTAATTTGAGATGCTAGCTTTGTGAGGACCCAAATGAACTTCCATCAGTGGCACTCACAGTGTCCTTACTGACACCAGAAAATGCAGAGTCATCCTGTTCATGGGTCATTCTTTTGAGCATATTGGTGAAATATGATATGTGACAAGTACACAACAGGAACTCATTTTATTTTTTAATTCAGATAACTCAAATGTAAAAGAGCAAGAAAACATTTTATAATGCTTTAATTATTTCAGAAATAGAATATTCCCATTTGAAATATTTCTTTAAAAGATTGCTGTACATCTGCAAAAATACAAAAACAAAAGAAAATCATCCCTCTAAGCCAAGTTCATCTGGTTTCACCATGCTATATATAACCATGCATATTAAGCTTAACTAAAAGAGTCAAAGGAATGATTTGAAAGACTGGACACGGTTATTTGCTGTTTTTTCCAGTCAGATAAAGTGATCATCTGTTACTGCTTACATTTTTGATTGCCATTTGCTTCTGTTTTGCACAGAGTTAAACAAGCATGAAATGTCTGACTGCATCCTTTTTTGCTGTTTCTATGGTACGTGTCAGAAGGACAGTATAAAATCAGGAGTCAGCGTACGAACCAGCAGCATCTCAGAAGAGAGACTAAGCTACAGAAGGCTTAACCACAGCCATGGATACTGTCAAACATCAGAAAAAGAATACTTCAGGTAAACATTAAATGCTACTAGCTGCACACACTAACATTATTTTACTTAAATTATAACAATGTCCTTTCTGATTATGTTTTTTTCCAACAGCACTCAAAAAATCTAAGTCTGTGAAGAACATCAATCATTACACAAATGTACGCGGTCTGCCTTCTATCGAGAAGATTGTGAGCTCAGTGGAGGACACCCCCAGGCCCATCAGCACCCAGATCGTTGGTACAATCCCAGAATGGATCAAAGGAAACTTCCTGAGAAATGGGCCCGGAAAGTTTGAGATCGGAAACCACAAGTGAGTGCTGCGTCTTTGTGTGTTTATCCATTCGCTTCAGACATCATGAAGCTCACTCCCCTCTGCATTGCATCTATTTCTCTCCAGATTTAACCACTGGTTTGATGGCATGGCTCTCATGCACCAGTTCAAAATATCAAATGGGCAAGTGACTTACAAAAGCCGCTTCCTATCCAGCGACAGCTACCAGACCAACAAGGAGCACAATCGCATTGCTATATCTGAGTTTGGGACTGTAACCATGCCGGACCCCTGTAAAAATGTCTTCCAGCGCTTCCTGTCAAGATTTGAATCACACAGTGAGTATCTTGAAGACAAAGCAGCCTGTTGATGCACTTGCTATAGAATAAGTAATTCAAAGCTTTCTTTCCCTCTAGAGCCCACAGACAATGCCAATGTGAGTTTTGTGACCTACAAAGGTGACTATTATGTCAGTACAGAAACCAACATCATGCACAAGGTGGACCCTGACACACTGGAGACTGAAAAGGTACCATGAGTGTAATGATATACGTGCAGCTGAAGTTTTAGTGGCACATGTATCAAACTGTAAAAGTAGGTATAGAAGCAATAAAAACTGCAAACCTTTTGTGCCATTGCATTTGTTTCTATTAGGTGGACTGGAGCAAATTCATTGCTGTGAATGGAGCCACAGCACACCCTCATACTGAGCCTGATGGTACGACATACAACATGGGAAATTCCTACACCTCGAAAGGTATTTAAGAAACATCAGATCCATTTCCACACTACAGGTTACGGATCAAAGATCTAACAGTATCTGGCATGACAGGATCATACTACAACATTATCCAAGTGCCACCAACCAAGAAAACAGAAGATGAAACCCTGGAGGGAGCCACAGTGCTGTGCTCGATTCCTTCAGTGGACAAGACCAAACCTTCATACTATCACAGCTTTGGTGAGCAAAAAGTCTCATGCAGTAAAGCATGCACATCTTGAATTTGGGAATAAAAAAGCACAGGTATCACAATGGAGTGGTACTCTGAGTTGATGCATGGAATGAAAATGATTTAAATCATTGGTTTTCTTATAGTCCTATAGTCTTACTGGAGCTGAGTCCCGCTGCAAAGAATCATAAATAGAAACTTCTTCTCATTTCGTTATAGCAATGTCTGAGAACTACGTGGTGTTCATTGAACAGCCCATCAAGCTGGACCTGCTGAAGATTGTGACAGGCAAGCTAAGAGGAAAAAGTATCAGTGATAGCATATTCTGGGACCCCAAACTCAACATAATCTTCCATCTGATCCACAAACACTCTGGGAAGGTAGGACTCTAACATGCAAAAATGAACTAAGTGATTAAGTAAGGTAAACTTAATTCACAATAAAAAGTATTCTTCCAAGTCTCATAAGTATTGTTCCTGTGACTTGATTGAATTTTGAGTTAAGTTTTGGTCATCTATTTTTAATGAATGCATTTTATTTTTCTTCTAAGAGAGATACTGAATTTAGGTGAATATTTGAATGCAAAGATAGGGTTAGGGTACAAATGTGAAGATATGAAAGCAGTGTTTTGTTGCAAATGCAAGATAAAAGCAACAATAAAAGTGCAATAAAAACATTTTTGTCAAATCAGCAAATAATCATGTCAAATAATAGTAATCTGAATACGGATTATGTTAGCATAACTGAAAAATAAAGAGGAAGGGGCTAAAAGCAAGTTTCCGTCTGACACCTGATGCTCTGTATCAATAGGTAGAGTGATGATTTATGTTACAAAGATTTCAGAAGAAACAAATAAATGTTCAGTTTAGTTAATAATTTTTTTTTTTGCATTTGCATTTGCAGAAATGTGAAATAATATTTAAGTCACATTAATAAAATATTAAGTACAATTATTTGACTTGAGCTAGAACGCAGAACTGAACTAGTGCCACAGTGCATTTCCATTGTTGTTTTTGTGTTTCAGGTAAGCTCCATCAAGTATCTTGCAAAGCCACTATCAACCTTCCATCAGATCAATGCATTTGAGGAGGATGGATTCTTGATCATAGATTTGTGTGCATCAGATGATGGCCAGGCAATCACAAACTACAACATCCAGAACATGCGCAAGTCTGGAGAAGCTCTTGATGAGGTAAGTCAGTTAAGTAAAGCTCATTACTGACTTTCCTGTGCAGTTTATGGAAAATCCTTCGGCTGCTTTTGGTTTATCTGAAGAAAAGATGGTTTGTTGAAGTTAACAAGATCTTCCTCGTCAGGTGTACAACACCTTGAGTAGAGCCTTCCCCCGGCGATTTGTGCTGCCTCTCAATGTTGACCGCGACACACCCTACAACCAGAACTTGATTACCCGGCCAAACAGCATAGCTACTTCTGTAAGAATTGCCAAGAACAAGGTATTAATGTACAGCCATCAGCACTTTACAGAATGCATACCGTATTTTCACGACCATAAGACGCACTGTACTAAAAGGCGCAGTCTCAGTTATGTGTGCCATTACTGTATTTAACACACACATAAGGCGCACTGGATTATAGGGCGCATACAAGTACCGTATGCGTATTTAAAAATAAAGCGGGAGCAAACCTGAGTTCGGTACCTTACTCACATTTCTATTACCGGTAATCGTCATCATCAACAACACACAAGCATACAAGTGTGCGTATTTAAAAATAAAGCAGGAGCAAAACAAAGTTTGGTACTCACATTGTTATCATCAATCAAACCCATCGAAGTCCTCATCCTCTGTGTCTGAATTGAACAGCTGCGCTAAATCTCCATCAAACATGCCAAGTTCACTTTCTTCACTGTCAGAGTCACTTTCCGTGCCATGCGGCTCCTCGGAAATGATGCCGGCTTTTGCGAAAGCTCGAACAACAGTGTCAGCAGACATGTTAGCCCAAGCATCTACAATCCATTGGCAAATTGTGGCGTAACTCGCCCGGCGCTGCCTTCCACTCTTGGTGAAACTGGTCTCCATCGGTCATCCATCGCTCCCAGGCCGCTCGCAGCCTTACTTTGAATGGGCGGTTCACACCGATGTCCAGCGGTTGGAGTTCCTTTGTCAGGCCTCCTGAATGACAGCAAGCTCACAGTTCATTTGTTTCACTAGTTTTTTCACATCGGCTGTGAGATGGACACGCATAGAGTCACAGATCAACAGCGATGGTGATGCGTGGAAAAAACCACCTGGTCTCCTTACATACACCTCCCTCAGCCACTCTTTCATCATTTCCTCATCCATCCAGCCCTTTTCATTTGCCTTAATGATGATTTCTGCTGGAAACTTCTCTTTAGGCAAAGTCTTTCGCTTAAAAATCACCATAGGCGGCAGTTTCTGTCCATTAGCATGGCAGCCAAGCACAACAGTAAAAGACGACTTTTCATACCCCGTTGTGCGTATCGCTACCATGCTGGTCCCCTTCTTCTCCACAGTGTGACTCACCGGGATGTCAAAAGTGAGCGGGACCTCGTCCATGTTAGTGATGTGGCTGGGCTGGATGTTTTTGTCACCGATGTGTTTGCTGCAGTAGGAGCGGAAGATGGCCAGCTTTTCCTTATAATCCGCTGGAAGTTGCTGCGCTACCGTAGTCCTGGTCCGGATGGAAAAATGGCACCGTTTCACAAAACGAAAGCACCAAGACGGACCTCCTTGGAAATGTTCAATGTTCATCTCTTCAGCTAGTGAAACTGCTTTTAGCCGAATGGTGACCGTCGAAACGCTTCTCCCGCTCGTTCTTTGCTCGATGATCCACCACTCGAGTCTTTCCTCCAACTCGGGCCACCTCGCCTTATGTCCGCGGAAACTCAGCTGCGTTTTCTTGACCTGCCGGAGCTTGTTTTCTGGCTTCCTCCATTTGCGAACCATCGATTCGTTAATCTTAAATTCTCTCGCCGCTGCTCGATTTCCATGTTCCTCCGCATAGCTGATGGCCTTCAGTTTAAACTGTGCTTCATAAGCGTGTCTCTTTGCCATTTTCAGGGTTGTTAAAACAACGATGTTCCACATAATGCACATACCCGGTCTTTTAGACAGGTATGTGCGATTGTCCGGTATATACGATCAACGCCCACACTTCACCCTTTAGCGTTCTCATGGTGTTCTCTACTACGTCCTCCTTACAACACACAGGGCGCACTGCGCTATAGGGCGCGCCGTACTTTTTGAAGAAAATCTAAGACTTTTAAGTGCGCCTTATGGTCGTGAAAATACGGTATGTTGAATTTCTCCGTTTCATTTTACTTTTTCACACAGACATTAAGATTTTATCAATCTTATGGTAGTTAAAATTTACATGCTTTAACAAACCTATTTCTTCTTTCTTTGGAACTTATTTACATTCTGACTTCTATATAAACGCTTAATTGGACTTTGCTACATGTTGACATTTTAATAGCACTTTCACTACCTGAATCTCAGTGATTACCTGTGTTGCTTTTTTTGTTTTTTTAAACCTGTGCAGGTGTTCTGTACTCATGAGGACCTGCATGGGGAGGATCTCCATGAATACGGAGGTCTGGAGTTTCCTCAGATCAACTATCACAAATTCAACACCCATCCCTACCGCTACTTCTATGGCTGTGGCTTTAGACACCTTGTAGGGGACACGCTGATTAAGATGGATCTCCATGGAAAACGCATGAAGGTACGTTGTTTTATTGGAGCAAAGAAAAGAGAGCTGGCATTTCCAATCTGTGGAACAAATTAACCCCCACAACTGAAATCAACAGTTTCCAGATAGAAACAGATATAATTGTTTCTATTTTAGTTCATTCACAGAGAGCGCAACTCACCCCAAAGGGGAAAGGGTTATATTAAAGTGTTTTATGCTGATGTCAGCCTTGGTAATATAGAAATCTAGTGTAGTATATTACTGTATGTATATGTAGTAACTTTTTGTGTCATTGTGAAATTATATAATGTTGTATTGAAAAACAACAGGCCTTAGTTATATACCAGGCCTCAGGGGACCCCTGGTATATAACTAGTATAAGACTGAAGACAATCCATAAAAATTGTGGGTAATATGGAGTTAACAAACAGTAAACAAAGTTAGAGAGGACTGTCCCACAGGTATTGAGATAGCATTGTTATTGTGATTTTTCTTTTATCATCATGAATGTGATATTGTGTGTAAATGTTCCCTCACAGGTGTGGGAACATCCTGGTCAGTATCCATCTGAGCCGGTCTTTGTTCCCTCTCCTAATGCTACAGAGGAGGATGATGGTGTCATCATGTCTGTGGTCATCACTCCAGACGAGGTTAGTCAGGCTCAGCCATTTTGGACAGGGTACTCTTTATAGATACAGTTTCCTCATACAAATGTAAAACATGGCTGAGCACGAGCTTGGATATCGTGCCGTTGTGTTTTCTACACTGTCTTGTACACCAAGTATTTCTTTACCCATGTCTCTGTTCTCTCCAGGACAAGAGTACATTCCTTCTGGTGTTAGATGCCAAGACATTCGAGGAGCTGGGCAGGGCGGTGGTACCTGTCAACATCCCCTATGGCTTCCACGGGACATTCAATGCCACGGCTTAGACGTCTGATGGATGTACATGTGACTTCACAGGGACACACCTACACTGTGTACATGTTGACTTAAAAGCAAAGACCCTCATTTAAAGAATTCCTTTATTTTCATGTCATAGTGATATGTTAAAGCATGCATGCCTTTTTTCAGACTTAATAAAACCTTAAGTGTCGATATAATCTGTGTTGAAATAAAATCCTTTGTTTCTATTGTTTTTCCACAGCTATCTGTAAATGAAGGTCGTGAGGTTTTTTTTTAATATCTGCTATTTCATGCACTGCTATAAAAAAAGTAAAACTGATTTTATGATACTGTTAAGGTAATGCACAAATTAACACAGAACACATTTTGGAGAAACCTCTGTGACTTTAAAATGTACAATTTCAGAAAAATCCAAGAGTCACTGAGCCTTCTGTCAATAAATGAATTCAATTCAATTCAATTTTATTTATATAGCGCCAAATCACAACAAAATTCGCCTCAAGGCACTTCATAGATACAGAGAAAAACCCAACAATCATATGACCCCCTATGAGCAAGCACTTTGGCGACAGTGGGAAGGAAAAACTCCTTTTTAACAGGAAGAAACCTCCGGCAGAACCAGACTCAGGGAGGGGCGGGGCCATCTGCTGTGATTGGTTGGGGTGAGAGAAGGAAGACAGGATAAAGACATGCTGTGGAAGAGAGACAGAGGTTAATAACAGATATGATTCAATGCAGAGAGGTCTGTTAACACATAGTGAGTGAGAAAGGTGACTGGAAAGGAAAAACTCAATGCATCATGGGTATCCCCGGCAGCCTACCTCTATAGCAGCATAACTAAGGGAGGATTCAGGGTCACCTGGTCCAGCCCTAACTATATGCTTTAGCAAAAAGGAAAGTTTGAAGCCTAATCTTGAAAGTAGAGATAGTGTCTGTCTCCTGAATCCAAACTGGAAGCTGGTTCCACAGAAGAGGGGCCTGAAAACTGAAGGCTCTGCCTCCCATTCTACTTTTAAATACCGTAATTGTCGGGCTATAAGCCGCTACTTTTTGCACAAGCTTTGAACCCTGCGGCTTTTAGTCAGGTGCGGCTTTTCTATGGATTGTCCATGATTTTTGTCATATCGTAAGACGATTTGTTTTGTTTGTTCCGCTGTTGTACGGCACAACGTTGCCTGGCGGAAGGATCGGGGTTCAAGAGTGGTATGTTAGTCACATGTCCGTCCGCCAGGCAACGTAGTGCCGTACGAAGTAGCGCGAAAAACAAACTTCAAAGTAGCACTACGCGTTCAGCGGGAGTCGTGGATGATGAGCGGCGATAAACTTGCAAAAAGCAAGTTATGCCCAACTCCACCGGTGGATTCTGACAGCGTGGAAAAGTGTGAAAACATCCACGATCACCAACGGATTTTGAAGGGCTGGACTGCTGCATGATGGAGAGGACACTGCCACGGCCCTTCTTAGGGTGTTCGACTCTGACACTGACAACGAGGATTTCTTTGGTTTTGAAAGTGACAACGAAGGAGAGAAGCTGAGAGTGGATGACGAAGCCATCCTGAGCCTGTTCGTTCCGACACTGGAGAAGAGGACTTTGGTGGTTTTTCAAAAATATTAATAAAAGGGGTGTGTCTCCAAACAGCCATCTCTTTCCTGACAATTCCCTTTGTGCATATTCTCTTACATATGATAAGTCAACATTGAAACACCTACGGCTTTTAGTCAGGTGCGGCTAATGTATGTACAAAACAGGATTTTCCCCTGATTTTAGCTTGTGCGGCTAATATTCAGGTGCGCTTTGTAGTCCGGGAAATACGGTACTCTAGGAACAACAAGTAGGCCTGCAGAGCGAGAGCGAAGTGCTCTAATAGGGTGATATGGTACTACAAGGTCATTAAGATAAGATGGGGCCTGATTATTTAAGACCTTGTATGTGAGGAGCAGGATTTTGAATTCTGGATTTAACAGGAAGCCAAAACAGGAGAAATATGCTCTCTCTTTCTAGTCCCTGTCAGGACTCTTGCTGCAGCATTTTGGATCAGCTGAAGGCTTTTCAGTGAGTTTTTAGGACTTCCTGATAATAATGAATTACAGTCGTCCAGCCTGGAAGTAATAAATGCATGAACTAGTTTTTCAGCGTCACTCTGAGACAGGATATTTCTAAATTTAGAGATGTTGCACAAATGGAAGAAAGCAGTCTTACATATTTGTTTAATATGTGCATTGAAGGACATATCCTGGTCAAAAATGACTCCAAGGTTCCTCACAGCGTTACTGGAGGCCGAGGTAATGCCATCCAGAGTAAGAATCTGCTTAGATACCATATTTCTAAGATTTTCAGGGCCGAGTACAATAACCTCAGTTTGATCTGAATTAAGAAGCAGAAAGTTAGCGGCCATCCAGCTCTTTATGTCTTTAAGACATTCCTGCAGTTTAACTCATTGGTGTGTGTTATCTGGCTTCATGGACAGATAGAGCTGGGTGTCATCTGCATAGCAGTGTAAATGTATGCTATGTCTTCTAATGATGCTGCCTAAGGGAAGCATGTATAATGTAAACAGAATTGGTCCTAGCACTGAACCCTGTGGAACTCCATAATTAACCTCAGTGTGTGAAGAGGACTCTCCATTTACATGCACAAACTGGAGTCTATTAGATAGATATGATACAAACCACTGCAGTGCAGTACCTGTAATACCTACAGCATGTTCTAATCGCTCTAATAGGATATTATGGTCGACAGTATCGAATGCTGCACTGAGGTCTAGCAGGACAAGCACAGAGATGAGTCCACTGTCAGAGGCCATAAGAAGATCATTTGTAACCTTCACTAAAGCTGTTTCTGTGCTGTGATGAACTCTGAAACCTGACTGAAATTCTTCAAATAAGCCATTCCTCTGCAGATGATCTGTTAGCTGTTTGACAACTACTCTTTCAAGGATGTTTGATATAAAGGAAGGTTGGAGATTGGCCTATAATTAGCTAAGACTGCTGGGTCTAGAGATGCTTTTTGAGTAAAGGTTTAACTACAGCTAGCTTGAAGGCCTGTGGTACATAGCCCATTATTAGAGATAGGTTGATCATATTTAAGATCGAAGAATTAATTAATGGCAGGACTTCTTTGAGCAGTTTTGTAGGAATGGGGTCTAAAAGACACGTTGATGGCTTGGAGGAAGTAATTATTGAAGTTAACTCAGAAAGATCAATTGGAGAAAAAGAGTCTAACTTAACATTAATGGTACTAAGAGTAGCTGTAGATAATATTACATCTGTGGGATGATTATTGGTAATTTTTTCTCTAATGATAAAAATTTTATTTGTGAAGAAGTTCATGAAGTCATTACTAGTTAACGTTAAAGGGATTGTTGGCTCAAAAGAGCTCTGACTGTTTGTCAGCCTGGCTACAGTGCTGAAGAGAAACCTGGGGTTGTTCTTCTTTTCTTCAATCAGTGATGAATAGTAAGATGTTCTGGCTTTGCGGAGGGCTTTCTTATAAAGACAGATAACAGATAACAGATTAAATGCCATGTTGAGGCTGTCATTTTTAGCATCTACATGGATGTTAAAATCACCCACAATAATTATTTTATCTGAGCTCAGAACTAAATCAGATAAAAAGTCTGAGAAATCAGACAGAAACTCTGTGTAAGGCCCAGGTGGACGATAGATGATAACAAGTAAGACTGGTTTCTGAGTTTCACAGCTGGGGTGGACAATGTTAAGCACCAGGCTTTCAAATGAATTAAAAGTCTGTCTGGGTCTTTGTTTGATTAATAGGCTGGTGTGAAAAATTGCTGCCACACCGCCCCCTCGGCCTGTGCTTCAAGATTTCTGGTAGTTAGAATGACTCGGTGGTGTTGATTCATTTAAACTAACATAATCATCCTGCTGCAACCAGGTTTCTGTAAGGCAGAGTAAATCAATTTGTTGATCAATTATTAAGTCTAACAGAGACTTGGAGGAGAGAGACCTAATATTTAATAATCCACATTTCACTGTTTTACTCTTTGGTTCAGATGTGGATACTGCATTGGTCTTTCTTTGTAATTGTTTATGTTTAAGTTGTTTGTTGCTGGTTTTTAGTTTGTTTTTTGTCTGTTTGGGAGCTGACACAGTCTCTATGGAGATGGGTTTTTGGGGGGGTAGCAGGAGGAGAGAAGCTGCAGAGAGGTGTGTAAGACTGCAACTCTGCTTCCTGGTCCCAACTCTGGATAGTCATACTTTGGGGGGTTTAATAAATGTGTCCATATTTCTAGAAATGAGAGCTGCTCCATCGAAAGTGGGATGGATGCCGTCTCTCCTAACAAGACCAGGTTTCCTCCAGAAGGTTTGCCAATTATCTATGAAGCCCACATCGTTTCTGGGACACCACTCAGACAGCCAGCAATTTAAGGAGAACATGCGGCTAAACATGTCACTCCTGGTCTGATTGGGGAGGGGACCAGAGAAAACTACAGAGTCCCACATTGTTTTGGCAAAGTTGCACACCGATTCAATATTGATTTTAGTGACCTCCGATTGGCGTAACCGGGTGTCATTACTGCCGACGTGAATTATGATTTTACTGAATTTACGTTTGCCCTTAGCCAGCAGTTTTAAATTTCCTTCAATGTCGCCTGCTCTGGCCTCTGGAAGACAATTGACTATGGTTGCCGGTGTCTCTAGCTTCACATGTCTGAGAACACAATCACCAATTACCAGAGTTTGACCCCCAGCGGGTGTGTCGCCCAGTGGGGAAAAACGGTTAGACACATGAACGGGTTGGTGGTGTACCTGGGGCTTCTGTTTAGGACTATGCTTCCTCCTCACCGTCACCCAGCCGCCCTCTTTCCCCAGCTGCTTGGGGTCTGCCGGGTAACAGCTAGCGGGGCCTACGCTATTTTCGGCTGCACCAGCTACAGGGGCCTGGCTAGCTATGGGTGAATGAAGGGTGCGAAGCCGAGTCTCCAATTCAGTAATCCTGGCCTCCAGCGCTGTAAATATGCTACATTTGTTACAGATATCATTACTGCTAAAGGAGGCCGAGGAGTAACTAAACATCTGACACAATGAGCAAGAAAGTGCAGGAGGGACAGGTGAAGTAGCCATGGTGCTAACGAGTCGGCTATGAGCTAAGCTAAGCTAGCGAAACAGTACAGAGACATTGAGTGAATACTTTGGTTATAAATTAGGTAGTGAGTACACAGAAAGTGTGCTTCGGATGAAGCACGAGAAGATTATACTATGAAAATAGAATGTATTTTAAAGTTTTTAATTAAATTAAATTGCTACGCAGATAAGCTACTCAGAAACACCACTGTGTTTGAGCAGGAACAGGAAGTGATACTCTACCACAGAGCGAGCGAACACCAAGTGATAGCGACACCAAGAGTGCAAGATCAGATGCTATGTCTATGAAGCTGCATTTAAACTGGCAACAATATTTATTCTCATTTTAGAAGGATATTTTACAGCAACATACAGGGGAGGAGGAATCCCCACCAGCCATGGTTTCTCATTGTAGAGGCGATATACGGTTTCTAACTTGCGTTTTAGTCCAATGTGGCACATTGTGCATAGTGCCCGCTAGATGAACTGCAATGTGTTCTTCAGAGACTTTGGGTAGTTGAAAAACAGTGCGTATGAAAGTCCAAAAGAGAATCGCTCTCCATCTTCAGTGCGGTTGGACTGAGAGCTTGGGATATGTTTTTATAACCTAACCCTACTTTAAACCTCTCCACAATTTTATCCCTTACCTCTCAGTTGTGTTCCTTGATCATCATGATGGATTTTGGTCACTCTCACAAACATCGGAGGCCTTTACAGAACAATGTAAAGGGGGCTGAATAAATACTCACACCACACTTTTCAAATTTTTATTTGTGAAAAATGTTGAAAACCATATTGTTTTCCTTCCACTTCACATGGTGAAGTATGCTTTACTTTGTGTTGATGTACCATGAAATTCCCTCAAAGTGTGAAGTCTGGAAAACCTTAAGCGTTATGAATACTATTTCAAGGCACAATAATTTGCAGCATAAAAAATTATTAGAGTGATTAGAGACTACATAAAATTATTGTATTGTGTTTTTTTGTTTTTTATTTTATTGTGTGGCTTTTTTGAACATGTTAAAGTAATAGAATAAGCTTATTTAATCAAACCCTTTCCTATTACCGAATTTCCCAGAGGAACCCACCTGAGGGATTAAAGTTTTATCTTATCTTATTATTTGTACTAATAATCATCACTGTTTCTTCATGTTTATACCATATCCTATCATAAATCCTTCCTTTTAATCTGTCACATGTGTTTGGCTGTGTTACTCCAGATACATATACATAAACAAATAGATACACCACATACATGTGCGTGTACACAAACACATATGGTGTGGCTCAGGAGGTAGAGCAGGTCATCTGCTGATTGGAAGGTTGGTGGTTCGATCAGAGTTGCTCTCCGATGGAGGGATTCGTGGTCCAGAATGTTATTTTCTTTGCTCAATACTGAAATGCTTATTTATTATATTTTTTCCAGCCTATTTTATCATCTGTTATAACACCAAAAAACTTATCTTCATGAACTCTTTCAATTTTCACAACATCTGTCTGCACATGGAACAGTTTACCTCCTCACGTCAGATTCTCCAAAAGCCTAGAAACTTTTAAAACTGCTCTTAAAACTCACCTCTTTTCATTGGCTTTTAGAAAGGTTTAATTTATTTGTTTATTTATTTTTTTATTTGATCAGCGAGGTGTTTTACGAAATTGTGTTCTATTGTATTTTTATCTGTATTTACTGTACAGCACTTTGGTCAGCCTTGGTTGTTTTTAAATGTGCTCTATAAATAAACTTGACTTGACTTGACATGTGAGTTTATTTGAGAATTCCCAAATCATTGATTGTATCAGGTGCTTTTCAAAGACCTAGGAATACTCTGGCCAGTGTTGGGGAGTAATGGGATACATGTACCGACGTTACGTATTTAAAATACAAAATATGAGTAACTGTATTCCATTACAGTTACTGTTTAAAAAGGTGATATTCAGAATACAGTTACTTTGTTGAAATAAATGGATTACACGGCGGTCTTTTCCTGTTCCATATGTTAGGCTATGACCTCTCTATTTTTGGTTATTCCACGCCGGTGGAAACCCAAACAAAAAACGCGAGGCTCTAATGCCTGTGTCTCAATCTCGCAGCCCATGTCACCTCTACTTGTGGCCCGCTTAATGGCGTGAAGAAATTATTTTTTTTAATTATTATTCAAAAATGATTTAATATGAAGGCAATAGGTGTTACAGGCATAGCCCTAAAGAATGTAGCTTCATGGGCAGTGTAGTCCGTGCTGCAGGGAGAATGGACTGCCAAACCTGCCAAACCCATTATGTGTGAAAAAGGAGAGTGGAAAATTACGAGCTGTCACCGAGCAGCAACGGGAGATGGAAGCATGTAAAAATAATTGGGGTACACAGCTGAACCTAATTAGACACGACCAGACACAAACCTTCAAAGTAAAACATGAAACTCAGACTGTTTTACAACACAAACTTGGGGACACGAACAGAGCACAAGGGGAAGACACAGGTAGGAATGATAAAACACTGAACACCAGAATCAAACCCTAAGAACTAATACAAAATCAGAAGAAACTAAAGAATAATAACAATAAACTCAAAACAATGGGTCACCGCTCCAGGACCATGATGATAATAATAACCACTGCAGCCAAAAAGAGAGCCTGATGAGCCCAATTGTAAGTAAGCTATTAAGACTCGACTGTACGCTGTGTTCGTGTTTTCCTCTGAAACAACAAGTTCTGTTGGAGCAGCCTTTCAACGCCTCTCTCTGTCTCTCACTAGCAAAGTTGACCCAGACAACAAAGTAAAGCTAGTTTTCCACTACGAGCCCGACACGAACCCGACGTATCAGCCAGAGGTCCCTTTACTACGGTTCAGAGCCGCAGATCTGTTTTATATACGCGAGGAATAGTTTTCTATACGAGATCACTGCAAAAAGTGCAGCCTTACCTAATGTCCACCTACTGTTACTCATTTATATTAAGATTTAAAAATCTAGTTGGTATTGGTATGAAGAGTAACCTTCAGTAACAATTGGAGAATTGTGGAAGTAGAGAAACAGGCTTGTAATATGTGAAGTGGTGCCTATCCCCAAATTTATGGATTGGAGACCAACTTTGAGTTAGTGTCTTGCCTAAGGGATTGAACCACCAACCTTTAATGTATCCCATATAACATCCCTTAATATATTAGTGTTTAGTGTTTATTATTTTACTATACTACTTTAATATACTATACTAGTACTTTCTTCATACCCGTATAATATAGATCAATTTATTTGTTTTTTGTCATTATTTTCTACTTCTTTTGTTCTTTGTTTTATGAATTCCTTATACAATGTATTTTTCTTTTCACATGCATTTTGTAAACCCTCAGTGATCTATGGTCAATCTGAATATTTTTACTTTCTGCTGTATTGTGTTGTTGAACAGTTTTTATTATATAATGTTACGTTGTGGAAGTACGTAAGAACGACACAAGAGCTCATCACATTTTTCTCCAGCTTTAATCTCGGCATCCCACATCTGAACTCACAACCTCCTCCTACATCCTCCTACAACCAAAGTAGTGGGCAGATCGATCCAAAAATCGATCGTATCGATACCAAGTCAGAGCAGTAAGCGTCACGTGATAGAGCGGTTGTGGCGTGCCAGACCTGTTGGCGGTCTGGTTGAATATTTGGAGCCTCGCTACCAACCCTGCATTTCATCTCCGAGAAAGTTATCCCAGAGAAAGCAAGTGTGTAAGTTCATCTCTGAATGTTTGTAAAGCGTTCCCACGTTAACCGATATATGGAGCGACTGCCTCTTCTCTCTCCCTCCCTCTCCTGCTGCTACTTCAATCATGAAACTGATCAATGATCAGCTGATCGGCTTTTCTGTTGCGAGAATTACATAGTTAATTCTTCAAAAAAGTTACTGAGGTTTGCAAACAAAGTTTTTTGCAGCTGTTTACCTAAAAATGCAGCCGAGGCGTTTTTTAAACAAACATTTCAAAATATTTATAGAACAATCAGCTGTTTTGCATCAAATCTGATGCCACACAAATTATTTGTGCCACTCCAAAAAATAATTTCTGTCCACTATGAGATGAAGGAGAACAACAGCCTGATACCTGCAGGCCTGACAACAGCAGATGTATCACTGCTGTAACACCTGTAACATTCAGCAGTCGCCTCATTGTTCTGACACACACAACAAAACTATTGACTACACTAAACACTAACTACACAAGATTTGCGCTAAACGTCGCAAATCTCTCACATCTCAAAACCGCCGTCACTCCTAATACTTCCTTCCGTTTCTTAACAACTAAATGCCATGTTTTGATTGGTCGACATGGTACATTTTTCAAACAATGGGAAAGGGTGGGGGGTGTTTTGGTTTCATCTTTGTTCACAGGCTTTCGAGTGTTTTCCTTATAAAACACAGTTTTTACCGTTTCTTCCCGCAGTAAATATAAACAACGATAGTATTCAGGAAGAAAAACAAACACTGCATTTTTTTTTTTTTTTAAATCACAACTCTGGTTTTACATGGCCGATCAACACAATTTAAAAACGGGTATAAAGTCCACACCTTTTCCGTCGGTTGTTCCGTCTGTCCTGCTCACATTTCCAATGGTTATACATAGGGCTGCTCGATTATGGCAAAAATGATAATCACGATTATTTTCACTGAAATTGAGATCTCGATTATTTGACGATATTTATTTAACCCTTTAAGACCTACTATAGAACCAAGTCCGCCAGAGCTTATATTATTTTTTTTACATGTTGTAGTGCCATTTTTGGGAGCATTTCAAGTTGCTATAAAACTGTTATAGCCCATATTTTAATAATATGTATGCATTAAGTCCATAGTAACTACATTAATTGCAAAAAAGTGCAATAAACTACAAAAAAAATAGAAAATCGTTTTTGTTTTTTTTACATATATTTCTACTTGGAGAAATTTAAGAGGTTTATCCCTCAAAACTTTAAATACAAAAAAGTTGCAAAAAAATAGTTTACAACAACAGGAAATTTATTTTGAGTGTCTTCATAGTTTTATTTTGGAGATACACCAATTTTTATATACTGCAGGAAAAACGAAAAAACAATCCTATGATGCAAATTTGCAAAGAAAACAGCATGTGCATCAAAATAAAATATTTCTAGCAGTGCAATTCGAGTTCTAAGCATCCCAGAAACTATTCAGAAAGGTCAAACATGACCAGTATAGGCTTTTAAGGCGTACAAGTAAAAAAAAAAAATTTTCCGCGAAAATGACATCACTTCCGGTTTCGGGCAGGAAATGACGGACATGCGATAGTTCGCGCTGACGTCTGTTTCACTGTGGGAAGTGTTACGAACAGCTGATCGGATCGGCAAAGCGTGTTTCTGGAGTATTATGTTTTTGTTCCTGCAAGAGCTTTTAATGCAGTTTTTGCAAAGCTTTATGTGGAAGGAAACCGTTACCGAGGACAAGCTGATGGCATAAGTTGTAAGTACAACTCCTCCGGTTTCATATGCAAAACAAATTATTGCGCTAGCTTACACGGTTCAGGTTCTACAGGGATTTAAAAATAGTTACACAAAACGGAGCGTGCTGCTCTGACCGGCTTTAAAGGGTTAACAATAACAATGTATTGAATAATGACTTTAAAAAATAATATAAAATAGTGTGCAACACCACTGAAGTTTTTTTTACCTCTCTTTTCAACCAACAGCAGTCACTCTCCTCTCCAAATAACTTCTGCTTAGCTTTCCGAGCTTCCCCCGGGTCCTCTTAATCAGCGGTCTCCAACCTTTTTTGCGCCACGGACGGTTTATGCCCGACAATATTTTCACGGACCGGCCTTTAAGGTGTCGCGGATAAATGAGGGAGGGGCTAATAATCGACTCAGTCATTTTTAATGATCGTTGAAATTCCAGATCGTAATCGTGATTAAAATTCGATTAATTGAGCAGCCCTAGTTATACACGTTGTCATTAACGTGGCTTCACTCCACATCAGCCACGCCGCTTTGCTAGCTAAAACACCGGTGTTGGCACATAAGGACGCTGTCATAGCCTGTCAACGACGTTGATTAGCTGCGCATGTACGTGAATGTGAATCGCGTGATTGGCTGGACTATGGGATAAGGTTATATACATACATAATACATAATAAATGTTTTAGTGTGTTAGTACAGGTGGCTACGGAACTGGATCAACGTCCTCCACAAGCACAGCGGCTGGAGCAAAATGATAGATTAACATAATTGGAACCAACTCCATGTACAGTGGGGCAAAAAAGTATTTAGTCAGCCACCGATTGTGCAAGTTCCCCCACCTAAAATGATGACAGAGGTCAGTAATTTGCACCAGAGGTACACTTCAACTGTGAGAGACAGAATGTGGAAAAAAAATCCATGAATTCACATGGTAGGATTTGTAAAGAATTTATTCGTAAATCAGGGTGGAAAATAAGTATTTGGTCACCTCAAACATGGAAAATCTCTGGCTCTCACAGACCTGTAACGTCTTCTGTAAGAAGCTTTTCTGTCCCCCACTCGTTACCTGTATGAATGGCACCTGTTTGAACTCATCATCTGTATAAAAGACACCTGTCCACAGCCTCAAACAGTCAGACTCCAAACTCCGCCATGGCCAAGACCAAAGAGCTTTCGAAGGACACCAGGAAAAGTATTGTAGACCTGCACCAGACTGGGAAGAGTGAATCTACAATAGGCAAGCAGCTTGGTGTGAAAAAATCAACTGTGGGAGCAATCATCAGAAAATGGAAGACATACAAGACCACTGATAATCTCCCTCGATCTGGGGCTCCACGCAAGATCTCATCCCGTGGGGTCAAAATGATCATGAGAACGGTGAGCAAAGATCCCAGAACCACACGGGGGGACCTGGTGAATGACCTGCAGAGAGCTGGGACCAAAGTAACAAAGGTCACCATCAGTAACACACTACAACGGCAGGGAATCAAATCCCGCAGTGCCAGACGTGTTCCGCTGCTGAAGCCAGTGCATGTCCAGGCCCGTCTGAAGTTTGCCAGAGAGCACATGGATGATACAGCAGAGGATTGGGAGAATGTCATGTGGTCAGATGAAACCAAAGTAGAACTTTTTGGTATAAACTCAACTCGTCGTGTTTGGAGGAAGAAGAATACTGAGTTGCATCCCAAGAACACCATACCTACTGTGAAGCATGGGGGTGGAAACATCATGCTATGGGGCTGTTTTTCTGCCAAGGGGACAGGACGACTGATCCGTGTTAAGGACAGAATGAATGGGGCCATGTATCGTGAGATTTTGAGCCAAAACCTCCTTCCATCAGTGAGAACTTTGAAGATGAAACGAGGCTGGGTCTTCCAACATGACAATGATCCAAAACACACCGCCCGGGTAACAAAGGAGTGGCTCCATAAGAAGCATTTGAAAGTCCTGGAGTGGCCTAGCCAGTCTCCAGACCTCAACCCCATAGAAAATCTGTGGCGGGAGTTGAAAGTCCGTGTTGCTCGGCGACAGCCCCAAAACATCACTGCTCTCGAGAAGATCTGCATGGAGGAATGGGCCAAAATACCAGCTACTGTGTGTGCAAACCTGGTAAAGACCTATAGTAAACGTTTGACCTCTGTTATTGCCAACAAAGGTTATGTTACAAAGTATTGAGTTGTATTTTTGTTATTGACCAAATACTTATTTTCCACCCTAATTTACGAATAAATTCTTTACAAATCCTACCATGTGGATTCATGGATTTTTTTTTTTCACATTCTGTCTCTCACAGTTGAAGTGTACCTCTGGTGCAAATTACTGACCTCTGTCATCATTTTAGGTGGGGGAACTTGCACAATCGGTAGCTGACTAAATACTTTTTTGCCCCACTGTACATCTTAACCTGAAGAACAAGCTTTGAGGACAATCAATCTCCCTGAAGACAAAAGGCAGTACGAGAGGAACTGCGTTGACTTCAAGAGTCAACAAGGTGAACAGACAGCAACACTGCCCTAAACCTTAAAGGGTTCAGCAGCATGTACAAATACCATCGTGGATGGAAGCATGCACTCCCAATCACAAGCTGGGAGGTTCACCAGCCACATCACTGTGTGTGAATGGAATTGAGAAGACTGTCTGAGTTTCACATTTGCCATACTGGGAGTTGAAATGGCAAAGGAAGAGACTGAAAAGAGTGAAAGACAAAAGGCAAAGCTGAAGAAGAACGGCCCACTGGGCCTCTGACACGCCACAACCGTGAACTGCTGCAGATGCAGGAGAGAGACAGAAGCTGTGAGAAGTGGGAAGAGAGCATAGAGAAAAAATGAAGTCTGTTGTTGTTAATGTGAGAACACATGGTAATTGGGTTGGAAAACTGTCTTGTCGAGGCAGATTAAAAGGATCGCAACAAAGGTAAAAATAAAATGCACACAAACACACATAAACAGAGAAATGTGAAGGAAAGGCAGCTTTAAGTACATGCTCTGCTGAATCTGCAGCTCCACTGCACACACATCCATTAAACCTGCCTACTAACACACACACATGCAATGAAGATCAGCTTGTTGTCTCTCATCAGTGTTAAAATAGTGTAAATTTAACAGACACTTGTTATCAAATGCTGAGTGTATCCACTGCTCTTCAGGTTGCAGGACAACCGTTTAACTTTTGTGAAAGGAAAAAAAAAAAGACAATACAAGACAATACATTTCGTTTTTAATATGGTAAATTGTGATATGCTTTCTGATTGATTGGAGCAACACAAGTAATTTACTGTATGAAGTAAATTCTCTTTTGTGATAATATTTTGAACTTGCATTCCTGTTGTCCTGTCAACTTAGTGGGTTATAAGCTGATATGCAAATTAGTTGATTGTTACAGGGAAAGATGACTCGATTATGAAACAAGTGAATAAGATGTAGCAGAGGGTTGAAATGAGTTCTGTGTTTCTGATGTATGGGTGAAGCTTGCACCCAGATACACACCTCTGAATACACAAGAACAAACTTGTTTTGTGAAATACATGACGACATGTTAATGAACAGAGGTAGTGACTCTTAAGTCTGATTTCAGACCATGTAAGCATCAGTTATTAATTAAAGCCAGAAGCAGTGACTGCGGCACTTCATGGCAGGTTCTAACCCCTACAGCATGTTGTTTCACCTCAAAGTAAGACATTTCCTGTGATTTTTCAGGCAGATTTTGGGGTTTTGTTTTAGTACCAGGCTGATTCTGCCAGTTAGGTTTGGGTTGTTTTCTTTTTGTAAGAGAAATACAGGTTTATATATATTTAGACATGTCCTGAACAAGGCCTAATATGTTTGTTTTTGTAACAGTGCACTTAGGAAAAAACCTGCCAGGTATCATCCCTCTGGGGTGATATTTTGTGTGTTGATGATTTAAAAGCAGGCCTGCAAGATTGGAAGTAAAAGTGCTATAAAATACTTTAATGAGAGCAAATACAAGGTGAGCTTCTTTAGATTACAACGGGCTTCTGAGGAAATTCACCTACCTAGGACACTGACCATATTAGATGGTAAGTCCTGTGTTTAAAAGGATTGTAGCAATTCAATCCATTTCAAAAGCGATAAGAATTGTTTTTATCTGCAGCTCCACTGCTAATGTTTTTTTCTCTGAGGGTCTTTGTGGAGGATTCGGCACAGACATGAGCGAAGATGAAGCAGGATGTGCAGTGAACACAGAACATCTTAGTGTTGGGCCCATTATCATATCACAGTTGAACTCACAGTGTGAAAAACAAGTGAGTGACATTACCTATGAAAAGTCACTGGTTACAGTAGTTTTAAATAAAAACATGGGATGATCCATGATTTGGGCAAATTATGGCAACAGTAGTGTTTCTAATGATTTTGGGAAATAAACTGCACATGGCACACGTGTGCATGTGGTGTTGGATGCCTTATTACTCCTATGACCCTACAGTTGTTTGCAAGTGTGAAGTTTGTATTTACTCACTGATTTTGGTTTCTAGGTAATTGTGGTGTGGATGCAGGCTCCAGGCGGAGCGAAGAGTTAGACCCACTAAACATGACATTAATACTAATTTTATTCTCTAACACAGGGTTTACTGGGCTGGAGTGAAGTTACTCCGGAGGAGAAGCCCTGATGTTATCTGAGAAATGATCTAACTAACCTTTTCCTTTTTGTTATTCTCCTAGTTCTGATGAGTTGACTCATGGGAGAGACCATGTGTCAAAAGGAGGGATTCCAGGTTTAACATGAAACCTGGAATCCCTGGTTTCACGTTAAACCATGATTTTTCCATGATAATTTTTCCATGGCTTTTTACTGTGATTTGTGGGATTAACGGTTCATGTACAGGTATTAAACCTCTACAAGGGGTACAGACATCTTCAGATAAGGTTTTGATGACCTATAAGTGAAGTTCACTGAACTGAAAGGAAAATGTGGATTGATGTTGGTTAATATGTTTTCCTCCTAGTAAGGAGCTACAGGTGCAGTACCTACTGCAGTACAGTAGGTTTTCTACATTGAAACTTTAAAAACATCATCTTCAAATGTAAAACTTAAAGCTGATTAACAGCAAATTTAAGAAAAGAGAATGCATTTAATATCAGGTGTCAGAATACAGGAAACCTACAAGTCTGCTAGCTTTGTGAGGAACTAAATGAACTTCCATCAGTGACACTCACAGTGTCCTTACTGAAACCAGAAAAAGCAGAGTCATCCTGTTCATGGCTGATTCTTTTGAGTACATTAGTGAAACATGATACGTGACAAGAACACAACAGATGCTCTTTGTTTTTGTGCTTAAGAAAAACCCAAATGTAAAAGACCCCTTTTAGAAAGAAAATATTTTTATATGCAGATTGATTATGTGCATCAGTTTAAAAAAAATCATCCCTCTAAGCCACTCATCCAAGTTCATCTGGTTTCACCATGCTATATATAAAACCATGCATATTAAGCTTAACTAAAAGAGTCAAAGGAATGATTTGAAAGACTGGACATGGTTATTTGCTGTTTTTTCCAGTCAGATAAAGTGATCATCTGTTACTGCTTACATTTTTGGTTGCCATTTGCTTCTGTTTTGCACAGAGTTAAACAAGCATGAAATGTCTGACTGCATCCTCTTTTGCTGTTTCTATGGTACGTGTCAGAAGGACAGTATAAAATCAGGAGTCAGCGTACGAACCAGCAGCATCTCAGAAGAGAGACTAAGCTACAGAAGGCTTAACCACAGCCATGGATACTGTCAAACATCAGAAAAAGAATACTTCAGGTAAACATTAAATGCTACTAGCTGCACACACTAACATTATTTTACTTAAATTATAACAATGTCCTTTCTGATTATGTTTTTTTCCAACAGCACTCAAAAAATCTAAGTCTGTGAAGAACATCAATCATTACACAAATGTACGCGGTCTGCCTTCTATCGAGAAGATTGTGAGCTCAGTGGAGGACACCCCCAGGCCCATCAGCACCCAGATCGTTGGTACAATCCCAGAATGGATCAAAGGAAACTTCCTGAGAAATGGGCCCGGAAAGTTTGAGATCGGAAACCACAAGTGAGTGCTGCGTCTTTGTGTGTTTATCCATTCGCTTCAGACATCATGAAGCTCACTCCCCTCTGCATTGCATCTATTTCTCTCCAGATTTAACCACTGGGTTGATGGCATGGCTCTCATGCACCAGTTCAAAATATCAAATGGGCAAGTGACTTACAAAAGCCGCTTCCTATCCAGCGACAGCTACCAGACCAACAAGGAGCACAATCGCATTGCTATATCTGAGTTTGGGACTGTAACCATGCCGGACCCCTGTAAAAATGTCTTCCAGCGCTTCCTGTCAAGATTTGAATCACACAGTGAGTATCTTGAAGACAAAGCAGCCTGTTGATGCACTTGCTATAGAATAAGTAATTCAAAGCTTTCTTTCCCTCTAGAGCCCACAGACAATGCCAACATGAGTTTTGTGACCTACAAAGGTGACTATTATGTCAGTACAGAAACCAACATCATGCACAAGGTGGACCCTGACACACTGGAGACTGAAAAGGTACCATGAGTGTAATGATATACGTGCAGCTTAAGTTTTAGTGGCACATGTATCAAACTGTAAAAGTAGGTATAGAAGCAATAAAAACTGCAAACCTTTTGTGCCATTGCATTTGTTTCTATTAGGTGGACTGGAGCAAATTCATTGCTGTGAATGGAGCCACAGCACACCCTCATACTGAGCCTGATGGTACGACATACAACATGGGAAATTCCTACACCTCGAAAGGTATTTAAGAAACATCAGATCCATTTCCACACTACAGGTTACGGATCAAAGATCTAACAGTATCTGGCATGACAGGATCATACTACAACATTATCCAAGTGCCACCAACCAAGAAAACAGAAGATGAAACCCTGGAGGGAGCCACAGTGCTGTGCTCGATTCCTTCAGTGGACAAGACCAAACCTTCATACTATCACAGCTTTGGTGAGCAAAAAGTCTCATGCAGTAAAGCATGCACATCTTGAATTTGGGAATAAAAAAAGCACAGGTATCACAATGGAGTGGTACTCTGAGTTGATGCATGGAATGAAAATGATTTAAATCATTGGTTTTCTTATAGTCCTATAGTCTTACTGGAGCTGAGTCCCGCTGCAAAGAATCATAAATAGAAACTTCTCATTTTGTTATAGCAATGTCTGAGAACTACGTGGTGTTCATTGAACAGCCCATCAAGCTGGACCTGCTGAAGATTATGACAGGCAAGCTACGAAGAAAAAGTATCAGTGATGGCTTATTCTGGGACCCCAAACTCAACACAATCTTCCATCTGATCCACAAACACACTGGGAAGGTAGGACTAACTCTAACAGAGTTTCTTTACTGCTTTTTGCCATTCTGTAACCAACTCTGTAAACCCATGTATTCACATACATCATAATCCCATGCACTGATCAGAAGTTGCCCTTGAATTTGCCCCACTCAGAGTATGGCTTAAATGTTCCACAAAGCACTTGGTCAATAGACTACAGCTCTGTGTGAACATACAGTGGGGCAAAAAAGTATTTAGTCAGCCACCGATTGTGCAAGTTCCCCCACCTAAAATGATGACAGAGGTCAGTAATTTGCACCAGAGGTACACTTCAACTGTGAGAGACAGAATGTGAAAAAAAAAAAAATCCATGAATCCACATGGTAGGATTCGTAAAGAATTTATTCGTAAATCAGGGTGGAAAATAAGTATTTGGTCAATAACAAAAATACAACTCAATACTTTGTAACATAACCTTTGTTGGCAATAACAGAGGTCAAACGTTTACTATAGGTCTTTACCAGGTTTGCACACACAGTAGCTGGTATTTTGGCCCATTCCTCCATGCAGATCTTCTCGAGAGCAGTGATGTTTTGGGGCTGTCGCCGAGCAACACGGACTTTCAACTCCCGCCACAGATTTTCTATGGGGTTGAGGTCTGGAGACTGGCTAGGCCACTCCAGGACTTTCAAATGCTTCTTACGGAGCCACTCCTTTGTTGCCCGGGCGGTGTGTTTTGGATCATTGTCATGTTGGAAGACCCAGCCTCGTTTCATCTTCAAAGTTCTCACTGATGGAAGGAGGTTTTGGCTCAAAATCTCACGATACATGGCCCCATTCATTCTGTCCTTAACACGGATCGGTCGTCCTGTCCCCTTGGCAGAAAAACAGCCCCATAGCATGATGTTTCCACCCCCATGCTTCACAGTAGGTATGGTGTTCTTGGGATGCAACTCAGTATTCTTCTTCCTCCAAACACAACGAGTTGAGTTTATACCAAAAAGTTCTACTTTGGTTTCATCTGACCACATGACATTCTCCCAATCCTCTGCTGTATCATCCATGTGCTCTCTGGCAAACTTCAGACGGGCCTGGACATGCACTGGCTTCAGCAGCGGAACACGTCTGGCACTGCGGGATTTGATTCCCTGCCATTGTAGTGTGTTACTGATGGTGACCTTTGTTACTTTGGTCCCAGCTCTCTGCAGGTCATTCACCAGGTCCCCCCATGTGGTTCTGGGATCTTTGCTCACCGTTCTCATGATCATTTTGACCCCACGGGATGAGATCTTGCGTGGAGCCCCAGATCGAGGGAGATTATCAGTGGTCTTGTATGTCTTCCATTTTCTGATGATTGCTCCCACAGTTGATTTTTTCACACCAAGCTGCTTGCCTATTGTAGATTCACTCTTCCCAGTCTGGTGCAGGTCTACAATACTTTTCCTGGTGTCCTTCGAAAGCTCTTTGGTCTTGGCCATGGCGGAGTTTGGAGTCTGACTGTTTGAGGCTGTGGACAGGTGTCTTTTATACAGATGATGAGTTCAAACAGGTGCCATTCATACAGGTAACGAGTGGAGGACAGAAAAGCTTCTTACAGAAGACGTTACAGGTCTGTGAGAGCCAGAGATTTTCCTTGTTTGAGGTGACCAAATACTTATTTTCCACCCTAATTTACGAATAAATTCTTTACAAATCCTACCATGTGGATTGATGGATTTTTTTTTCACATTCTGTCTCTCACAGTTGAAGTGTACCTCTGGTGCAAATTACTGACCTCTGTCATCATTTTAAGTGGGGGAACTTGCACAATTGGTAGCTGACTAAATACTTTTTTGCCCCACTGTACATAAAAAGTATTTTGAGTGCTCAAATTGAATAAATACCAATATAGATTCCATATTTAGCAAGAAGATGGAGTATAAAATTTTCAAACAAGGCGGGGGTCACGTGATGCGTCGAGCTGAGCAGACGTGAGTTTATGAGCTCTGCACTGGACAGCTGTAAAATATTGGTATTTTAGCTCATTTTTGCCAACAAGTTGCCTCAAATATCTATATAATGTCTCTAGACGAGTTTTTCGCACACCCTGGATCAAGCAAAAAGAGAGAAATGAGCAAACGTGGAGTCAAAGCAAAAGCTAGCAGTGACCTGGTAGCTAGCAATTGCCCCAAAAAGAAGACCATGTGCGACGCTGAGGATGCACTAAGTACACTGCGGGATGACGTGATTGTGGACAAGGTGACTTCTAACATATCTAAGTATATGGATATCAAGATATCCGAAGTCATAAAGCCAATAAACGAGCTCACTGAGAAATTTGACAATCTGATAGAAAGAATGGAAACAGTGGAGCAGCGGGTCTCGGACTTGGAAGATGTCACGGCTACAAATGAGCCACGTATTGCCGCTCTCGAGACCCAGCTTAAGAAGGCCATGGAGCGTCTGGAAAGCTTTGAGAATCAGAGCTGGCGGCAGAACATGAGGATTGTCGGGTTAAAGGAAGGCGCGGAGGGTAGAGCACCAGTGGAGTTTTTTTAAAAATGGATACCAGAAGTCCTGGGCCTTCAACAGGGTGCCATTACAGTCGACAGAGCCCATCGCACTGGACCACCTATGAGGCTTACCGGCACGGAGGGACCGCGTGCAGTACTGGTCCGGCTTCATTACTACACCGATACACAGAGGATTCTCCAGGCTGCCAGGGCTAAAGGTACCGTAAACACAGAGGCAGGAAAAGTATCCTTCTATCAGGATTTCTCCGCCGAGGTGGCTCGAAAGAGAAAGGAGTCGGCGAATGCGCGTAAAGCTCTCCGAGAGGCGGGGATCAAATATTCCTTCCTTTATCCAGCCATCATTAAAATATTTAACCCCGATGGCACCAGCATCTCCCTCGCGACCACCCAGGACGTCAAGGACTATGTGAGCAAATTGCCAAGACCTAAATAAACTGTTGGTGCACGACAGCGTCATTGTAACGTAAGTTACAAACTCGAGGCTTACAGCATTATAGTATTGATAATGAGCTAAGGTATAGAGACTTTGATTTTTGACATAGACTCCAGTGCAGGGATGTTACGCGTTTGTGGCCCCCCACAGCTGTACTTTAGAGTAGGGTACATCTAGATGTGTAATTTATTTTTTGTTATTTTGTGTTATTTGTGTTGGGGAGGGTTGAGGCTTCCAGGCTTTGTGTTCAGGTTTTGCTGGGAACCAGTGTTCTTGTTTTATGCTCAATTATTTTGGTTAATAGGCTCAGACTTGTTAAATGTAGATTTGGTTAAATATGTAAACAGCACAATATATACATTACTTTTCCTATATGTCAGTTAAGATAAGTACTTGGAATGTTAAAGGGTCCAACAATGTGGTGAAAAAAAAGTCCATTTTAAATTCTCTGAAGAAAGATTTGACTCACATTGCTTTTTTGCAAGAAACCCATTTGACAGATGATGAACACAGAAAATACTGTAGAGAATGGGTTGGTCAAATTTTTTTCTCATCCTACTCCACAAATCAAAGGGGGGTTATTACCCTTATACACAAAAATCTTCCCTTCAACGTTATAGCCACTCACAAGGACAATGAAGGAAGATATATATTGGTTAAAGGGATGTTGCATGGGGAAACTGTTCTCCTAGGTAATATATATGCGCCGAATGCACAGGATGGCGAATTTTATACGGTATTATTTAGTCAATTAGTGGACATGGACTGTGCTAATATAATATTAGCGGGTGACTTTAACTGTGTTTTATGCCCTAAAATGGATAAATTTCCCCCACAATCTATCTTGACCAAAAACTCCAAAGCCCTTTGGCAAATTATAAATGAGCTTGACCTTATAGATGTCTGGCGACACTATAATCCACTATCTAAGGAGTACACTTTCCATTCTAACCCTCACTTGTCAGCATCTCGTATAGATTATATTTTTATGTCCAAGTGTATCAGTCAGTTAGTTCAGCAGGTAAATATTGGTCATATAGGTCTCTCTGACCATGCTCCTGTTGTCTTAACCATTCAACCCATGAGACATATTGAGCGCTCTAGGTCTTGGAAGATGAGCACACTGTCTCTTTTGGATGAGAAATTTATACATTTCATAACAGAGCAAACAACAGTATTCTTAGAAATAAATGATAAAGAGGAGATAGACACGAGAACTTTATGGGATAGCTATAAGGCTTACATGAGAGGGATGATTATTTCA
Source organism: Astatotilapia calliptera (assembly GCF_964374335.1). Lineage (NCBI taxonomy): Eukaryota > Metazoa > Chordata > Actinopteri > Cichliformes > Cichlidae > Astatotilapia > Astatotilapia calliptera. Next base: position 40,190,586 of record NC_137435.1, on the reverse strand, counting down.
TACACAAGTCATAAAAGGAAGCAACGATTAATAAGGCAGTTAGAGATCGAGAATAATATCAAAAAGCTGGAGAAACAATACTATGTAACAAAATCAGCTGAAACATTAAGTGAGCTTAATATTGCCAGGACATCTTTGCGTAATTTGATAATGCGAAAGGCTGAAAGAGATGTCCTTCTTGCCAGACAACGGCTTTTTGAATCAGCTAGTAAGCCTAACCGCTTTCTGGCTCGTCTTGCAAGGAATACTCCATCAAGTTCCTTTATCACAGCTATTGTGGATGTGAATGGTGAAAGACAAGTAGGAAACCGTCAGATTAATGAGTGCTTCAGAGAATTCTATACAAACCTATATCAATCTGAGATGGACATAACAAGGCTTAACTCAGGCTTCTTCCTAAACGACTTAGTATTCCCTCAGCTTTCTGAAGATCAGGTAAGCCTGCTGGAGTCACCCATAACAATGATAGAGGTGGATAAAGCTATATCTGCACTCCAGTCAGGGAAATGTCCTGGGGCAGATGGTTTCCCAGTAGAATTTTTTAAGGTAATGAAAATGAAGTTAAATAGTTTATTATTAAGGGTTTTTAATAAAGCATTTGAAGAATCGAAACTCCCAGAATCTATGTACCAGGCTAATATAACATTGATAGCTGTTCTTGGAGTTAAAATTGGGGATAGACAACATAAAATTCTGCTTTATGCAGACGATATTCTTCTGACACTGACTGACCCGGTTAACTCTTTACCCGTTCTTATTAGGATTTTGGTCTTATATCTGGATACAAAGTAAATTTTGATAAATCTGTTATAATGACTTTGTGTAGTGGAGGGGATAATGAACCTTTATATGTTAAACCCTTTCATTGGGCACCATCAGGTTTTGTATATTTGGGAGTTAAAGTTACACCAAATGTTGGACACTTATATAGAGAAAATATTAATGGAATGGTTCAAGATCTTCGGGAGATGCTGACAAGATGGAGATCACTTCCGATATCATTTTTGGGAAGAATAAATCTCATTAAAATGGTAATCCTACCGAAAATATTATATCCCACAGGCATGTTGTTTGCAATCTTGAAATCAGAAGATATTAAAGTAATTAACAAGGCTATGGTGGATTTCATTTGGGCAGGAAGAAAACCCAAAATTAAATTGGAGACACTACAGTTACTGAAAGATCTGGGCGGGTGGGGAGTGCCAAACATAGAAAATTATGTCCTCTCAATACAAGCGAGGATTCTTTCTTCCTGGATACATGAACATTCTGATCTGCCATGGCTAAATATTGAGGAAGTATTATGTAAACCATCCTCACCTGTTAACTTCTTAGGGAAACGTCTAAATGACTTACCTCACGTAATAAAGCATAACCCACTGATATATAATGCTATGTGGACGTGGGGAAAACGGAGAAAAAATTTTAACAGTAGTCTTCCGTTTAATATCTTGTCAACGTTTATAAATAATCCAGACCTTCTGCCACAAAACATAGGGTCAAGCTTTGTGGGATGGCATAAAGTAGGTGTAAAGAGGTTTTATGACCTCTTTAAACATGGTGAGTTTAAATCATTTGAATCCTTGAAGTCCCAGTATTCTATGTCAAAGACTGAGTTTTATAAGTATTTGCAATTGAGAAATTATGTGTTAAAAAAATGCTAAAACATTACGAATCTCAACTGCCTCTTTTCGGTTGGAGAAATTTTTTCTGGATAATAGGGAGCATAAACATTTTGTATCAAAGTTTTATTCCGAGATTTATGCCCTAATCGTGGATAAACTGGCATGGTTGAGAAAATCTTGGGGGACGCTGCTTAAATGTCAAATAGATATACAGGCATGGGACAAAATCTTGCTCCTTCCATCCAAAATCTCTGTTTGTAACCGATTTAAAGAACTGCAGTACAAAATTTTGCACAATGTGTATATTTCTCCATATATTTATAGTAAGTATAATATGGGAATATCTCCAAACTGTCTCAAGTGTAAGGTCAGAGTGGGCACTAGATTCCACTGCTTGTGGGAATGTGCTATTATTCAGTCATTTTGGAAAGAGGTCTGCGCCAATATTAGTACAGCCATTGGTCATCAGGTGACAGAAAACCCATTAATGTGTATATTGGGATATATTCCTGTCTCACTGGTACAACATGAGCATGTAATTCAGTCACTGTTAATGTTGGCCAGGAAAAGCATTATGTTGAGATGGGTGGGGGCTGAGCCTCCCTCAATTTCTCTATGGAAGTCGCTCATCATTGAAGTTATGACTCTGATCAGGATGGGACATTATATTGATGGGAGCTCCCGAATTTTTGTGGACAAATGGAAGAGACCACTGGAAGCACTGGGAGTAACCTATAAACTGGATCCTAGAGGACAACAGTTATGGACATAATGTTGTAATATTCTAGTGCTGTGTAGTGTTATTATTTTGGATGTGAACCAGTCTTATATTTGTTGGGGGAAAAAAGTTAAATAAAAGTTTAAAAAATGTCAAAAAAATAAAAATAAAAAATAAAAAAAATTTTCAAACAACATTAAGCTGCACCTATAAATTGCATGGGTGTAATTCATAAAGACACTCAAGTGCTTTTAAGTGGTGAGTAACACCAAAGAAATATAATTTCCCCCACCAAACAGAAGCCTAAAGTTTTTCTGAATACGTTATTCTAGGCTATATTATTTATTTAAGAAATGCTCCATATGTATTCGGGCACTTGTTAGTCAGTGCAAACAAATCTCTAACTCCAGTGCCCATATGGTGTCACAGAGCCCCAACAGCAGAATTTAAGTGGAAACTAAAACCTAAAAGACCGAAACTCTTAAAATATAACAGTGAATTAATTTACAGTGAAAATATTACAACTAAAGTTTTACAAATTTACGGCGATGATACTGGTTCCCAATGGACGGGTGTGGACAGGTTTGATATGGGAAACATGAACATCAATTCAAGTCAAAGTTTATTTATATACCACATTTTGAAACAACCTCTATTGACCAAAGTGCTGTGCAAGTTATATAAAATATACACTGTATAAAAACACTTGCTAAATTAACAATAAATATAAACAAAAAATCTAAAGTTTTATTTACTTGTTTTATTAATCAATCAAAGCTTTATTCGCCACATGCAGGTTGCCCTCCAGTGAAATGGGACACCCCCCCGAGCTTACGCACACACACAACACAGACATTACATGGGGATACAGGTCAGAGATCGGTAGCGTTACAGAAAAACACTGAAATGTACACTACAGTGGGAAACTACAAGAGGAAAAAAAGAGACCTCTACTCATGCTGTGCTTCCATGGTAGGACAGCATGAGAACAGGAAACAAAAAAAACTCCTCTGCACAAAAAAAGCACATATATGTCCACAGCACAACTTTGTGAAAGACATGACAAGCCATAGGATTGGGTGGGGGGTGAGGAGTAATCCGAAGCGAACACAGCAGTCGCCCTGTACAGCGCTACCATTCCAGCGCGGCACATAGACCCACCGTGTTCCCCCGCAGGAAACAAACATCGAAGGCGTTTGGAAAGAGAGGGGGATGAGTGTGTGCTTATCAGTGTAAGTGTATGTGTGTGCGTGTTCATAGTTCAGCTGAGACAGTGTCCTTCGCCCTGCTAGGCTAAGTAAACAGTCTACCAGCCAACCCAGGTGGCCTTGCATGGAATGGGAAGGAACAGACTCAACACAGTTGTTATCAGGGAGTGGTGTGACAGTCGTGCTTTAGCAGCGTTCAGGTCCCCAGGGCAAGCTCCAGCCTTGTGCATTCTTTTCTCACAGACTCTGTCCTGCTGAGAGAAACTGATGTTGATGACCGGGAATCTCTGGCTGTTAAGTTAGCCTTGGAGGAATAGCGACACTTGCTAGAGGGGGCAGAGCACTATTCATGAACTGGGCTTATCATAAGAATTTAAGATATCTCAGAACAGATAAAAAGGTTAAACATCCAGCAGGCCTGCTGAGATTTATTCTTTGCATGCTTTACCTTCTCCATCTCCTACCACCCAGGGCCAAGGAACATCAAGCCTAATGCTCTCTCCCTCACCAGTTTGCCACCAGCATCAATTCCCCAGAGCGTGCCAGTATCCAGCTTGGTTCCTGTAAGGTTGGTGGCCTGGGGAATCAAAGACACCATCCGACACGGGGCAAGACCTCCCAGGAGGCAGTTCGTCCCTGCCTCCCCCTGCACCACGGTGCTCCATTGGAGTCACATGTCCAAGTTCTCATGTTATCCCGGCTTGAGTAGAACAATTTCCTTACTCAGTTCTCACTTTTGGTGGGATTCATTAGAAAGAGAAATGAAGGATTTTGTAGCTACTGGTTTAACAGAAAACGTTAAAATGCATGAAGTGATGGTGCTTTTTACTTCAGTGCGAACAGCTCATGAATTTCAAAGCAGTTCTACAGTCCAACACTGGTCTCTCAATCTCCCGTTGGAGAGCTGTGAGCTTCGCCATATTGCGTTCTGTGATGTTGTCATTTCTTGTGCTCAAGGAGCCGATTTCTGAGAACTCACGGCAGTGTGCCTCCCCAAGATGTCATCCAATTTGTGCCCAGAGATCTTATTCCGAGCGAGCCCTTCCGAGATGTATCCAGTCTGCAGTCAGAGATCTTATTCTGAGTATTCACAGCAGCCGTAGCCTCTCCAAGATCTTATCCGTGCTGACTCAATGAGCCCATTTTGAGAAACTCACGCCTCTCCCATCGTTCCAATCCCAGCGGGCAGCCTCGTGGGGGTTTGAACAGCCGGTTCTGCTTTCTTAATTCTTCGATAAGTCAGGGCCAAGCCAGCTCCGATCCGCCAGAACCCTGTTACCATGGTTCCGAATAGGTAGATAGCTTCAGCACTCAGGCTCACCCAAGCCCAGACTTCTCGTTGAGAAAGGGGTGTCAATTGCATTTAGGGACCAGTTGATCCAATCCATAATTCTTTTAGGTTTTAGAGAACAGACTGAGAGAGAGAATGTTCCAGGGAAAAGTAATAAAAAACACGAGACAAGACAAGGACATGAGGAGATAAACAGGGAAGATAAGGGAGAGGAGAGGAGAAAAAGTGCGACCGCCTTCGCTGAGAGCCAAACGAAAAGAGAATTAATTGCATGAAAATCACAGTATTCTGTTCAACTAAACCTAAAAGCAAGCAAGAACAAATGGGTTTTCAAAGTGTTTTAAAATGATTGAGAGACTGGACAGCTCCAGTGTGAAAAGGTAAGTTATTGAAAGATTAGGAGCCACCACAGGCTCTATTGCCTCTGGTTATAAACCTGGATAACAGAATCTCCAGGAGCAGCTGGTTCGTGGACCTCAGACATTATGAATCTTCATATTTCTGGGAAAATTTAGGTAAACAGAAACAAGAGTGATCATGGGACAAATGAAATTTGGAGAGAACCTTTTTTGATTCAGTACATAATGGAATGCTGTTAGCGGACAACCACATCTTTTGACCTAGTTGGCAGGATGTATGTTTACAATTGGCCAGAGAAGCTTGGGCGGACTTTCAAAGGTGGCGGCAATGGCAAATATGGTGGAGGTCAGAAGGAACAGAGAGCTCACTTCCAGTTGTGTTTAAGACTGGTGGTTAATAGCCAGGGGAGGCCTCGAATGATGACAGCCTGGTGGCAGATGAAGTCATATTGTGAGGATACGCTATCTAGTATAGCTGAGAACTGTCTAGGATAGCTGAGTGGTTGGCGGAAGTGACACATCTGAGTGCAGTTCTTGATTTGCTAGCTCAGTTTGGCCGGTCTGCGGGTGGAAACCTTATGACAGTGACCTGGGGCTGCTTCACAGCATCTTCTGGGATGTGGTGAAGCCGGAAAAGCAGGGTCTGTGAGGACTGGCTGGACTCAAAAGCAGCGGTCTGAGTGGTCCTGCATTTGATTTAAAGCTGATCTGCAGCAATGGAGGTTGATCAAGCCTTGAAAGCTGGTGCTAATAATTCCCACAGGTGTTCCAACTTTTCTGGATTACTTACAGCCCCATCTGTCTGCATAAAACCAATGTTGGAACTAGGGGTAGGTTTTGATTATCGATTTTCCGATTTTAATTGATTCTAGCTTTAACCTCCTAAGACCCAAACTCTTCCACGGCATGCATTTTTAATTTCTCTTTGATAATTGGGCATATTGGAGCCCGATGAATGTAAAAACAAAGAATCACCAGATTTTTTTTTTACCAGATTTTTGTTCCTAAGAAAAATGAGAGCCACGTATGAGGATATTCGTTTTAAATTTTGATGGAACAGTGGCAGTATAATGTCCTTGTAAGTGGATATCAGGCCCTTGTAGAGCAAAATTCAGTATTTTGGTCTAGACAACCCAAAATGCGATGTCCACATATGTGGACACCAGGTCCTAGGAGGTTAATAATGTGATATCGATTCATTAAAATCATAAATCGATTTTTAAATATAAATTTATTTTACCCGAAATGCCAGAATCTCAGGTTGAACCTTACAAAATTTCGACAACCACCAAACAGCTTAAACAGTAAATGAGAGCAGGTACACTGATTCTGCACAAAGACGTAAACACAAAGCGTGGACCCGCGGATCAGAATCAGTGAGCTGTCGGCTTTCAGCCCTGACGGCGTGTCCGTGTACGAGCACTCGGGTGAAAAAGCCAACAGCTCACAGATTCTGATTCATTGGCAGGTCCACGCTTTGTGTTTACATCTTTTTTTGCGCTCGATTCTGCTTGAAGCTGTAGGCTTTGTCTCTCTCCAAACAAATTTGACTGAACCAGTAGCAAAAGAAGATCCAAACTAAGCCTCACATTTCGCTTCACATAAACATCGTCATGAATTCTCTCTGACTTTTGCTGTTTTGCTTCCACCACAGTAAAATCACTTCCTGCAGAGCTCTCTGTCTCTCTCTGTACTTCGAGAATAAAAACCCTCTTTTCTGCATTATTCGCTTGCTTTACCACACACCAATCTACCGTTATGTACAGCGCTGTTGGCCGCTGTGTCTTTGTTTTTGTTTTTAATTTAACTGACTTCCGAGAACAAAGTCTAATTTCTGCTGTTCAATACTGAAGAAATTTTAACTTTTTTAAATTATGCAAAACTGCAAAACACTTGGCTGTGTCTCTAATAAAACCTCTAACTTTGCTCTGCTTCACTTCAGCAGCATCAGCTAATGTTTATATGTTGATTCATGGTTTTCTTCTGTTTTCGTTCTACTGCAGAAATTTTTTAAGGTGGTTATCTGCTATAAAAACACAGGCCAGGAAAATCTCCTTTGTGTTTTTCCTGTGTTTTATGCTCTGTTATGCTCTGTTACCAAAATGCTCCGGTACCTCTTGCCAGAGGTGAAGAGTGTGTGAGAGGGTTGTGTGGGGTCATCCACAATGCTGGTGGGTGCAACAAGTGTCTGTGATGGAGGGAAGAGGAGGCTTCGATGATCTTCTTAGCTGTTCTCACTATCCGTTGTAAGGTACTGTGATCCATAGGGTGCAGTTACCATACCAGACAGTGATGCAGCTCCTCAGGATGCTCCCAATAGTCCTCCTGTAGGTGGTGGTGAGAATGGCTGGTGGGAGATGGGCTTTTCTCAACTTCCGCAGGAAGTAGAGAGGCTGTTGGGCCTTCTTAGTTATGGAGCTGGTGTTGAGGGACCAAGAGAGGCTCTCTGCCAGGTGGACACCAAGGAATTTGGTGCTCTTGATGACCTCCACAGAGGATCCATTGATGTTAAGTGGACAGTGATCTCCTGAAGTCAACAATCATATCCTTTGTTTTGTCTACGTTCAGAGACAAGTTGTTGACTCTACACCAGTCTGTTAGTTCTTGTACCACCTCTCTGTACATTGACTCGTCGTTCTTGCGCATGAAACCCACCATAGTCATGTCATCAGTGAACTTGATGATGTGGTTCAAACTGTGCATCGCTGCACAGTCATAAGTCAGCAGAGTGAACAGCAGTGGGCTGAGCTCACAGCCCTGAGGGACTCCAGTGCTCAGTGTGGTTGTGTTAGAAGTGCTGTTACCGATCCGGACTGTCTGAGGTCTCTCCGTCAGAAAGTCCAGGATCCAGCCACGGAGGAAGGTGTTCTGGCCCAGCAGGCTCAGTTTAACAATCAGTTGCTAAGGAATGAGTGTGTTAAATGCTAAACTGAAATCTATGAACAGCATTCGTACATACATGTCTTTATTGTCCAGGTGGGTGAGGGCAAGACGTAGGGTGGTGGCGATGGCGTCATCTGTTGACCAGTTGGGGCGATAGGGGAACTGCTGTGGGTCCAGTGTGGGTAGCAGCCGGCTCTTAATGTGCCTCATGACGAGCCTCTCGAAGCACTTCTTCGCGATGGGTGTGAGTGCAATGGGATGGTGCAATTAATGCATTAACCCCAAGAAAGACAATGCAGTGGTTGCTAGTGTCAATCTTCCGAAATCATGCAAGCAGATTCATCCAGCTCACAAAGACGTACTGAAAACACCAAACAACACACTGGACAAAAAAATGTCACCCCCTACCTACTACATATATTTTTCTGAAGTGAAAAAACTGCAACATATCGCAGGGAAAATGTCACAGCTGAGGAATTTAGTGAAAGACTTTATACTTAGCTTTTAGGAGACGCACTAAGGCCAAGTGAATAAACACATTTTTCCATAAAGGTTCATTCATAAAGAATAATTTGCAGTAATGTAGCACAATGTAAAGGTGATTAGTGTCATAATTTTTCTTCAAGAGATATACTAAAAATAAAGATATCTTTGGACACAAAGATTCGTAGAAATGTGAAGACGTAAAAACACAACTTTATTGTTTTTGTCATTAAAAATCAATGAATAATCGTAACTAATGACTGAGATCTGAATACTGATCATAATAATTGTGATACTAGTTTTGGCCATAGTTGTCCAGCCCTACATTGTAGTATGAGTGAAACTTGCAAAAGGAATGCCAATTTCCACCTGACACCTGGTGCTCTGCTCTAGCCTGTAATATTAGTTCCTGATTGACCTTTACAGTAGCTACGCTTGTGAATGTTAGATAAAATGTTAGCTATGTTGTTTTTTCCTGTGTTTCACTGTGTTTAGAGTTAAGTAGTTCAGCTTTGGTTAAGTGTATCCGTTGCTTTCTTTGGTTGTGAGAGCTGTGACACCATGGGTGTAGTGGGTTGGAAACTTGTGTGAAGACCTGTGATGTGAAACCTCTCGTTATGACTATTAGAGATGATATCTGCTTTCCATAAATGTTGCAAATGCTAAAGTTTCAAGTGACGATTTCCATTTGAACATTTAGTAACTTAAGATGGTTTGTTACTTTTTTTTTTTTTCCTATGCTGTGTTTTGGAACCATTAGAAAGGTGAAAAAACTCAGATTAATTTAAATATTAAGTAAAATTATTTTAATATGAACTATTATGTAATCAATGAATGTAAACAGTGCCACAGTGCATTTCCATTGTTGTTTTTGTGTTTCAGGTAAGCTCCCTCAAGTATCTTGCAAAGCCACTATCAACCTTCCATCAGATCAATGCATATGAGGAGGATGGATTCTTGATCATAGATTTGTGTGCATCAGATGATGGCCAGGCAATCACAAGCTACAACATCCAGAACATGCGTAAGTCTGGAGAAGCTCTTGATGAGGTAAGTTAGTTAAGTAAAGCTCATTACTAACTTTCCTGTGCAGTTTATGGAAAATGATTATGCTGTTTTTGGTTTATCTGAAGAAAAGATTGCTTGTTGAATAGGGCTGCCACGATTAGTCGGACTAGTCACGAATTAGTAGGATTTAAGAGTGTAATAACGGACTGAAACAGAAGATGGCAGCACTGCATGTACAAGGATGCCAGCTGCCGTAAAACCCCAAAGAAGAAGAAACTGTTCCAGAATTCATAGCGCGACCCATCGCGGCCCTGCTCAGTTTCCAACAATGGCAGCAGCTAGTTAGTTTTAATGTTACTCGTATTATTCTTTCAGGGTCACAAAATAAACGTTTAACATATTTTCAGGCGAGAATGTAGCTGTGTAAACCTCAAATATCTGCTCAGTTTATCAAGACACCACATATTTTCAAAAGCGCTCCGACGTTTTCGGAGACGTCTGTTACCCACTAGCTCGATAGCTAGCTGGGGGCAAGGCTCACTAGAGCCGTGAGAACACCGGACTCCCGGCAAATCGTTTTCAAACCCACCGCGGTCTTTCGCTACTCAGGTTAAACAAACACAAGTCACTTAAATAACTTAAAAATGTTGTTGTTTGGCTTTTTTCAGTATTTTTCTTGTTGCTGAGTAAATCGGTTTGGCTGAGATTAAAGTTATAGTTTTTACACAGCTGAATAAACGTCAAGCAGACAGCTGATTATCAGAAGTGTGAGATGCTGGAGTATATACTCCGGTGTCCTGTTATATTTTAGATAGCAAGGAGCAGACGGCTGAGTTTATTAAGCTTCACTGAAACAATCTGCAAATTTCATTAAAATTTAATAGACTATCATCTTGTCTTTATTTTTAGTTAGCACATACCTTAAACACTTCAAGCTGTAAGCTAATGATAGTTATAAGAGCAGATGCTGCTGGTGCAATAAGCTGTATGCTGTACATCCAATGGATGATGATCTGATTAGTCGACTAATCGCAAAAATAATCGGTGACTAGTCGACTATCAACATAATCGTTTGTGGCAGCCCTATTGTTGAAGTTAACAAGATCTTCCTCGTCAGGTGTACAACACCTTGAGTAGAGCCTTCCCCCGGCGATTTGTGCTGCCTCTCAATGTGGGCCCTGACACACCCTATAACCAGAACTTGATTACCCTGCCGAACAGCATAGCTACTTCTGTAAGAATTGCCAAGAACAAGGTAGGGCAAACAGCATGATTAACATACATGTATCAACATGTTACTACTCCCATTCTTATAGTTTCAGTTTTTTATTGTAAATATCCCGCAAAAACAGGATTTTACAGTCTACAGTCTCTTCTATATAAACGCTTAATTGGACTTTGCTATTAAAATGTCAACATGTAGCACTTTCACTACCTGAATCTCAGTGATTACCTGTGTTGCTTTTTTTGTTTTTTTAAACCTGTGCAGGTGTTCTGTACTCATGAGGACCTGCATGGGGAGGATCTCCATGAATACGGAGGTCTGGAGTTTCCTCAGATCAACTATCACAAATTCAACACCCATCCCTACCGCTACTTCTATGGCTGTGGCTTTAGACACCTTGTAGGGGACACGCTGATTAAGATGGATCTCCACGGAAAACGCATGAAGGCACGTTGTTTTTTTTTTGTTTTTTTTTTGAAACGATGATTTATTGATTTTGTCAGAACAACACGAACAGCAACAAGTCAGCACAGCCAAGCACAAAAAAAAAAAACAAAAAAAAAAACAAAGCAAATGCAGGTATATGAGTTACCAGTACACACGCCTGGGACAAAATATGTAAAGCGTTTCACATTCGAAGTCAAGGGAAACAATAAATAAAAAAATAAAAATAAAAAAAAAAGGGGGGGGGAAAACACAGACATTAATCAGTGTGTTTAAAAACAAACTGCGAGTCCCCTTTATGTAATAGCACAGTAAGGTCATGAGGTAGGTGATCAAGCAGAGGCTGCCATATGCTACAGAATGCATTACAATTGCCCTTTATGATGGCACTGAGGCGCTCCATCGGCAGCACCCTGAGCAGTTCTCTGTACCACTGTGTAACAGTAGGGGGCCGTCTCTGAATCCATTGAAACAGTACACATCGCCTCGCCAAATGTAAAAGTTTACTTAACAAAAGCATCTGTACAGAAGACAGAGAGAGCCCTTCTATAGATAGACCCAGAACGAACAGCATAGGGTTCAGTGGGATCGTTCGGTGGAAAATAGAGCAAAGCTCTATAGCAATATTCTTCCAAAATCTAGTAATCAAAGGACATTGCCATATGCAGTGGTAATAGGTCCCTACAGCCGTATTGCACTTCACACAAAGAGCAGAGATCTGAGGGTGAATTTTATTTAGGAACTCCGGCGTACGCTGTAGTCTATGTAAGATTCTGTACTGGCTTTCCTTTAGTCTGTTACAGGGAAACAATTTCATGGCAGATCTGAAAGTTTTGGACCATGCTTCCGCACCAACCTGAGCTTCGAGGTCGGTTTCCCACCGAACCCTGGCCTTATCAGTGGTTATAAAGTTCAAAGACAACAATTTCCCATAACAAAGAGAAATAAATTTCTTTTTTGTAGTCATTTCCTCGTTAACTTTGAGAAGAAAGCTTTCAACAGGGTTCAAAACTGGTTGATTGGCTGGAAATTTAAGGGAGTTCACATAATGCCTTACTTGCAGGAATCCAAAGAAGTGTTTCTGTGGTAAATTATACTTAACTTGAACTTGATTAAAGGCCATAAAACTACCCCTTTCGAACAGATCACAAATAAATCTTATACTTTTAGAATACCAATCATCAAATATATTAATGCCAATACCCGGGGGGAAAGCTTTATTCCTAGTTAGAGGCTGCAGTGCACTAGAGAAACCTCTTCTTCCGACGTGGGCAGTAATATTACGCCAAACCTTTAAAGTGGGCATCAAGACGGAATTAGTTCTGACACCAAGAGGGAGGTCCGCCAGGTCAGTGGATAAGAGACTAAGAGGTGAGAGAGGGTCACAACACCAGGCATCTACCGATGGTTCGCCCCGGTGAAGGAAGGAATGTAACCACCCTGAGATTATTTGTGCATGACAAGCCCAGTAGTAATATAAAAAGTTAGGCAGTGCCTGACCCCCCTCATCCGTGGGCAGTTGTAAAATCTGTATCTTTAGTCTAGATTTCTTCCCACGCCATATGAATTTAGAAAGACATCCCTCAATCTCTATGAATGTTTTTCTGTTGATCCTGAGAGGCAACATTTGAATGGGGTATAATATTCTGGGTAGCACATTCATCTTAATTAAACTTATTCTACCCGTCCAAGACAGGGGGAGGTCAAACCACCTATTGAGGTCATTCTTGATTGAGGCCACAATCGGCTTGAAGTTCAACTTGTACAACTCCGCTGAGGCACGTTGTTTTATTGGAGCAAAGAAAAGAGAGCTCGCATTTCCAATCTGTGGAACAAATTAACCCCCACAACTGAAATCAACAGTTTCCAGATAGAAACAATTATATCTGTTTCTATTTTAGTTCATTCACAGAGAGCGCAACTCACCCCAAAGGGGAAAGGGTATATTAAAGTGTTTTATGCTGATGTCAGCCTTGGTAATATAGAAATCTAGTGTAGTATATTACTGTATGTATATGTAGTAACTTTTTGTGTCATTGTGAAATTATATAATGTTGTATTGAAAAACAACAGGCCTTAGTTATATACCAGGCCTCAGGGGACCCCTGGTATATAACTAGTATAAGACTGAAGACAATCCATAAAAATTGTGGGTAATATGGAGTTAACAAACAGTAAACAAAGTTAGAGAGGACTGTCCCACAGGTATTGAGATAGCATTGTTATTGTGATTTTTCTTTTATCATCATGAATGTGATATTGTGTGTAAATGTTCCCTCACAGGTGTGGGAACATCCTGGTCAGTATCCATCTGAGCCGGTCTTTGTTCCCTCTCCTAATGCTACAGAGGAGGATGATGGTGTCATCATGTCTGTGGTCATCACTCCAGACGAGGTTAGTCAGGCTCAGCCATTTTGGACAGGGTACTCTTTATAGATACAGTTTCCTCATACAAATGTAAAACATGGCTGAGCACGAGCTTGGACATCGTGCCATTGTGTTTTCTACACTGTCTTGTACACCAAGTATTTCTTTACCCATGTCTGTTCTCTCCAGGACAAGAGTACATTCTTTCTGGTGTTAGATGCCAAGACATTCGAGGAGCTGGGCAGGGCGGTGGTACCTGTCAACATCCCCTATGGCTTCCACGGGACATTCAATGCCACGGCTTAGACGTCTGATGGATGTACATGTGACTTCACAGGGACACACCTACACTGTGTACATGTTGACTTAAAAGCAAAGACCCTCATTTAAAGAATTCCTTTATTTTCATGTCATAGTGATATGTTAAAGCATACATGCCTTTTTTCAGACTTAATAAAACCTTAAGTGTCGATATAATCTGTGTTGAAATAAAATCCTTTGTTTCTATTGTTTTTCCACAGCTATCTGTAAATGATAGCTGCTATTTCATGCATTGCTATAAAAAAAGTAAAACTGATTTTATGATACTGTTAAGGTAATGCACAAATTAACACAGAACACATTTGGAGAAACCTCTGTGACTTTAAAATGTACAATTTCAGATACATTCACGAGTCACTGAGCCTTCTGTCAATAAATAAAGCTGCATTTAAACACCTGGTAACAACATTTATTCTCATAAGAAATGCTTGGGGGCACCCTAAGATCAAAATGCAGAAAACAAAACTGCATTATTGCAGCATTTTGTTTCGAATGAGGATAAACCTTGCAAAGTTTTGTGTACAGGGTTTGTTTTTTTATAAAGAGTCATGAGGTTAAATTAAATTTCATTTATGCTTTTTTTTGTTTTTGTTTTTCGCTTTTATGCTGTGAAGAAAATTCTGAAATGGATATTTTATAATGATGCATTTGGTCAGATGAGTTTTACAACGAACTGAATTGTAAACCTTCAATAATCAAATTGTCACCATTATGTTGGACTAAGGACACATTTGACTCAAACCCAGAACAATAACATATTTCTTAAATGTACTATAACAGCAGCACAGAACACTGGGAGAGAACAAATCTTAGAATCCGGTTCTACTTTAGTAAATGAATAAGTGCACTACACAAACAAAGGTGTGCTCCCTCACACAGGTGACAGAGCAGGCAGCACACTAACCTTCCAGTTTATCAGAAATAAGAGCCAGTGTTTCCTTCAGCTGTTTCTTCTTCTCTTTGAGGTGACCTTCCAGGTCTCGTGCTTCAGCCAAAATGGCCTCCAGCTCCTTCATCTGTGAGGTGTCTGCAGCAGCTCTCTCCCTACAACAGTGGACAAACACTGACCATGAAGCTGTGCAACAACAAAAAGTAATCAGTTGTTTTAAGCCAGCAATAATTTTGGTTTAGACTGGAACAGAATGAAACGCTTCACTTCCCTGACATTTGTCATTTATGATCAATTTACTTGCTTCTGAGCTCTAAGCTAAGTTCCTCTTCCTCAGTCACATTTTTACCTTCAAATTAGACATTTTGTATCAGTCCGTGTCCCTAATTTCATTGTTAAGCGGGACCCATACGGCCCGCTTTGATCTTAAGTGGGCCGGACCAGTGAAACTCTGTCAGTGTCAAGTTACATGTTTAGCCATTTTTCTACATGATATTACAGAATTACTTTATTAACTAGTTATGAAAAACCGTGGTGGAAAGTTAAAAACAAACTTTTCTTTCATTTCACTGTTTAATGAATTTGTGTAGTATGAAGTGGAGGCTTTTATTAGTGGCAAAAGCCTTAAAACTTACGAAAATACAGTTAAAAGCCCAACATTGGTGTTTGTGGTGAGCAGCAGATCAAACAAGAATTATAAATGGCTTCACGTGCACATTCAGCCGCTGAGACTCATTTCGACACTGAGCCATGGCTCTGTGCTACATGCACACATTTCTGCATCTCTGTCATCAAAGACTTTGTATATAGTTGATGTCATTTTCAGTACTGAACTGTAACTTTAGTCTTTGTAAAGGAAGCCATTTTATTCAGTGTTTTCATAAAAGCCTTGTATGGATTTGCTACTGCTATGGAGAACATACATGAGCTTAAAACCTGGATGAGTTTGGATTCCAGTCAGTCTTTGCGTGTGGCCACATGGTGTGCCCATCAAAGTAAAGTCTCACCTCTGTCTGCATGGATTCTCAGCAGGGCTGAAGATTTGCTCCACATAATAACAGACATATGAAATTATCTCGCGGTATAACTGTATCACAGGTCAGATGTGACCTGCCAGCCGTAAGTTTGGCACCCCTGCGTTATACACTATGCTCTATTCTTGGTACAGCCAAACATTTCCTGGTTCATCAAAGTTTTTGTTACACCAGTTACTGCCAGTCAATTCAGGGAAGTCTGACTCAGTGAACTGGGTGGTGCAATTTCAGATCCCTGTTAAGCCCTTCTGTCAATTCCAGGTACAGGTTAACACAATTTAAAGTTTCATAACAGATTCCTGCCTCTGTCTCCTCCGTGTGGGGTAAATGTGGTATTGCACAGTCACACGTGTTGTGGTCTTGGCCAGGACATATTTGATTGTTTCCCCAAACAGTGCGACTCGCCCGTTCACCTGGACTGTAACCTGGCCAAAATTGACTGCTCGGACGAGACTGTCTTTCTCGTCCCTTCAGAGGCGAGCTCCAAGGTCGGGCACGATCGCTGCAAAAGCACTGATTCTATTCGAATGGAAATCAGCATCACATCCCCGTTTTAAAAGGTCACGTAATGAGCTGCTGCTTGTGGCTAAACTTGAACGGACTTGGTGCAGTAAAGGCACCAAAGGTACACTCAAAAATATAAACGCAACACCTTTGTTACTGCTCCCATTCCCCATGGGATGGACGTAGAGACCTAAAATTCATTCCAGATACACAATATAACCATCCCTCCCAAACAGTGGTCACAAATCAGTCCAAATGTGTGGTAGTGGGCACATCTGCTATATTGAGATAATCCATCCCACCTCACAGGTGTGCCACATCAGGATGCTGATCTGACATCATGAGTAGTGCACAGGTGTACCTCAGACTGCCCACAACAAAAGGCCACCCTGGAATGTGCAGTTTTGTCTCACAGCAAAATGCCACAGATGCCACAAGCAATGAGGGAGCGTGCAATTGGCATGCTGACAGCAGGAATGTCAACCAGATCTGTCGCCCGTGCATTGAATGTTCATTTCTCAACCATAAGCCGTCTCCACAGGCGTTTCAGAGAATATGGCAGCACATCCAACCGGCCTCACAACCGCAGACCTCGTGTAACCACACCAGCCCAGGACCTCCACATCCAGCAGGTTCACCTCCAAGATCGTCTGAGACCAGCCACCCAGACAGCTGCTGGAACAATTGGTTTGCACAACCAAACAATTTCTGCACAAACTGTCAGAAACCGTCTCAGGGACGCTCAACTGCATGCCCGTCGTCCTCATCGGGGTCTTGACCTGACTCCAGCTCGTCGCCGTAACAGACTTGTGTGGGCAAATGCTCACATTCGATGGCGTCTGGCACGTTGGAGAGGTGTGCGCTTCACGGATGAATCATGGTTCACATTGTTCAGGGCAGATGGCAGCTGAGAATGTCCCAGTTCTTGCATGGCCAGCATACTCACCGGACATGTCACCCATTGAGCATGTTCGGGATGTGCTTGACCGGCGTATACGACAGCGTGTACCAGTTCCCACGAATATCCAACAACCTCGCACAGCCATTGAAGTGGAGTGGACCAACATTCCACAGGCCACAATTGACAATCTGATAGACTCCATGCGACGATGTGTTGCACTGCATGAGGCAAATGGTGGTCACACCAGATACTGACCGGTTCTGGGTCCCCAGACCCCCAATAGCGCAAAAAACTGCACATTCCAGGGTGGCCTTTTGTTGTGGGCAGTCTGAGGTACACCTGTGCACTACTCATGATGTCAGATCAGCATCCTGATGTGGCACACCTGTGAGGTGGGATGGATTATCTCAATATAGCAGATGTGCCCACTACCACACATTTGGACTGATTTGTGACCACTGTTTGGGTGGGATGGTTATATTGTGTATCTGGAATGAATTTTAGGTCTCTACGTCCATCCCATGGGGAATGGGAGCAGTAACAAAGGTGTTGCGTTTATATTTTTGCTGAGTATATATTCTTTTATCTGGATCCTGCCAAACATCCAGTGCTGTTCTGCTACAGTAACAGTCAAAGGTTTGTGCACACCCATCAGGATAAAGCTGGTGCTGGTAGGGTACTACATTCCCCTTTTTCATGAGAAAATGTTGATCAGCCATGTTTAATTGGCATCATGGGAAAGAATCAGTCTTGACTTGTGTAAATACCTTAAAGTTTCAGCAAACTCAGAAACCAGCACGCTCAGCACCTTGCTCACACCTGTAACACAACAAGAAAGCAAGTCCATGTTAGGCGTGCTGCAGATGTCTTTGCTTAGCTGTCATTTCACCATTTTTTCAGTATGTTTTTAATGTGGATACGTATATAAATACAAGCAGGTATCGTTGCAGAAATTTAAAATCAGGCTGCATGACTAATGGAACAATTGCACTAAGACACGTATCTGCTGACATCATTTCAGAGCAGCAAAAAGATGCGAGCTGTTCTCATTTAATATCGAGTCTTACCACTTCCACTGAAAGGTCAATAAATTATATCCTGTTTTTTAACACAATCACATCCTGTTTATGAAGCAGCCTCACTCTAATTTCCTGTGACGTCATGCTGCCAGCCAGAGGAAAGGAAAAAAAAAAAAAGAAAAAAAAAAGTAGTGTTTGCTTTTGTTTCCACTAAAGTAACCAACCATACACAACACTACACCGTTCACACTTTTGCATAACTGGCATACCTGCAGCTATAGTCTCAAATGGATTGGCTGACTCCAAAGAGGGGGCCTTCTTTTTCTTTTTCTGTGGAGAGGTCTCTTCGTTTACATTTGCACATTCCATCTGTTGCAATGAGGAAAAAAAAACTGATGACACCAAAATGTTTTCATGCATTCAAACATCAACCTAGCAGAGTTTCTCCTGCTCTGGAGAGTGACTATGTACACAAGTAGGTCTGGGCCATATCATACCGTTCATGGTAATACTGGTATAATGTTAGGCAACGATAAGAAAATGAAATATTGCGATAGAATATGGGTAAATGCGCGTGCTCAGTGCCTTTGTTTTCATACGCACATGGCCGAAAACGCATGGCAGCGACGGAGCATTAGTAGGGGGAAAGCGGATCGTTGAATGAAACGGATGAACTGGAACTGGTTTGGCTTTCGTCCATCAGATGCACAACAAAGCACATTTTTGGTAGCGCATGCAAGCCAGCCGTCGTTATTACCGTGTTTTTCGGACTATAAGGCACTCTTAAAATCCTTTACTTTCCTCAAAAATCAACAGTGCGCCTTATGGTCCAAAAATATGTATTTGACTTTTTTTATTTGGCACACTGCAGTTTGATGTTGCAAAGCAGCTCTTTTTAACTTGTGTGGATATTATACATGGTTATGCTCAGGATATGTCACCCCATTTCCACTGGAAATGCCTTTTGGTTACACTGTCAGCGAGGAATTTGCATTTGCACTGTTACATCAGCTGCTTGTTTAAGTGAAAATACATTGATGGGGTGTTTGCACTAAGTTGTGAAATTGTAAAGTATTTTGTTTGCATTAATTATCTTGTCAGCTATATCGTTATTGCGAATTTTCAAATATATATCGTGATAAATATATTGTCCTGCCTTATACACAAGCACAATTTGTCCGCAGTGAAATGTTTTAAGGAAGAATAACACTCCCAATCTACAAATCATTTTTCACACATACACCTCAGCCCTGAACTTTTCTAGATCCACATCTCTCCATGTAATGGAGCATGATCCTGCCAGCAGAGGCTCCATGAGGTCCAACACCATGAATGTGAGAAATGTGCAGTGAATAGGTGATGATCATGTGACCTGCCTCCCTCACCAAAAGCAGAGTGTTTCCAGTCTCTAAGGCTACTCTGGACAATGACTCTCCTGCCACTGTAAGGAGTTCATGTGGGAAAACAGCCTGAGATGAACAATCTTACTGACACTACTGCATCAAAATTACACATACAGAATATTAAGAACGGCCTAATGAACGACTGTCTTCACACAGATCCCAGCACAGCTACTATTTTTAGACTGCTACCGTGAAGCTTGTTGATTTCACGACGGTCCTTCATTGTGCAACATCACCTCTGTTTTAAACTGGCCTGAACTTCACGTGAAGGGTTTGTTTCCCGGTTTGAGACAGTCATTGAGCCTCAAGGACCTGAGGGAGGAAATTCAAAGGCAACACCAGAACAGTAGCGCGTGCCACAGTGGCATCGTCGTGCAGGAACCATCTCAACCACTCTTCAGATTTGCTTCCTTTTCACTCTGTCCACATACCAGAAATGAGAGTCCTTTTAAAATGTCATTAACGTAACACACTCCGTGTGAATGAGGAAAAGACTGATCACACTGAAATATTTAATGCTTCCAAACATCAAAGCAGGCTTTCTCCAGGCTCAAATGGGCCTCTGGAGACTGACTGTATCCACGATCGGGCCGTACTGAAACCAAAACTATCTCCTAAAGGAGACACAGCATGCATTGTAGAGGCACAAGATAATACCTTCAAAGGAGTGGATCTAAAAACACACTGAAAGGAAGAGCAGCCAAATTGGATGTCAAACCTTCCACTAGAAAGAATTACATGCATATCAAGAGACAAAAACAAAGATTTCGGGACCCTTTTTGAAAGATGTGGCTCTAATAACGAGTCAGTCTAATAACTGATTCATGTTACTCATGCACCGGTGGGTCTGCTATCATTTTTGAATGGACACAAATATTAAAAATTCTCTGGATTTCCATTTTTTAAAGAAACAAGTTTTGGGTGCTATTGGACAGCCATCCTCACCTCCTGAGAGCTCGTCTGTCTCAGCCCGTTGTTGTTGTTGTTCACCATCATGTTTAGTGCTGCTGGCATCAGTTTTCCTGCCGTTGCTCCTGCGTCCTCCATTGTGAGACAACAGAACTGCAAATGGAAGACTTTAAAAAAAAAAACAAAAAAAAAAAACACTCAGCTTTGTCAGCATCAATGTTAGAGTGTAGTTTGAATTAATGTGGGTTTGTGTTTTAATACATAAAAATGATAAATCAGCTACACCATAATAGAATCAGCCAATTAAAATATTGTCCAATAAAATGAAATAAACTCCCAGCTTACTTATATATTAAGATTTATGCATTTCTTTTAATTGAAATTTACACAGAAAACTACTAATTAAACCCAGTTCAGCATGTTACTGATACTGCATCCCACGATGAAAAACAATGGTATCTTTCTTAGTGTTAAAATACCACTGTCTGTTTAAAAGGTGACCTTTGCAAATGCTGCTTTTGGCTAACAATTCATGAGTCTGAGACCAACACAGCATGTCGAGCACAATGTAGTCCGTCTGTTTGCTTCCTCTGTACTGTGACGAGGACATCCTGAACCTTCTGCTCATATTTGTGTTGGTTTAAATAACACATGACACTATGTGTCTATACTATATTATGTCTGCACGGTTTTTAAAATATGAGATCGTTAGCTTCAGCTTAGTAAGATTCAGAAATGTACAATAATGTTAACCCTTTCTAATCAAAACTTTCATTCAGCATCCATTATGGTGGACGGCAGGACTTCCTAACTCCCGTTTCTAACCCATTTTCATGCTTGAGGAAGCAGACGGCTGAGAAACGCAGAGAGGATTTGACTCAGGGGGAGTCGGACTTATAGTGTGCAGGGAATGAGGTGGAGGCAGCCATGATTTTTTAAACTATTTACTCTGTTGATTTATAGAATTTATATTTGCTAGAAGTGCAATACTGTACCTTTCTTTACTTTAAAGAGTCAATTTCAACTCTGCTGAAATTGGGTTGAAAGACTTTCTAACACAAACAGGAAAACAGGAGAAACTGGCCACAGTAACCAACACTGGATTACATTTAAAGACTAATGAGGTAACCAGGTGTCTGAAAATGTCAGAGTGCACAAACCACAGGGAGGTGCTTCTCTGTAAAAACAGCTAAAAAAAAAAAAAACCTCTTAAGCATATTTAAGCTCGTATGTTCATGTCAATGGCCTGATTTGGAAGTGGCAGAGGCAGGAAGTAACAAAGTAAAAATACCCTGTTACTGTACTCAAAAACTTTCTGGTATCTGCACTTTGCTTTAAAAGAGGCATATGCAAACATATGTGCGCATCTTAAATGAAAGGAACAATGACACATAAAAAGACAATCCTACTGGTGTTTCCATCACCTGTGCTTATCACACAGAAAGGGATGAAAGAGGCACAAAGATAATTTATCCTTAATCGAAAGCGCTATACAGGGCTGAGGTGATAAAGTAGGCCAAAAGTAGTAAGGCTTTTAAAGTGGCAGGTAGGGCTGCCACGATTAGTCGACTAGTCACGATTACGTCGACTATCAAAATCGCCAACAACTAATTTAATAGGCGACGCGTCGTTTGTAAGATCCCAAAAGACGCAGGAATAAGTAGTAGGATTTGAGAGTGTAATAACGGCCTGAAACAGAAGATGGCAGCACTAAATGGTAAATGGCCTGCATTTGTATAGCGCTTTTCTAGTACCTAAGGACCCCAAAGCGCTTCACACTACATTCAATCACCCATTCACACACTGGCGATGGCAAGCTACATTGTAGCCACAGCTGCCCTGGGGCGCACTGACAGAGGCGACTGAGCACTGCATGTACAAGGATGCCAGCTGCCGTTAAACCCCGAAGAAGAAGAAGAAGAAGAAGAAGCTGTGTCCCAGAATTCATAGCGCAGCCCTGCTCAGTTTCCAACAATGGCGGCAGCTAGTTAGTTTTAACTTTACTCTTATTATTCTTTCTGGGTCACAAAATAAACGTTTAACATATTTTCAGGCGAGAATGTAGCTGTGTAAACCTCAAATATCTGCTCAGTTTATCAGGACACCGCATATTTTCAAAAGCGCTCCGACGTTTTCGGAGACGTCTGTTACCCACTAGCTCGATAGTTAGCCGGGGGCGAGGCTAACTAGAGCCGTGAGAACAGCGGACTCCCGGCTAATCGTTTTCAAACCCACCGCTGTCTTTCCTACTCAGGTTAAACATGATATATGAGTCACTTAGATAACTTAAAAATGTTGTTGTTTGGCTTTTTTCAGTGTTTTATTTGTTCCTGAGTAAATCGGTTTGGCTGAGATTAAAGTTTTTACACAGCTGAATAAACGTCAAGCAGACAGCTGATTATCAGAAGTGTGAGATGCTCCAGAATTTACTCCGGTGTCCTGTTATATTTTAGATAGCAAGGAGTTTATTAAACTTCACCGAAACAATCTGCAAACGTCATTAAAAATTAATAAACTACCATCTTGTCTTTATTTTTAGTTAGCACAGACCTTAAACACTTCAAGCTGTAAGCTAATGATAGTTATATAAGAGCAGATGCTGCTGGTGCAATAAGCTGTACGTTTTACGTCCAATGGATGATGATCTGATTAGTCGACTAATCGCAAAAATAATCGCAGACTAGTCGACTATCAAAATAATCGTTTGTGGCAGCTCTAGTGGCAGGTATTTAAAATGCAAAGTTTCTAACAACTCTAAAAATATCAGCAATTACACAAACTGTTTCTATGTACTCTGTCACACAGTGTGCATGTTAGCTAAAGGTACCGCCGCTGTATTTACAAGGAGATGAGAGCTAAATTTACTCAGAGATGGAGAAAGACAGGAGATGACAGGAAGAACAAAGTTCTATTTAAAGATATTTGATAAACAGGAAATGTAAAGCTTAGGTGTAATGTCATCAGTTTTAAATCAGATATTGGATCCGTATGGTTTGAAGTTGATTTTTTTTTTAATATTGTGAAACATCCTGAAGTGTATACTTTGTGTTATTCAGTGGTTGTATGAAAACACCCAGCAGTCTAGCACAAGATAAACAGGTTAACTTGCTGTATTGTGGTAAATAAACAATAAAAACACAGTTTTACTGTCTATGTGTTGGACTGGTACACAGTGGCTGTATTGCTCATGGTCAGAGTTAGGTTAGACCAAGTGTAGCAGAGATGAATTTGAATTTAAGCTGATGATGTGTACATTTGCCTCATATGCAGACAGTATACTGTCAGTGTAGAGCAGGGCTGTCAAACTCCAGGCCTCGAGGGCCGGTGTCCTGCAGGTTTTAGATCTCACCCTGGGTCAACACACTTGAATCAAATGATTAGTTCATTACCAGGCCTCTGAAGAACTTCAAGACATGTTGAGGTCATTTATCCATTTAAATCAGCTGCGTTGGATCAAGGACATCTAAAACCTGCAGGACACCGGCCCTCGAGGCCTGGAGTTCAACATGTGTGGTGTAGAGGGTGAAATACTTGGTTAAATCTTGTTGAATTCAGTTGTGTAAATCCCCAAAAAGCAGTAAACCTGAGAGGAGCAGCAGCACGGGTTAGCTGATCTCAGCCTGTACAAAAATAACCTGTGTGAGTTCTCGATAGTAATGAATGCGAGTTGTGATCCTTTTCCCCAAACTGAGCCACTACACCTGATCTCTGGGTTCCCCCACCTGCTGAATCCCACTCAAACTCCTGATGACACTCATTTTTTTGTTTGGGTGTGGGGAAAAGTAAAAGAAATAATAATAATAATAATAATAATAATAATATATATTGACATTAATAAAGCACAAGGTTCAGTTACCTTTGTACAAAATTAGCTGGTAGAAACATCCTTCAAAGAGCTACTGATTACCTTCTTGAAAAAGTTGAATCAGTACTTCACTATTTACCAAAGTATTTTTAAGTATCTTCAGTTAAATAAAGAGTATCGGTACTTTCGCACCTTTGATACAAATTCATTAAATGGATACAGACCTTCAAGATTAATTAAATTAACAAATGCGACCTCTGATAAGGGGAAACGAATAATTCTCTTTGGAAAGTGAGGCCTTTCTTAAACGGACCAGCAAGGCTGCGTCTCTATTTGTCAGGAGATCATGGAAGGCCATGGCCTGTATATCCCGTCCCCACAGCCGCAGAGCCCTGTCTTACATAATGCTTAGTTTCCATTACAGGCTTCAGCTGGTGTCACTTTGCTCCAGCTCAGGCTCTTTGAAAGCTGGGACCTTCTTCTCTCAGCTCTCACCTTCCTCATTAATCACAAATTCAACTGTGAGAAGTTATTAGTTAAAACTCTGTTTAGCAAAACCTTGTTTTTTCTGGTTTACCGAGTTAGCCTAGCTGCTAATAGCTACTTAACAGCTACTTTTGCTAAGATTTAAAAAATAAAATAAAGGTAACAGGCACTTACAAGATGTTCAGGATCTATGTTGAAGAGTTAAATAGCCTCATGTAGTCGTTGAAAAGATGTCAGAAGAACTGCAAAGTAAGTTACTCCACTGCTAATTTCTTCATAGTCCAATTAGAAGTTGCTGTCAATTTAAACGTAAAAGTCAAAGCTGTACCGCGCGCGTCTGATGAACATTCGCTGCTCCTGGGAAATGTAGTCCAAAATGTAGCAGAAACAATAAATAGCAGACTAAGAGTGTGAAGGAGGTGAAATTTCATTAAGAAATCCTGAAAAACACATTCATTTAACATCCTTTGCTTATTTTGCTTATAATTGAATATAAAGTTGTAGCCCTTAATCTTTTCTGCCTGTTCCATAAATATACTGCTGACATCACACATTCAATCAGTCAATTAAAGAACTTTCATCACATCAAAGACATTAAGAGGGAGAGATGACACTCAAAGAATCATGAACGTTTTGAAGTTTTCATGTCCTGTTGAACCCTAAAGTTAAAGTTTATTTTTATGATGTTTCAAATTAATGACCCAAAATACTGCAAGTGCTTGGACTTACTTATGTAAGGACCCATGAGCAACTCTAAGTGGGAAAAGGCGCCAAACCAGTATATATTTCAGTGTAGCTGTGTAAGTAATTACAGTCACATTCTTCTTAATCATTGTTTAGTGATTCCTCATAACATACTGTAACGTCCCAATATGGCGATAACGCATCAAAGCTCTAATTCAAAGCTAACAACCATTAATTTAAGCTAAAAAAGACAAACTGTCTGCTAACTGCTTGTCATGAGGGGTACCTTCAAATCTCTTCATTTTTCCTGGGTGAATCAAATCAATGGAATTATACAGAAAAAGATTAGAGCTGCCTGTGAGTGAAGTGTGCATGGGATGAAGCTGCTGAGGTGGTGGATTTCAGTGCAGATCAATGCTGCTGCCTTGTGGCAAGAGAGTAGATTATGACATTGTACAGATGAACCAAAGAAGAAAGTACAGTTAGAGATGTGCTTTAAAATGGCTAGGCTGTGGTAATGATGCTCAACTGCTTCTTTCCATCTTCAAACA
Source organism: Astatotilapia calliptera (assembly GCF_964374335.1). NCBI lineage: Eukaryota > Metazoa > Chordata > Actinopteri > Cichliformes > Cichlidae > Astatotilapia > Astatotilapia calliptera. The sequence continues at coordinate 40,164,469 of NC_137435.1, read as the reverse complement.
AAACTCACCAGTAAACATGACTTAGACTTAGAGGGAACTCTTGGTCTCTGTCTCTTCAATGTCTGATGTAATATTTCATGTAATTATCCTTTTATTGTTGTTATTATTAGTAGTATTTTGGCCTTTCTTTATTGACTGGGATCAATATCATGTCACTCTCAAGTTCTTGAGGGGGTGGGGGGTCAGATACAGGACTTCCACCCAAGACTCTGCATGTTTTATATTTTAATTCTTCAGTGTAGACCCACAATGACAATGTGTCCAAAGCAAAAAAGGAATGGTTGTCACAGTTATGTTACACAGTAGTTTTGTTACTCACTTTACTGCGAAATTGGGCAGGAATGAAGTACATTTCAAGTACAAATGAACCCCCCACCACCACCACCACCAAAGAAAGCCCAGCATCTGTAATATTTCATTTTCATAGAAATAAAGTAACTTTTTTTAATGAAGCCTGTAAAAACCTTGAGTTACCGTGTACCTCAAAAGGACATGTAGATCATTTCCACAGTAGCAGCTGTTGTCTGGCCAGCTTCATTAGCAGATGGTGTCTTGTGTTTCCAGCTGTAATGGCCACCTGTTCTCACTCGCAGGTGTGAAATTGCTGAAATCTGCACCTTCTCACTCTCACAAGAGCCACGACCGCCGTTGTCTCTATTTCACATCCCTTTTTTGTAACGTAAAGTTGGGTGCAGCGGCTGAATACAATTAGGTCGTTGTCCACTTTATATTTATTCATATTTATATATGTAAGACAAAGTGCTATTATGTCACCACTTAGTATTTTCTGTAGTCAAGTATTCCAGCGATTCATGCATGTAATTTCAGCTTGTCTCATATTTGTGTAGATGTTTATTCGACGTGTTTAGAGACTTTTGACCTGTTTGGGGACTTTTTGCTTCCCCTGTGTTTGTTTTCTGCCTCCATGTTTGCTTACTTTGGATCTTTGGCTTTCTCTGTAACTGCTACCTGATTACTCGTATTAACAACATGGCTGCTGTTGCCAGGCAGCTGAGGAGAAAGTTAAATGCTGCCTTGTTACAGTGGATGGATGCAGCTGCTGATTCGGCTAAACTTTCTATTATGTTGTAGCTGGAACTGTAAAAGCAAATTCAGACCAAACAAACAAACAAAAAACAACAACAGCAAAAACATGCTATAAATGTTATTTAAAATGATCAGGTGGAAATAATCAATAATCAGAGAAACTAAAAAAAAAAAGTAATACCTTCCATCAGTTCAAAGATTTTATATCAGAGCATAATGAAAACATATTCTAGTCATTACCAGGTTTTAAAATGAGATCAATATTAACACATTATATATTACATCCTGTCTCTTCCTGCCACAGCACTGCAGTCAGGTTTGAAGTCTGGACTTTGTTTGCACAACTCTGATTCTAGTGTCATGTAATTAATATATCCTCAGTATCCTTATTTTCTTATTATATTGTTTTATGTACTTTAATCATGAAGGTTTGTAGAGCAAGGCCACTTTTGACTCACAAACTAAGCGCTCACCCAGACTGAAAACAGGAAGTGTGGAGCTGTACAGCATATTAATAAATACAGAAAGCCAGACAGAAAAGAGGAACTTTGCCTTATAAGCAATGTTTGCATTGAAACTGTGACGTGTAAAGTACCAAAATAAAACCTTTATGAGACACACTTTATGATTCTAATGTTAGAGATCCTGCAACTGGCGTTTGGGCTCTGCAGGGGTCTCTCTTCCGGGAGATGATTGAATAAAAAGAAATATAAATGTTTTAACCACTATGAGTCGGTTTTCTCTGTTCTATCATGGGGACAAAAGAATCGGGTTAATACTAGTCTTTTTCAGCCGTTCTCCTATTGATTTGCTGCTGTGCTTGGGATCGTTGTCGTGTTGCATGAGCCACTTTTAGCCAAGCTTTAGTTCTCAGACAGACGGCCCCACATTTGACTCTAGAACACTTTGGTATACAGAGGAGTTCATGGTTTATTCAGCCACTACGAGGCGCCCGGGTGCTGAGCTGCAAAGCAAGACCCAGACTCAGTTAGCTGTTTGTAAATGGACTGGTTCTTATGTAGCGCTGTTTCCATCATGCACACAAGCACTTTTCTTCTCATCTCTTATTTCCTCTGTTTGTCCAAAGCACAGTCAGTCACTCATTAATATTTGAGTGGTAACATTTTTACCTTGTTCAAAACACAAGTGTGCACAAAAGATGAGACCGACATGTTTCTCTACCAGCACGCGGCAGGAGTGTGTGCCTAAGAGGAAAGAAGTGGTTCGTCAGGGCCAAGGTGATCTTGTAAATTTTGCAATGAAATTTGTTTCCTGAGCAGATGACTCCGAGGAGACAGGCAGAGGGGTCTCCAGAAAGGTGAAGTGGAAAGGTCACGAACGAATGCAGAACAGGTGTCAAGCCGAGAGGCTCCACCTGCAGCGCCCACAACTCCCTCGGAGTAAATATAAAATGGACCGTATTCTCTACTCTTTATAACAACACTTTATACAACATGTTTCATACACACATTCATACTCAGATCAACATATTGATGTTCAGTATTTGTGCCAAGGTACTGATTCAAGCACACTGGAGCATCCAGGGATCAAAGCGCTAACCTTCCGATTATCAGAAGAGAGAAGGAGGAGAACTTTCAAATAAACAAACATTCCTGACACGAAGAATAAAGAAGTGGTGGTGTTTGCAGCAGCAAACAAACTTGAGCAGACTGGTGGCACAGACCACGTCAATGCCTTTGTATAAATGTTCAGATTTCCTTCAGTTCTGTTCTTCCAGTGTTCAGCTGACACTCGGGTGGGTTTGATGGAGAAACAAACATGGCTGTGTCTCACATTGTAGCTGTTTACATGTGCACTGCAGCCCTGAGCCTTTGGAGAAATAACACTGAGGAGGTTGAAGTGAGAAGGCAAACATCACAGCCAGATCAGGCATTAAACAATCTGTAGCCCGTCATCTCCTTAATGTTCTACTTCCTGCATGCTCTACAAAGGAGGCTCCAGGAGTGGTAATACATCTAGAGCTGATAGTTTGCTGTACGAAAAGAAGAAAAGAAATGTGATGATTCAACACAGATATGGTAAACACTGGTCTAATAGAATTAACTGGAATGATCTGAAAAATAAAAGGGTTTCCTCAGCTTTAGCCTACACTGTTTAGTACTGTGCACTTATCCATCTCACAGTTACTAAATATGGCCAAATATGGTAACGTCTCAACATTAGAATAAACTTGGAATGAGTGGAAACACATGCAAACAGCAACATTAGTTCAAAAGACTTATTTGCAGAGGCTGATTGGATTTATTTGATTTGATTTAGTTAGTTTGTATATTGTTTAGCTGGGGTGTGTTTGTAATCAGACACACGTGAGGTGTGTTAGAATACCTGCAGTGTTTCACTGTTTAGGTTTTTAGGGGAAATCTTTTACCTTTTATTGGTGGCGGTATGACCAGCATCTATTCAAGGCGGGTTTTTTGAGAGGCTGGGTTGTTCATTTTTAGATGTGTCGCTGGTGAACATGTTAAACCTCTGCACGTGGAAAAAAGAATATATTCAAAGCTTTGAAAAACGACTGAAGGCTCGTGTGGCTTTTTCCCATCTGGTCCCCTTCACATCACCTTGCGACCGTTATAATTTCAACACATGAAACAACAGTATAGCTAACATTAGCACTGCAGCAGCTGAGCAGTCTGAAGGTGGATGGGAGAAGCCGCTCTTGTAATGAGGAATTACAATAGATAACGGAAGTTAGCTGCTTCATAATGACAGCAACTTAGAATAGAATAGAATAGAATAGCCTTTATTGTCATTGTACAGAGTACAACGAAATTGGAGTGCCACTCCCTTGGTGCAAGTTTCAATAATAAATGTAAAATATAAAAAGTACAAAAAAACAATCGTAAGTACTCAAACAATAGTATGTACAATATATACAGGATAGCAGCATTAATATGATGACAGTATGAATAGCAGCATAATATAATGACAGTGACGGTATGGAATAGGTTCAATTGTTTTTGTGCTTATTTACTACGGTGATAGCTCTGGGAAAGAAGCTATCCCTGAATCTGTTTGTCCTGGTTTTATGTGACCTGTACCGTCGGCCTGACGGTAATAGTTCAAACAGTTGGTTGCTGGGGTGAGAGTGGTCCTTGATGATATTGCCAGCTCTGCTGAGGTACCGAGAGTTTGCAGTGACCTCCAGGCTGGGCAGAGAGCAGCCAGTGATCTTCTGGGCTGTGTTGATGACCCTCTGCAGTACTTTCCTGTCTGCAGCTGAGCACCCTGCATACCATGTTGACTTGACACACACACAAAACCCAACAGCACAGTTAACCTCTTAACATCCACCAAGACACCAAAGACAATCTAGGGTCCAGACTTGGTTTATTTTAAGCCACATGCTAAACAAGCCATTCTTCAGAAAATAGAAGATGAGATATTTGAAATGAATCCTCGTACTTTTTTAAATTACACTTTTCTTTTGCTGGCATTTCCAAACAGGTGAAAGGTTTGTTAATTTGGTGGAAGTTAAGACATTTACACCTGATTCAAACTAAACCAAACCAAAAACAATAGGCCTGTCTCTAATCTGCATTTTATACCATGATTAAACCCTGCTCCTGGCTGCATATTATACCTGTGATATTGTTATAACAAAGACTAATTCTTTTGTCCAGTGGGAATCCAGTCGATATCCAAATAATTCAAAGATTGTGCAGAAAAAAGGAGAATCTTGGAGGATGTTTCTGAAAGTAATCTCTGAAGAAAGAAATCAATGAAAGTAAAGTGGAGGAAATCGACCACCAACTGGAGATATTGTGGAGAAATATGGTAATATTGCAGAGCTGTATAAACAATTTGCACTTTGACTGCACACATAGCATACAGTAATACTTTAAAGAGGATGGGGAAGCACAGATTTATCCCGTCACAATCCAGACTGAGCGGTAGTAAAGAATACCAGAGAGAGAACAGAGCCACGTTATATTCAGTAAGGATTTGACTCACGAGAGTCTGTGTACTGCTCAGGGTTGGCCGTCTCAGAGACTTTCTGTTGGTAACATCTACACGTCTACATGTAAAGTGATTTGCTCATTGTGCATTCTTTTTATAGGAAGCAACACAATGTCTCTGGCCATACATAAACCTGAATTCTTCTAGTGAAAATGACAACTTAACATGCATATACACTAAACGATGGCACAGCAAATGTATTGTAGGCTTTCCCTAAAAAATCTGTACTACTGTTAGCTAATATTGGCAATATTATTGGTGTTGGGAACAATCCCAAATTCAGGTAAATTATATGCTGATAGTAAGGATGGTCTGCTCATTTTAGAATATGAAGGTACAGCTGAGAGCTAAAGCAGCTTAACCACAACTGCACATCTAAAAGTAAGTTACTAACATGCTTTACAGGGAAACAATCAACTGTTTACTTACAAAGAAATGAACAGTATTATTATTAGAATATTATATATTTATGGTACTTTGATTTTAATGAGGAGAGATGGAATATCACCCAAATATTACATAAAAGTTATAAATGGATTTGAATGCCATTGAGATAAATAAGTATTTGGTTGCAAAGCAAAACATGACTTAATACTTGAGAAAGGCTTAAAACATTTCTTGTGCTCGGTCACCAGGTTTGCACCCATCTCAGGAGGGATTCTGGTCCACCCCTCTTTCCAGGAACTCTTTGAATCTTTTATGTTCTTGGCTGACCCCCGGCAACTTCATCTTCTTTCCATAGGACTGAGGTCTTTAGCCACTCCATTGTTGCCTTGGTGGTATGCTTTGAGTTCCTGTCATCGTGAAGTGCAGTCCACAACCCATCTTCAGTGTTCTGGACAACACTCGTCTCCACCCACTCTGTGCTACCTGCACTACCTGTCTTCAACTCTTTAGTGTCCTGTCCATAGCTTGGGATGGATGACCCAGGGAAGTGTCCTCTATACTGTTCGGTGCAGTGACACACTGGATTGTAAATCAATCACTATGTGATTCAACTTTTAGCTTTAACTCTACAGTGAACTGTTTTTCATAAACTGTTTAAGGCAGACTTTTTTATAAATTGTCCTCCATTTTTAGAAGATCAAAATTAACGAGACAGACTAAACATAATTTTAAATATAAAAACTCTTTTTAATATGTGGATGACAAAACTTTGCAGTCAATGACTGCCTAAAGCCTCGAACCCATGGTCAGCACCAAATGTTGCTTCCTCCCTGGAGTTGCTCTGCCAGGCTTTACTGCAGTCGGCCTGAGCTGCTCCTTGTTTGTGGTTCTCTCTGCACTCAGTTTCAGCTTTGCAGCATTTGGCTGAACCTGAGCCTGGAGTTTACCTCTGTACACGTCAGACTTCATCCTTTTACTTATCAGCAGTCACATCATCAATAAACACTGGTGACCTGGTTACACTGGCAGCATGACGTGCCCATACATGCAACAATGCTGCTGCGTTACACAGATAATGTGGTCTGCTTTGAACCATGAGCCGTTTCACTCCTCCAGATTTTTCTCTTCTCATTGCTCTTCTACAAGTCGACATTTGTTTCAGTTTGTTTCATCTGTCCAAAGATTTCTTTTACAGAACGGTGCAGATGTGCACTGCAAAGTCTGATCTGACCTTCCTGGTCTTAATCACCGGTTTGTACCTTCCTAAAAATCCTCTGCTTTCCAGTCGTGAAGGTGTCTCTTGATTGTGTAGACTTTGACAGGCATACACTCCTCTGCTAAAGGGTGTTCTTGATTTGGTTAGATGTTTTGTTTTTTACTGTAATTCTGTCATCATGTCCTTTAGTTGTCTTTTGTGGTCTTTCATTCCTTCTTGGCATTGCTGAGCTGGTCACTGTTTTCATTCTTTCTAATAAGCTAAAGCTTTTGCTGTCTCTCTGACAGGTTTATTTGGGTTTTTAAAAATTCTGATATTATGTCTGCTTCATTTGTCATGAGAAACGGGAGGGCAGGCCATCAAACAGCTTGTCACTGAATTGGGGCACTGTGTATGAGCATTCTTGTTATTCTCTAACAGGTTCTGCAAAATATTTGCAAAATGAATTAAATTCAAGCTGAAAGTCTGCACTTTACTCACATGTTGATTATTTGACTTGCGGCGTGCAGCTCGGATCTCAGCTGACCCTTCTCACCCTGGACACAGTCTGTTTGACCTGCTCCCCTCAGGCAGGAGGCTCCGGTCCATTTGCACCAGAACCTCTCGCCATAAGAACAGTTTCTTCCCCTCTGCTGTTGGACACATGAACAATAACCATATGACTGTCCCCGCCACTAACACATGACCCTACGCTGTGTCACTGCATCATTCCATGTTTGGCACTGATCACCACCTGCACTCATGCACATATCTTTCCACGTAGCACTCTTAATTCTTATCCCCACTTTTATTTTTTCATGTCTATTTAAGTGTTATTTATGACACCATGTTTGCACTGAAGCACCGCAGCAATTTCCTAATGTTGTAAACCTGCTCAACATTTGGCAATAAACCCCATTCTGATTCTGATTCTGACTTAAAATCCACAGTAGATGTTTACAAAAGCAGAAGAACAAGAATAACGTCTTTGTTCCAAACTTTATTCAGACCTTCAGTATTTATCCTTGCATGTTCACCTTTCACCTCTCTCCCCGATACTCACACACATCCATTCTGTCTTGCTCGTGCTGACTGTCCTTCCTCTTCTTCCCAGAGCATACCTCCACCACTCCAGACTCTCTTCCAGCCTCTCCTTAGGCTCATTACAGATCTCAGTGTCATCTTCATATATCCTCCTCCACAGAGACGCCTGCCTGACCTCAGCCATCCTTCTCTTTCTCTCATTTTCTATATTGATCAGCTCCTCGAACTATTCACTTGTTAGCACATTTCCATCTTCATCATTAATCTAAGCTGCTTAATCTCTCTGTCTAGCCAATGATTCCTATTCTCCTTCTTTAGTGTCAGTCTAACATACCTCTCACTATAAGCCTCTGCTTTTGTCACCGTTCTCTTTGTTGTACACCTAGCTTCCCAGTACTCACGTCTACTCATCTCTTTGATTGTCACACTTTTTCTTCCCACCCAGAGCTTTTCAGCTCCTCCCTGAACTCTGTGTAATATTCGTCTTTCTTCAGCTTTCACCATTTAATCCTTTCCTCTGCTTTCATTCACTTTCACTTCTTGAATTGAAAGCCATCCTACAGACTACCAACCAAGCGAGCTCTCCCCTGATACCATCTTGTGGTCTCCTGTCTATTTTAGATTTTATCTTCTGCATAAAAATGTAGTCCACCTGTGTGCAGCCTCCTCCACTCTCATGTTATCCTGTCTCTGCCTCTTCTTAAGGTCAGTGTTCACAGCAACCATTTCCACCCATTTTGTAAAATCCACAACCATCTGTCCCTCTGTATTACTCTCCTTAACACCGTACCTATCCAACACTTCCTCATCGCCTCTGTTCACTTTATCCGATTTCTCCAGAATTCCTGTTTCATCAAACATCCAACCTGCGGGGCACGGATGCTGACATCATTCAACATCACCCTTTCAATTTCCAGCTTCAAACTCGTGATCCTTTCCGACACTCTCTTCACCTCCATAGTACCGTTCACATTTTCTTCCTTCAAGATTACCCCCACTCAGTTTCACTTCTTAACCATACTGTGCTCATTTACTGAGAGTGGCAGAACTGGAACTCCTGCATAAAATGAAAGCTAAGGGAGAACATCCAAGTCTACACAAAAGGGCCCTCCCTGTCTGTGTGAGTTCAATACCAGGACCTTCTTACTGTGTGGCAACAATAGCTGCTTAGCGTGAGGACAATGGTCATCAGTGCTGGGTGCCCATGGAGCTTTATATGTAAATGTGAGAGTAGCAATGATCCCTACAGCTAACTCAGAGCAATAAGACAAAAGATAAAGGCCTGCCGTGTGGTATCGTGGAACGTAAGTCTGCATCTCTTTCTTCTCTTCTTTCCCCCCTCACCCCCAAACCAGTGGCAGCAGATAGCTGCCCCTCCCTGAGCCTGGATCTGCCTGAGATTTCTTCCTTTTCTTCCCACCATTGCAAGAAGCCTGCTTATGAGCTCATTTGAGTGTTGTGGGATTTCTCCAGAATACTGTTGTCTTCACCTTACAGTATAAACCACCTTGACGTGTCTGTTGTTGTGATTTGGTGCTATACAAATAAACCTGAATGAAATTACACTGAATGTCTTTGGGTGCTGTGAGTGTGTTTGACTGTTTGGCAAAGCCCTCAGCCATGAATAAAAGCACAATGTGAATGTGAGACTGTGTCACTAATGAGAGCTCAACTAGTCACAGATTAATTTACCACCAGAACGTTTAATGTGCTACAGCTACAATATATTTATTGTTGAGGTGTAAGTGGTACCTTTACGGTCTGGTTGTATTTCTGTAATGTTTTGTGCGCTACAGCGTCATAAATGTCCCCTTTGTAAAACACCGTTTTCACTAATAAAAACGATGCTGATGTGTTTGTGCGAAGTAAAGAATTTACACGATAGTACTGCTTGCTGATACGTGTTACATAGCAGTTCATGTACCAGGCAGGCTATAACGTTTGCTGTTGCGTTGTTTTTTATTTGCATTTGTCAGAGTTGTCGTTGTGTAATTCGTGCGCCTCCTTAAACAAATGGCGTGGACACCGGGAGGCTTGTTCACAGCCTTTGCGTGTGATACCGATCCAGCAAAAGCATATTTGAAGCTGAGAAATGTGGTACTTCCTGAAATTTCCCATGGCTTGCGAATGTAGCAGTGGCTGCCAGTAGAAGGAGCTCTTCGGTCTTACCTAATCCAAAAGGCAAAACATACACAAACATGGCGTTATCACGAGCGGGCGAGATGCTGTCCTCTCTTCGCTGTTTGTTGTATTTATTGGTCCTCAGCGTGGCAGGAATAAACTCGTCGACTCTTCGTCTTCATCCTGAGCAGCGTTACATGCTGCCGCAAAACAGAGGATTTTTCACAATAGAAGCAAGTGAGGCTTCACTGCACGGAGATGGAGGTGGCTCCGCGGCTCGAGCGCTGCATCTGCCCGCTCGCAGTGGAATCGAAGGCGGGTCGGTCTCCAGCGTCTACCCGCAGCATCGAAGTCGCCGGAGCGCTGGTAAACCGGCGATGCCAAAGGTGTACGGCCAGGTAATATAACGCATTAACTGCGTGATACCGCTCACTTTGACGCGCACATCGAGCTTCACCTCAGCCTGACCTTACTGGTATGGGTGGCGTAAAGAAATTACGCACTGTTGTTTCCGAAGTAGCATCAATTCCTGCACCTTATGCTTGAAGCAGGCTCCTGTTGTGTGGGGGTCGGTTTACCTGATGCCTTTAAACGTCACACCGGCAGTGTAACATTACAATTCACTAAACGTTCATTCAAATGAATGTAATTGGTCAGCGGCAACCTGTCCGCGACACTTTCGACTGTCGCTGAAGAAACGAGACAAAAGTAAGACACTGCGTATGTTCAACGGAGTTCCCGAAACATCTCCTTTGTCGTGCCAGGGAACGGAAGCGTAACAAGACCAGAAAAGTGAATTAGGCAGAGGGTTTGGTGTCAGTGTAAGGGGACTGGTGCTAACGCTAGGTGCGAAACAAATGTCCGTGTCTTTACCTGCCGTCTCCGGGGGGTGGGCTGAAGTGAAATCACCAAACGTGGATCCCATACAAAGAGCCCACGGAGGCAGACAGAGCAAGAAATTCCAAATTTTAAGTGGAATTATGCGTGGAGCTCTCCACACCCCAGGTCACTGACCTCAGTTTGGCTAAATGTAAAAGCAAATGTTTTCCTGGTGATTTGCACCTTTGGGCCACTTCCACAGCTGCTGCATTGGTTTGTCCACTTATCTGTGTCCTTGCCCCCCTCGCCCATAGTATTCTTTGCTAAGGAGAAGGTGGAGCCCAGTAATGGTTAACTACAGTGCTCTTAAGTGCTATTATAGCATTGGTATTCATTACAATGCATTGTAATAAATATAATGCTATTGCACTCTTTGTTGTCTTGTGGGATTATACAGTTATTGAGCATGCACAGACGACAGCATGATGAAGGTTGTTTAATGAAGCATTACAGCTTCAGTTGTGCTAAGGGAACACAACTGACAGGAAAAAACAGCTCACTTCCACTAAAGAAAAAGGAATTCATCACCGTGGTTCTCTATTTCAAGTATGATGAACTTTGCTGGAAACCTTTTCAAGTCAACTGGCTTTTATTGTCATCTCAACCATGTACAGTGGTACAGTACAGCTTGAGATGATACAGCGTTCCTCCGAGACCGCGGCGCTACATATTACATACAACAGACGAACACAGGACTATGTAAAGTGCAATGTGCAAAAATTGCAAAAAAAACCCAAGACAAGAGCCTGCAATGGAAATGTGCTAAATACTGAGTATTGTGCAAAAAGTAACTTGGTGCCTGAAGGTGTGTGTGTGTGATCCCAGTCACTGAGTGTTCAGGAGTCTGAACACCTGCAGGTAAGAATCTGTAGACTGTCGTCCTGCAGTATGATAGTAAACAGGAAAACTTTGGGTTCAGTTCTGAAAGATGAACAACATAACATCATTGTTTAAAGAAAACTTTTTATTATATTCCATATTTTCACCAACCTGCCACATCATTCTTTGTGAGGGGCAGCCAATCAGAGCAAAGGGAGGGGAAGAGAGCTAAAACACCTTTGGTCAGACAGTGGATCAACTGAGGGGCTCTGCTAAGGCTCACTATAAGATGCATAAGGATCATTTTCCAATGAGGCATACAGATAAATGTAAAAGATCCAGAGAATCAAATGGCTGTAAATTTAGGAAACAAGTCAAGTTACTCTTTTGAAAAAGCAGCAGAAAAAAGTTGGAGTGTGAAAACAAATATTGTTTAGTGTTTAATCAAAATGTATATATTGGTTTTCAAGGAACAGATAAAAGTATCTGTGTCTGTTTAAAAACCCAACGAATGCTTTGTACGAGAGAAGAGAGGCAAATGGACGTGTCCACGAGTTGTCATCGAGCTGCTTTCTCGTGCTGACTGACACTTCTGGGGATGCCTTCAGTCAAAACACAGCTATAGCCTCCAGAGAGTCACATCGGGATCATGTTTTGTCACTGGTGAACGATAAGGCTGGAGGAGGTTGGCTGGTCGAGTGTTTGCTCCTCAGCTCGCTGTCCCCGTTGGCTTGTAGTGGTTTGCCTAAACTTGTTAAGGTCCTCGAGCAGGCATTGTAATTAGAGGTAATGACTGTCTGAGTTGGGTGCAGTGTGCATACTTGATCGTGAATCTGTTCACCTAATCAGCCTCGACTGTTGGAAGATGAGAATATCACAGGTTTGGATGACGGCATTAATGTGAAAGTCAGATGGAGCTGTGGACAATGGCAGCTTTATGTCAAACCAGAGTTCACGGCAGGAAGTTTCAATGTATTTTCTCTGTGTCCGAATGCGGGAAGCTTCCCTCATTGTGTCAGCCATGACCAAGCTAGAATGGTGAAAGCTTGAAAGCTGTGCTATCATTATTTCCCAGTCTTAGTAAGTCTTCATATCTAAGGACCTTCACTGGGCAAAATTCCTACTAAACTTCTAACACAACCCACCTGCTTCAGCGCTCACATGCTCTCTTGAAACAGTGTGTTGTCCTAGAAGTGCAACACTTCAAACAGCTGCAGTTTGTCTGATTTGCTAAAATTGATATTAAATAATTGATAAAAATGCAGAAACACCCAGGAGTTCACGATAGGACTCAAGTTATTAAAAAATAGAAAATGCTAAGATTTTATTAGGCTGCAAATGTGTTCAAGGTATTTTTTTTATTATTCATTGATCTGCAGAGTCTCACTTATTTAGTCTTTAGGTTTCTGTTTTTTCATATTTGATAACCTCGAACTAGAGTGTATTTGGTTTTAAAACCACTTAAGGGACACTTAAACTATGTAGAATTACACTTTTTTTGTCAAAGTTAAAAAAATGTTGCGTAATTCAGCACCTGAGGCGCTGCAGGTTCACACATCTGGATCTGAGCAGTGTTTTCTGTCTGTCTGTGAACAGCATTAGTCATGCCTCTGTTATTATGATCGATCATAACAGCACTACAGCGTTTTACATGGTATAAAAGTGTCGTAAAAAATATCATTATGGTAATATTATGATTTTGCCAAAATTAACTTGATCTAACTTTGAGGTTAAATCAACCAACCCTTCTTTCCACTGATGCTCTGTGGGTTGGGCTTTGGCTCAGCCACTCAAGGACTGTCACTCATTGTCCTGAAGCCATTCTATTCTTCTTCTAGCTGTTTGCTTCAGGTCAGGATTAAAAGTAAAGTTAAAGTAAATAAAACTGTACAAACTGCTGTCAGAGAGTTCCAGAGTCTGGGGGCCAATGTAGCTCTGTCTCTTATAGTTTTCAGCCTCATATGCTGCACAGCCAGCAGGACCCTGATCACATGACATCACGGGTAGGGATGCTAATCGAGAACCGGTTCTTGTAGCGACCCAGTTCTCGGTAGTTCAGTTTCTTTGAATTTTTAGTCTGTTTATCGATTTATCCGTTCCACTTGCACTTCACTATACACTACAAGTGATTTCAGTTCATGTACCAGTGAAGGAAAATAGTGGGTCAAGAGCACAGGTATGATGACGATGGTGAAGTGCAAACGCTCTGTGCAAGCGTCTGCACAGACGGCATGCTGAGGCTAAGCTAGCCAAGAATCCAGAGTGATGTTAAAGCTGACCCAGCCCTGCAGACTCACCTCCAACTTCAACAGGTACCAAACTGTTTCTACTGGTTTCTAAAGTAGAATCACCGTGGTGATGGCTTTGAAGTCTGTTTGTGCTGGTTTCATTCCTGCTTTGTGCTGTAAACTTTGCATTAATGGCTAAATACTAAATGGCGTTGTTCCCGCTGGTGCAGGGTCCGCTCTTCAGCAAAGGTTTCTCCACTTGGTTCAGTCCAAGGCGTCCTCAGGTGATGCGTTGACGGTCTTAATGTCTTCCTAAATTTTGTCCATCCACTGTTTCTTCGGTCTGCCTTGAGGCCGGCGTCTTTCTGGGTCGGTCCTCATAGTCGTTTTTGCTACAGAGTTCTCATCACTTTGAATCACGTGTCCATACCACCTCAGGCGGGACTCAAGCATCTTTTCCTTAATTGGGGCTACACCTAGTCGCTTCCGTATGTCTTTGTTCGTAACACAGTCCCATCTTGTAATTCCCAGGCTCCATCGAGAATGCACATCTCCAATGGCGTTTAGGGCCAGTTCATGTGTGGTCAATGCGGGCAACATGCAGAGTCATACAGGGCTACTGGGCAACCACCGTTTTGTAGATTTTTCCCTTAAGTCGATCTGGCACTCTTCTGTCACAAAGGACACCAGTGACTAGAGCAGGGCGATATGACCAATAATATTTATCATGATATACATTTGAAAATTTGTTTCAATTCCTTGGAATCGTTTGCCACTTTTAAAAACGATTCCCTTATCGATTCCAGTCGCCCCGAATAACGTCATCACGTTGAGTAGCGTCTTTTACCCAGTAGGAAACACGGCGCCTGAGCGGCACAAACGCTCAAAAGTTTGGTTACACTTTATGAGAAAGGATGACAACAGGGCAACGTGCAATACTTGCAAAGTAGAGATTTCATCAAAGGGAGGAAACACTACGAATATGCAAAAGCATTTGCTCAAAAAACACGCGATTGCTTTCAACGAATGTCGTGTTTTTGATCCGCTCCGGACTAGCGAAGCTCAACCCAGCAGCAGCGGTAGCGTTTCCACGTCCTCTCCCGTTAATACTGCAGGTAACTAATCAATTAGCATTGCATATTATGTTAGCGCGATTTACCTTATTACAAAACCTGCTATTACTGTGCGTTGCATTTAGATAACCATGATGAGAGAGACAGAGTCTGGCTCAGATGCTGGCAGTTCTCGCTGCAGTCTACCGGTAGCGTCTCCTTTCAGGCCAGGATAGACGAATGTCACCGAGCAGTGTCTAAGTTCGTGGTCAAAGGCTTGCACCCATTTGCCACAGCAGATGCCCCCGATTTCACTTTGGTAAGTGAATGTGTTTAATTGTAGGCAGGACATTACTGGATATTCTTGTGTAATTGCTACAGAATAATTTATGTTATACTTTGTTATTGCTACAGGAGAATATTTATTTTATTATTTTACATATACTTTTTTTTTCCTGGGGACCCTGTGACACCCCATTGAAGAGCCGTAGGCTGGATCTCTCAAGATCTCACTGTTGGGTTTGTAAGGCCATGTTACTCCTAAATTTCTATCTTGTTCAAAGAGAAGATATAAAACACAGTTCCAAGCTAATCGACTTTAGTGTTCTCCTTTTAAAAAAGAATCAATAAGAGAATCGATAAAGAATCGAATCGTTAAACAGAATCGAAAATGGAATCGGAATCGTGAAAATCTTATCAATACCCATCCCTAGCCGTGATGGTATCCATACAAAGGATAAAGAGGAGGGGTGATAGAGCTGATCCTTGGTGGACTCCGACACTAACTGGGAAGGGAGGTGATAGTCCAGCGGCGCATCAGACTGAACTGGTGACGTTGTCATAGAGGAGCTGTGTCCATTTGACATACACCTAAGGGACACCATGCGATCTTAAGAAGTGCTATATGAGGTCATGGGGTACCCTGTCGAAAGCCTTTTCAAGGTCTAGGAAGGCTGTACCGTCTTGTTCTTTTCCCTTTGCTTCTCCAGCAGGAGGCGGGCAGCGTGTAGCGTCAGTTGTTCCGCATCCCTTTACGAAACCGCATTGGTTGTGGGTGACGTTGACAATTTCCCGAAGACGTGCATTGATGACTCTTTCGAATATTTTCACCGTGTGACATAGTAGGAGAATAGGACGATAATTTAAGCATTCGGCTACATCCCCTTTGTTCTTCCATATGGGTATGGTAATACTGGTAATACTGGTTGTCCAGACCTTCGGGACTTCCCCTGTGCTGAAAGTCTTGTTAAACAATTCTGTCAGGATGGCCATTCCCGGTCGCCCGAGAAGCGACCGGGAATGGCCATCCAAAGATAAGGGACCCATCAGATGCTGAAATGGCCAAACTGGTCGGGACTGGTCCAGTGTGATTCGTGTACACTCTGGAGCTGGTTTTCCTTGCAGGTCTCTCTGCATTTATTCTTCTCTGACCAGTTTTGCTGTTGCGTCTGCTTCGGTTGGGATATCGTCTGGTCCAGTTGCTGCTCCAGTAGGAAGATATGTTTCAATAACTGTTGAAATTGGTCTGAAACTGCTAAGAAGGCTTGACCTTCAGTTTGAATTTAATTTTTCTAAGGGACCACAAGATGAACCACGAATGTTGTGGAGGGCAAAACCAATAAGCTGAACTCAATTCTGCTCAATATTAATTTGATCTCTACATAAAGTGTTACTGGTAAGAACAGATGTTACGATTAGGCAATGAAAGGTATATACTATACTAGGGTATAGTAAAATGCCAACGTTTTATCAGCATTTAATCAAAATGAAGCCTTAAAATTTCAATGACTTTTAACTTTAAGAAGCTTTATTGTTAGAGCTGTTCTTTAGTCTGTTTTGGGCTTGAACAAGTACTTTAAAGTCAGCATCACTGTCTGATGTGGAAATTCGAAGCACAGTCGTATCAACAGGAAATGCCAAATCTGCGTAGCGCTCAGAAGCAGAAGACAATGTCATGATCTTGCTTTTCACAAAACTCTTACATTTCGGCTCTCTGTTTATTACTTTGTCCAGGCTGAGCCGTCTAACAGCTGAGGGGTGGCTTCTGTCTCCCAAAGTGTACCAGACTGTGATTAAGTCCTCTGTCCTGATCAAGTGAATTATTATAATTACAACACCAACACCATGGTTAATTTTTAGCACTGACCGACACAGCACCTCCTCATGTATAATACGGTTCAAAAACTCCAATTTTATTTCTCCATTCATTTCAGTCTCTTTATCTTTACGTGGTTGAAAAGTCGAACATTCACCCATCGGTTGTAACACGTGACTGTTTGTCAGGTGTAACCAAGCATGCTGTCATAGTCCCTTTGATTCAGTGCATTTCTGCCATCTCCCTGTAATTTCAAACTCATTGTTATCACATGTGCAAGCTGGGATATGAGTAACTGGGTTTAGTCATGGACTTCACAGGTCTCGTCCAGAGCCAAAAATAAAAAGTCAAAATGATCTGCTTGGCTTTTAAACAAAGCTCCAGATTTCCTGCAACGTCCTCGATCCGTCTTATGGTTTGCCTGGAGAGGGGCAGAGTCTCAAATGCTTCTTATTTCTCAGGGGATATCAATGCAGCAGAGCTTAACAAAGATAAGGGACCCATCAGATACTGAAATGGCCAAACTGGTCGGGACTGGTCCAGTGTGATTCGTGTACACTCTGGAGCTGGTTTTCCTTGCAGGTCTCTCTGCATTTATTCTTCTCTGACCAGCTTTGCTGTTGCGTCTGCTGAGAATCATTTTTAACTTGATGCTCCCATCAACAGTCTCATTTTCAATGCACAGCAATGAGCCAAACTGTTAAAAACACATCTAATATTATCTAATATTACATAATTTTAAGGACTGACATGAGCATGCACTACAACCTGCAATCCACTTCCTGGATGGTTCTGTGCTCAGCTGGATCGTTAGTTTGAATTTCAGGCTGAGAGTAAGGGAAACATCAAACTTACAAACCTCACTGAGGTGCGGTGGGGCTCTCCCACACCCATGTCACAGGTTTTTTGTTTTTTAAACATACACTGAGACGTTGACACAGAGAGGAAATAAAACATGTTGTCATAGATTACTGTCTGGTGGTGTGCACGGCTAGTACATTAGATGATCAGTTGTTGGTGTTCACCTGAGATATTCACCAGTTAAAGTGATTATTCATATTTTCTTAATGTCTGTTGATTGTTATGTATCTGTACGGCAGGATGCAGCAGCCTCTGTCTCAGGAAGTTGTGAAAAAAACTGTGAAGTAAAACAGATGAGAACCACAGTAACCAGTGTTGGTCGGCAGTGCTTTGATGTAGAAAATCAACCTTTCTTTGTAGGCTGCAGCACAGTGCTGGTCCTCATTCAGTGCTGGAAGCTAACCTGCAAAGAAGGCTTCTGCTGCTAGCATTCACACTAGTCACACTCAGCAAACTAATCTGACCAATGAGCCGCCTGCATTTCAGTGTTAGGACTTGCTTAAAATTCTGATTAATGAACACATAAAAATTACACAGACAATTTTAAACCTCATACATTAGACTGGACGTTGGACTTGCAGTGTGTATTTTTGTTACCTAGTGCCACACAATAAGACCAGCCCAGGCATGTCTGAGAGCAGGAGCCATGTTTCAGGCTTCAGTGTAGTAAAAATTGAGCTGCTTCTACAGCCTGTGACAAAGCACCAAACATGCAAGAAAACTCTTACCACTAAAGGGGGAAGCGACAACCGCTGAGCCAAAAAACACACTGCTAAAGACAACCAAGCTAGGAAGGAGGCGATGCTAACAGCTGGTGATGTAAGGCTGAAGAGTAAACCAAACATTGCTGTAGCATTTGCTATTTACACTCTAAATCACAGGCGGAGCAAATGGTGGATGGAAATTACTGATGCAGTTATGTGGTGGTAAAAGCAGCTGGTTAAAAAGCTCGACAACGTCCCAGGTAGAAAATATTTCTCACTTTTATTATGAGGCAACATTGTGCAGGCTCCTGGGGAATTACAAGAAAAAACTACTTTAGTTATTGTAAAACAGGATTTACCAACACTTCCAGGGAAAACACTGCCTAACTTTAGCTTATGCTGTGTCGCTGCTGTTGCTGCCGGCACCTCGTGGCATCAGTGACAGTGGAAACCAAGGATGGATAATGCTGTTTGTTTTGTTAGCACAAATCAATGCTGCTATCTGCAAGCTGCAGTCACTGCAATTTCTTTCTCTAAGTCATCATAAATATAATTATCGCAAATGTCCTTGAAAGTTTTTGATTTTCATTGTGGATTTTAAGGCTACATTTTCCATCTCGAGTTGATTCAGACAGACGTTAAGCTGCTGGATCTCACACAGCACAAAAGGAATGTGCTTTGTCAAGCGATTTGTGGGTATTTTGAGCGTAGACAATTCAAAAACAACAATCGGGGACAATAACCACAGTTTTGATCTTTGAGACTTTGCTCTACACGACTGTTCTGTTTAAGAAGTTGGACAGATGTGCACAGAGAGACCAATAAATATGTCACACAACCGAACTGACGGGGCGCTCACTTTCTCACTTTAGACATCCCGTACATTTCAATGCCCCCACACCGCCCATGTCTTCAAACTGCACTAGTGTGTGACAAAAACGTGCATGGTGCATGTGAGCTGCCCGATCAGCTGGAGTTGGTGTTGCGTTTACAGCAGCATCGATCTCTCCACCCTGAAAGCAGTAGACGCGGTCCTCTGAGCAACAGCGCGCCTCTTTACGCTCTGCTCTGATGCTTGTGTGCTGATTCTGGTGCTCAAACCCTCTTTAAAATTCACCACACTGTCTCACTGTGAGCTGTCTGCACGCAGCCCACTGTGTGTGCATCTGCTCCGGTATGAAAACGACTTCATTGGTTTTTATCTGGTCGAGTTTGTAAAGCTGCTGTAAGACGTATCAAGCAGAGCCTTCTCGGTGTGGGCCAACTTGGGCCCATGTCTCAGTAGATCTTTGTAGCATTCATCATTTTCTATCGAGTGGCGGCATACCACACAGTAACAAGGATGTTCAACATTATCATTTGCCTGCCTTTCATTTGCTTTCATGCATTATTTTGGTGTGGAAGTTCTGGAACACCTTGCTTTGTGAGTCTGCAAAGAACTCGGAGGTCTGCAGTCACACTGGGAGGAGAACAGGGGCTCAGTTGTGTCTCGTCCCTGTTGCACTAAACCACCGGCCGGCCTGAGCATGGACACTGGACAGTCAGCTCGAGGTGAGAGTGCAGCGAGACTTCTCTGCCGGCCAGTCCTGCAGAGATGATGTCATTGTTTCAGTCGGGCTTCGTCGACTCTCTTGGCCACGCTGCCACCCCCTAACGCACACACACAGCTGAGCTGAGGAGTGGGGAGGGTGGAGAATGGGCTGAATGCCCGTGCATATCGTTGGTGCAATCCACTCCTTGGTACTACCAGACACTGAGCCGACCGCCTCCATCCTTCCAAAGAAATATGAAAGCACTAGAAGGGTGGGAAGCAAATGTGAGCGTTTAATAGAAATCTTTCATGTTTTTCCTTTCATGGTGGCGAGATACTTGGAGCAGTTAACACTTTGTTTTTGTGTGTGTGATTTCTTAATCCAAATTTTGACTGAAAAAATGAGGTATGTACAAGCACCACAAGAATATCAGTGCCATGCAGACTGCTTTCTGTCATAAAGCCCACTCGCGAGGCCCTGCGGTATTATAATTATATACTTCAGCATCCACTTTATGACAATAACTAACAGAGCGGCGGTCTCGTCCAGCTCCACCATGTTGAAGTGCAGCACTCGACCTGAGTATAGTGGCACAGGATGCTCTCCACTTGTTGTAGCTTCCGGTTAGTGCAGCTCTCGGTCCAGAGCTGCTGTCTCTATCCACGGTTCAAGACTGTGGAGCTGCACTCTGTCTAACAGTGGACGGGAGTCTTCTCCATCAGAGTCTTGATCGTCTGTCCAGGAGAAGCTCAGAATGTTCAGCTGCTGCTGAGCGTTTATGAGGAACAATGTTGATGATATCTTTTGTAGGATGGAAAAAAAAAAGCTGAAGTGAGTAACTGAACCTGATCTCCGTGTGAACTGCTTGTGTCTGATGGTGCTGTTCTGAGTACATTCCAGCTCCTGGAGCTTTTGTCAGGAATGTTGAAGATGGATTTCTTGGTGTAGGGTTGCAGAGTTATGTTCATGTATGAACATGGGTAAAACTGCACAGCGGCGTTCAAACAGGCAAAGGGATCAAGTTGAGCTGTGTCCTGTAGTCAGATGTTGGGTGGTAGAGCGCAGTCTATGCACGTGTCTGCATTTACCCAGGGAGCAGTCTTTACACTGGGTTACCTCTTTGTCTGGATCTTGTTTGATTTGAATGTTAATGTTTCACTCGGTGCTAATCCTGCTCTGCTGCTGTGTGTGTGTCCTGCTCCCAGTGACTCATGCATAAGCCTGGTTTGCTGTATTTCACCTCAGCCTGTATGAGGCTGACACGTCTCATACAAAGCACCAAACACTGCAACAGCATGTGCCACATGAACCATTTCTCCACCTGGATGATGTGATAAATAGACTGGTTTTTATATATAGTACACAATAGGGCAGGGCAATATGGACAAAACTATTTATCCCAATATATATTTGAAAATTTGCGATATAACTGACGCGAGACAAAAACAAAATACTTTATAACTCCACAACTTTATTAGTGCAAAAACCCATCAATTCTTTTTCACTTAAACAAGCAGCTGTTTTTTATGTACATTAAAGCTTTATAAAAATGTAACAGTGCAAATGCAAATTCATTGCTGACAGTTTAACCAAAAGGGATTTCCAACGGAAATGGGCTGACATATCCTGAGCATAACCATGTATAATATCCACTGAAGTTAAAAAGAGGTGCTTTGCAACATTAAACTGCAGTGTGCAGTACGTATTTTTCGGACCATAAGGTGCACGGGATTATAAGGCACATTAAGCGAAACAAAGCAGTCAGATAAATCAAACTTTATTAAACTCATTCTTCTTGCTTCCTCCACTTCTGTACCATTGATTCATTAATGTTGAATTCTCTGGCAGCTGCTCTATTCCCATGTTGTTGCAGTATATTAATGACTAACCTCGTATTGTGGATGGATTATCTCAGTTGTTCTCCTGATTGAAGTTTGGTCCGTTTACAGCATCCTGCCATGCGATTGCATTTGTCCCTAACTATCAGGAACTTTAACGTTAACTTTTATAAGTGGAAAAGTGTTAGTGTTCGTCCTCCAGATTCACTGTTTATGTTATGCTAACATAGCTGTGTCGCTAGCGATCACGTAGCACATCATTATATACCAGCTAGCCCAACTTCAGTAACCCTACAAACGTCACTGCTGTTTAGTTTCCTGTCTTCATTTATGTTGGAAGTGATAGCAGAGCTGTACGTTTGATTTTTTTCAGAAATCTCTCAGTCAGAACATGCTATATCATGCTTAGGTAACTAGCAAAACTAGCGAGCTAACTTGCAGTAACTTCCTGCTAACTTCTAACTCCGTGAAATGTAATAAATTCTGTTTTCATGGATGCCTGGATGTTAAAATTAATTGTTACACCTGGTAAAGCAGCAAAGCTGATGATTTTATTAAAGATGAAAGAATTTAGACAGATTTTAACTCTCAGTGATGCTGCAGTGTTCGTTTGACTTTGGGACTTGAAGCAGACGGAGTTTTGGACCCAGATTACTCCCAGATTTACGAGCATCTTAGTCCGACAAATAATAATAATGATAATAAAAATATTGGATTGCATTTATATAGCGCTTTTCGGGACCCCTCAAAGCGCTTTACAATACCACTATTCATTCACTCTCAAATTCACACACTGGTGAAGGCAGCTACAGTTGTAGCCACAGCTGCCCTGGGGCGCACTGACATACAATACAGCAATAACAACGGCCGCTTGCATGTTCTACAAAAAAAATGTGCTTTGTTGTGTATCTGACGGACAAACACCAAACCAGTTCCACATCACTGAAGTTGCAGCGTTTTTACAAACCAGTTCTGGTTCATTTCTTTCACTCAACGATCCGCCTTTCTTATTCTCTGTTGCCGCCATGCTTTTTGGCCATGTGCGTATGAAAACAAAGGCACTGCACATGCGCGTTTTACTCATATTCTGTTGCGATATTTTATTTTCTTATTGTTGCCTAACATTGTATTGGTATTACAATGAATGATATGATATGGCCCAGCCCTACCGTGGAGCAATGACAGGAGGAGACTGGCCTAAAGGACAAAGTACATTTTTCCATCTTGCTGGCTGTGTGTGTTGTGTATGATGAAATGGCAGCAGGAGTGTGCTATGAAAGTCGGTGTGATGCTCGGGGCAATGTTCTGCTGCGTTCATGTGAACGTTCGACATGTAACCGGGAGTCGTAGTAAGTGTACTCCCTGATGGCCTCATTCAGCGGCGTGATGTGTGGCACACTGAACCAGGCCTCCTAATTCCCAGATTTCAGTGTGTTTAAGCACATTGAAAAACAGCTGCTGACACAAGTTTCAGTAACAGTGGCACATTTTTCTGTCTGCTGCCAGTACAGGTGTGTCAGGATACAGTGCTGCTTGTTTCCCTGCACTAACGACAGCACTCTGAAGCAGGCGGTCTGTTGAACCACTGTTTATGTATATATGTGTGGATAATGTAAAGAATGAATTTCAGCAGCAGCTGCAGTAAATCCAGGTTGTTCAGAGTATTGTGGAATATGAGGAAAACAAAGTTGGAGCCTTATGGGTGTCTGTGAGTGTTGTCACTTGAGTTGGATGATTTTGGGGCCTTATTTTAAAAAGTGACTGAGCTCAACAGACCTCTGGAGCGTGCTCATCATCTCTGCTAACCCACCCAAATCCTTGACATAACTGTGTGCAGGCAAATTGAATTGTTGGTAATGTAGGCATGAGTAAGAAGTGGTTCTGGAATAAATGAAGATGCATCTGGTTCTGCTTATTAAACACAGCTCTGGTAATAGTAGCGCAGTCTGATTCAAACGCTGGTTTGCGGTGTGAGTAAAGCGTTGCAGTGCTGATGTTAACCTGGTGCTTCATGCTGCAGGGTGAGTGACGGAGCCGCTCCGGTCTGTTAGCTCTCAGGGTTTCACCTTGGAGCGCTGGAGCTTGATGAGCAGCGAGAGCTCCTTCCCTTCTGCACGTTACGATGATTTGGTTTGCTGGTTTTACTGGATCCTGTTTCACAGAATGTGGAGGGTTAAATATGGAAAGCATCACGCATTGTCTGCGAAACACTGAGACGAGGAGCGCTGCAGTACAGTTCCCCTGATGGCTGCTTGCGACGCCCTCTCCTCTTCATCCCACAAAAAGTGGCCACATAACTGTCAGAAAGATTGATGGACGTGAGCATTTAAGGAGCTCCACGCTTCAGGACTGCCGGCCGTGTTGCAATGAGGAAGAAAAAGCAGGACAGGCAGTGAGTCGTGACATTTCACTGACCTTAGGGCGGCTTCATCAGTGTCCTAAATAACAACACAAAGATGGGATGTCTCTCTTCTGCTGTTACTAAGCTACAGCTTGCCCCCTTGTCAAAACTCTGAAGCAGTGCTGACGGTGTTTTTGTTTCCTGGACAGATACGAACTGGAACTGAGCAGGAGACTTACCATCAGCTGTTTCTGCACAATGTTCTGTAGGACAACAACATGACACAGACTATTCCTATGAAATATTACTGCTTTCTTTAAAAGGACAAAATCCTACAATTAAAAAAAATGTTAAAACTTAAGTCCACGGTAACCATGGTAACAGCAAGTGCTATTGAGTATGACAAACATCCAGTGAAGCTGTGGCGGTGGGTGGGGTAAAAGGTGGGTACTGAATAGGGCTGGGCCATATTATACCGTTCACGGTAATACCGGTATAATGTTAGGCAACGATAGGAAAATGAAATATCGCGATAGAATGGGAGTAAAACGCGCATGCGCAGTGCCTTTGTTTTCATACGCACATGGCCGATTGTTGAGTGAAACAGATGAACCAGAATTGGTTTGTAAAAATGGTGCAACTTCAGTGATGTGGAACTGGTTTGGTGTTTGTCCGTCAGATACACAACAAAGCACATTTTTTTGCAGAACATGCAAGTGGCCGTTGTTATTGTCATATTTGTCGGACTAAGATGCTCTTAAATCTGGGAGTAATCTGGGTCCTAAACTCCGTATACTTCAGGTCAAACAACACTGCAGCATCACTGAGAGTTAAAAACTGTCTAAATTCTTTCATCTTTAATAAAACGATCAGCATTGCTGCTTTACCAGGTGTAACTATAAAATTTAACTTCCAGGCATCCATGAAAACAAAAGTTATTACATTTAACGGAGTTAGAAGTTAGCAGGAAGCTAGCGGAAGTTAGCTCGCTAGTTTTGCTAGTTACCTAAGCATGATATAGCATGTTCTGACTGAGAGATTTCTGAAAAAAATCAAACGTACAGCTCTGCTATCACTTCCAACATAAATGAAGACAGGAAACTAAACAGCAGTGACGTTTGTAGGGTTACTGAAGTTGGGCTAGCTGGTATATAATGATGTGCTACGTGATCGCTAGCGACACAGCTATGTTAGCATAACATAAACAGTGAAGCTGGAGGACGAACACTAACACTTTTCCACTTATAAAAGTTAACGTGAAGGTTCCTCATGGTTAGAGACAAATGCAATCGCATGGCAGGATGCTGTAAACGGACCAAACTTCAGTCAGGAGAACAACTGAGATAATCCATCCACAATACGAGGTTAGTCATTAATATACTGCAACAACATGGGAATAGAGCAGCTGCAGAGAATTCAACATTAATGAATCAATGGTACAGAAGTGGAGGAAGCAAGAAGAATGAGTTTAATAAAGTTTGATTTATCTGACTGCTTTGTTTCGCTTAATGTGCCTTATAATCCCGTGCACCTTATGGTCCGAAAAATGCGTACTGCACACTGCAGTTTGCAAAGCACCTCTTTTTAACTTCAGTGGATATTATACATGGTTATGCTCAGGATATGTCAGCCCATTTCTACTGGAAATGCCTTTTGGTTAAACTTTCAGCAAGGAATTTGCATTTGCACTGTTACATTTTTATAAAGCTTTAATGTACATAAAAACCAGCTTCTTGTTTAAGTGAAAATAAATGGAAGGTTGTCTTTTTGCGCTAGTAATGTTGTGGAGTTGTATTTTGTCTCGCATCAATTATATCGTCGGTTATATCGTTATCGCAAATTTTCAAATATATATCGTGATAAATTTTTTTGGCCATATCGCCCTGCTCTAGTACTGAATATAAATCCTCTTCATTAGTGTTGCAGAAAGCTGGGGGAGTAAATCTGTGCGCCCCCACAGTCAGCAGAGCTACAGAGTGACCTGCAACAGTTATGACGACTCTTACCGCTAACCCCGAAAACTGACATGGGTCAGATTAAAAGCCAGGCTTTTATTTTGTGTAACCGTGGGAAACGGAGCTGCCCAATTAGCAATGTTCTTGTTGTGTAAAAAGTGCTTAAGTGTCAGCACTGAAGCCATAAGAGTTTTTAAAGCTTGCATGAAGTTCTCTCGAGACTGCAGCCCGCTCACCTGTAATCAGCCGGCTGGCAGCTCCACAACATTTTTGTAGCCTGGTGTAAATTGTTGGACTTCCTGTCGCAGAGTCAGATCAACGGGGATCTCCACCGTCTCAGCTGGAGGTAAACAATGCGGCTGTACATGCGGTGAAATGGCAGTGGGGGGCTCTGCGGAGGGATCGGCGTGTCTTAAAAAGCACTATAAAACATTTTACTGTGAGTTTCTGGGAACCCTCAAATATGCCTGTTGAAACCCTGATCTATCAGCAACAGGAAGCATGCGTGACGGGTCGTGTTACGGTCAGCTGAGCCTGAACCACAAAGCCTGAGCTCTGCAGGGGTTCACCACCACTTCATGGAGCTTGGAACAAATATGCTGTGTTGCTGGGAGTTAGGGCTGCCACAATTAGTCGACTCGTCACGATTACGTCGACTATCAAAATCGTCGACGACTGATTTAATAGTCGACGCATCGTTTGAAGCTTTGTAAGATCACAAAGGACGCAGGAATGAGTAGCAGGATTTAAGAGTGTAATAACGGACTGAAACAGAAGATGGCAGCACTGCATGTACAAGGATGCCAGCTGCCGTTAAACCCCGAAGAAGAAGAAGAAGAAGCTCTGTCCCAGAATTCATAGCGCGGCCCAGTTCAGTTTCCAACAATGGTGGCAGCTAGTTAGTTTTAATATTACTCTTATTATTCTTTCTGGGTCACAAAATAAACGTTTAACATATTTTCTTTTCTTTTTTTTTTTTCTTTTTTTTTTTTCGTTTAACATATTTTCAGGGCGAGGCTCACTAGAGCCGTGAGAACACCGGACTCCCGGCAAATCGTTTTCAAACCCACCGCCGTCTTTCGCTACTCAGGTTAAACATACATAAGTCACTTAGATAACTTAAAAATGTTGTTGTTTGGCTTTTTGTAGTATTTTATTTGTTGCTGAGTAAATCGGTTTGGCTGAGATTAAAGTTATAGTTTTTACACAGCTGAATAAACGTCAAGCAGACAGCTGATTATCAGAAGTGTGAGATGCTCCAGAATTTACTCCGATGTCCTGTTATATTTTAGATAGCAAGGAGTTTATTAAACTTCACCGAAACAATCTGCAAATTTCATTAAAATTCAATAAACTATCATCTTGTCTTTACTTTTAGTTAGCACATACCTTAAACACTTCAAGCTGTAAGCTAATGATAGTTATATAGGAGCAGATGCTGCTGGTGCAATAAGCTGTACGTCCAATGGATGATGATCTGACTAGTCGACTATCAAAATATTAGGGGTGCAACGATACTCGTATCGATATTGAACCGTTCGATACAGTGCTTTCGGTTCGGTACGCATATGTATCGAACAATACAAAATTTTAAATTTATTTTATCAACTTTCCTTCTGACGATGCTGTCTGTGTTGAGCGCTCAGTGGATCTGCACTCGACAGTGCAGCCTAGGCGGAGTAGTCGAACTCAGATTCACTGAGCGCAGGGCAAGCTAGCGAGACAGAACTTAGGCTCGTTGCAACATGGCAAATTGACCCTCCCCCACCCTCATTCAGATCTGGCGTTTGGAATTATTTTGGTTTTCATGTGACGTATGACCCTGAAGGTAAGCGCGTCATGGACTAAAGTAAAACAGTATGTTGGATGTGCCACGCAATGCTCAATTACATGGGTGGGAGCTAGTGTGTTAGCGCAGTTAGCTCGTTAACGTGTTGGCTGTCTAGCCCCATGCACGGGGCGATCAGGGGTAGCTCGTTAACGCAGATTTGCCGTGTTGTGGCGTTAACGTCATTTCAACGAGATTAACCTGAAAGCACTAGTGGGAACACAACGAATATGACTGCACATTTACTCCAACAGCATCCTCGTGCAAAGACAAGTGGAAGCAGACAAAAACAACAAGCATGCATGCTACAAACTTTACCCGAGTCATTTAGACAGCCGTTAGCACAGGATTCTCCTTATGGGGACCTGATATGTTTAATATGCTGCTGAGAATATAGCCCAGAAGAAGCGGATAGTAGAGCTTTTATTTTGGAAAGAGACATTTCTCTGTAATAAACTCTCTTTTCCAAAGATGAGGGATTCCTCCATCAGATACAGGGCTCGCAAAATTTTTCCAGTCGGGCTACCAAAATCTATCTCTTCCCTGCCTGTCGGGCTATCGCAGGAAGGAAAAATATATGTCAATGCTTTTGCATTCTTTCGGAAATGTAGCTGGGTAATTATGTCATTGGCATCGGTGAGCCACTGTCAATATGTGACATATTGAAGTCGCGTTTGAATTTGCGCTTGTTTTTTGCTTTCACTTTGCAATCGCGCGAACTGTGTATAGAGAGCGACAGCACTGATCTGTGAGTGATGATAATTTGTGCACCAATTCCTCTGACATCGTCTTATTAATCGTTAGCTTACTATGCAAACATGACAAGTGAAATCTCCCGCAGCTTAAACATGTGAGAGGTTGATCGTGCAGAGAATCGCTGAGCTTATGTGAGTCCGTGTGTAAAAGCAGCAGGATTTATATTTCAGTTCTGCTGAGCCAAATAAGACAGGTCAGGGTGAAGAAGTGACAGCCAAAGAAAAGCTTACCACAAAATGCAAAAGTTATGACAAATCAGACTATAAGGCAAAAAGAAAGTGCAGCTTTATGGTTTCATGGACAAAAGAATTTCTGTGGCTGCAATATGACGAGCTAAATAACCAGGGCTGCACATAAGTGGTCCGCAGGTGCGTATTCGCTGTCAAAATAAAAAACGCGCACAAGATAAGAAGTTGCAACGCGTGTTTGCGTACAAAAGATTTTCTGGAGGAGGACAGACATTTGTTTAGAACTCTTAAAGATGTCGAAGAAGCTCCTTTAAGCAATTACTGTGAGGTTCCTCCACCTCCAAAGAAATGTCAGGAGTCCGAACCACAAAAGAAGCACGTATTCTCGGAAAAGTAGTTGCAGGAGGTGAGCTGGCTTCAAACAAATGATGAACGCACAGAGATGTGGTGCAGAATGTGCCGTGAAAATTTAATAAATGACAAATTAAAAAGGCATGAACATTTTTTTTTGTATCGAAAAAATATCGAACCGTGACACCAAAGTATCGAACTGAACCGAACCGTGAATTTTGTGTATCGTTGCACCCCTACAAAATAATCGTTTGTGGTGTATACGGTACACATGTTGTTGTCGTTGTGGTGCGTGCGACATGTGCAGTGGAGCTGCACAGCAGTAATCACCCATGGCGGGACCACCCGTACTGCTGAAGGTCTTCCTGCAATTTGCTGCAACCTGACAGACAATATTTATCTCTGGACTCATCGCTGCTCTCTGGATTCATGTGTCCGTCCCGAGAGCCCCTTCACCCCCTCACAGGGACCAGCGATGCCAAAAATACAGAGATTTATCGCTGCAACACCTCGGCTCCAGACACGGCCCAGACTTTTACCTGAGGGAGGCACGCTGAAGAAGACGGAGAGGAGGAGGAGATGACTAAAGCGGGTCTCAGTGAAGTTGACTGTGCCGCAGCGCCTCATAGTTGTCCCTTTGTTGGACCTTACATCAGGAAAAGGTTACATTTGTGTCTTGCTGGCGACAGACAGTCTAGCTCTCCAGGACATCTGTTCTGCTGTTTTCTGGTTAAATTATGCTAAAGAACAAATCTATCCTCGTACATCCTGCCTTTCGAGGCCGCCCCCTTAACTGCACAGCGAGCCTTGTTGCTGCAGCACTCTATAGATTTTTTAGACCGCTGTAGGTGGAGATATTAGCATCGCTGCGTTTGGCAGAATGCCGTCCAACACTGGCACAAACGTGCGAATATTAACAGCACGTGAGGCGTGGCAGTGCGGGCTGCACTGCCAGCAGTCGCTCTTTACTGCTGAAAAGTCTCAGGCTGAATATCTCATTAGGCCCGAGTCCTTTGTGCAGTCATAATTTTACCTTTTTGGCATCGTCGTCCTCACCGTTGTTACGGCGGTGGCAGCAGACTGGGTGGAGGGTTGTGTCTGATCACAGCTGACAGCGATACTTGTTGTTTGCTCCTCACTGAGAACTGCTAGAAAAATGCAGGGAAAGGCCTTTGAAGCAAAAAGGAGCCCTTCAGGCAGCCGGGCCCTTCTTAACATCATCAATAAAAGATGAGAAGAGGAAAGCAGAGAGAGCCAGCGACAAAGAAAGAGATGAAATCGCCTGTTTTTTTTATCATTGATCCAGGCGCCACGTGAGGTGCACCGAAGGAGATGGAGTTTGTGTTAAAGCAAGTTATTGGTCGGTCCTGTGCAGACGCACTGCTGGAGCACGATCAGCCAGATGTTTACGGAGTAAAAGAAAAGCGTGCTTTGCTCTGTGCTGCAGCTCCGTCCTCTGTGCCACGCTGCCGCAACGTCTTCCAAGAAACTGTTC
This sequence comes from Astatotilapia calliptera, assembly GCF_964374335.1. Lineage (NCBI taxonomy): Eukaryota > Metazoa > Chordata > Actinopteri > Cichliformes > Cichlidae > Astatotilapia > Astatotilapia calliptera. The sequence continues at coordinate 40,133,775 of NC_137435.1, read as the reverse complement.
AGACGCGCCGTCTCGCTGGGTGTCCTTTCAGCACCACGAACAGGCCCTCTGCACTTGATTTTAAACGTGCTTCCACATACACCATCCTGCTGTCCACAGATTGTGATGGATGGTTGTGCTCAAGCCCAAAGCGCCTTACTTTGAGATCCACGGACAGAGAGGATGAAAAATCACGAGTAGCTTCACTGTCCTGACACTGACTCGCAGAGCAGAACTTCAGGCGTGTCCTGAAGGTTGTGACGTGCACCTCTGGACTGACTGTCCTTAGGACGGTGGTCCTGCACCTGTGTGACCACAGACAAAAACTTTGTCCCTTCTTCAAACACGGTGGCAGCAGACACGACGACAGACCGTCGTCCTGCTACGAGGTTATTAAAAGAAACAATTGCAAAAACCTCCCAAAACACCCAGTGGAAGCTAGATTGGTTAAACTGGTGGAATCTGAATCTGCTTTGTGGTTGCGTGTTGCTCCGGGGCGGGGCTCCCCCCCTGTTGCTTCTCTTGTGTCCTTTTCATCTGCAGCTGCAGTTTGCTCTGCTGTCAGTTGAACAGCAGAACAGCTGGTGTGCTGATGATGACTGCTAGAGATGCAGATCAATGTCAGGAGTGGCCAAAATACATTTTTGGAAACTGACTCTTTGTTAAATACAAATAAATACATATAAACAAACGGAGACTATCAGCCCGGTGACTCCCGTTAAATGACACATGGGCCAGTTTTTCCCATGAAATATTGACTTGTGCTACTTTGATGTTGTTGCTAAATAAATCATTCAGATTGTGCACAGCGTATCTGGATTCACAGATTAAATGTGATTTGTCTCATTTTTGGAAATGTTCTGACAGACGCGGGCTCAACAGCCTGGGGTTATCTCAGGTCACGGCCTGGTTTGTTTGAATTCCTTACCGAGTTGTCATAAAACTGGGAAGCGGCTTCAGATCTGTGAGCTCCGTTGATCCTTATCTTTTTGCATCGTTTGACAGTCCGGCCGCCGAAGACAGAAAGTCGGTGTGAGGAGTCAGAGACGTGAGTTTGTGCCTGGCTTTGATTCAGCGCCTCAGATTCAAACCATATGCTGGCCTGCAGAAATGTCTGCATCCATCTTTGTGACTGTCAGCAGATCAGGATACTGTGTTAAACTCATCCGTCTCCTCGAGTGTCACGTGTCCACAGGGATAAAAACAATGGTGTTCTCACCAGCCTGTGCAAATGGGTACCCTAAAGTAAGACTACAGCTTTCCCGAGCCTTTATGGGGCCTTAAGCATTTTTTTTGTTTCTAATATTCAAAGAAATTTTAATATCAGACAAAGAGAACTTCAGTAAATTTTTAAATGATTATTTTACTTATTAAAGAGAAAAAGCCTCCAAACCGACCTTCAGTACCGTCACAGCTCTGTGTCCGTGTCATCGCTGGATATTTCAGCCCATTTAAATTTCAGATTGGAAAGGTTTCCTTGCACCTTATGTTCACTTTTTTTTCTGCAGGCCAACCTGAATGACTCTCACAACCAGATGGTCGTCCACTGGGCAGGAGAGAAGAGTAATGTCATTGTAGCCTTGGCTCGAGACAGTGCAGGAACCACTGGGTCCAAAACCAGCTCGGTGAGTACGCCTGAAAACATCCATGCATGTAACATGTAGGGTAGGAAACCTGGGAATACTAAAACCAGAAGGCCCAGGATTATTTCCAGTAGGCTCATACAGTGTTCAGGTTAGTCTCAGGCCTGGTTTTCCAGTTAAATCCCAGTCTGTAAACTGTCTGTGTAAATTAGCAGCGTAGCAGAAGGTTTGTGTTCACACTTGTTTAACATGTTTCTCATGATGGTACAAGTGTTGAGCTACACATTAATCGGTCCCATCTGCTACCTCAACACACACACACACACACACACACACACACACACACACACACACACACACACACACACACACACACACACACACAGAAAAGAAACTGAAAGCCTCAAACACAGCCATCAAACAGCACGCCGCTTCTGTTTCCACTTCCTGGGATGACTGAGCACTTTCAGACGGAGAGCTGAGGGGAATACTGCTTTTCCTTCGATTGGGAAGTTTGTTTTGTCTCATTATGGGATGGATGTTGTTCTGTATTCCTCAGAAAGATTTATCTCATCATGCCAGTCCTTAACAGTGACCATGTTGGGCAGAACCATCAACCTTACAGTTTTTTACAGACGCTAGGACACATTTCTCAATACTTAGGTCACGTTTGCAAAACTCCTCACACAGTGAGCACAACAGAAGTCTATGTGGGCTAAACTGAGGACCAGTTATCATTGTTTTGGCACAAAATGCATTCAATGACTACATCTCTCAAATTTCATGAATTATCTTCTCACTCAGACACAACAACTGCCAATAACCTTTGTACGTACAGGACATTTTGCATGTGCTTACATACTGTTTTCAAAACTGTTAAACTTATGGCCAAAACAATAACACAATGCAAAACTTAAAAAGACAGCAAAATTCAACAGCAATATTTTAGTGAAACACATTTTAAATCTAAAAATGCAGTTTAACCAGCCACAGCTGATTCTCATTGTAGATGAACATCTACACAGGTGTTACTCCTTCAATTGTTCAACTCCTTCAATTCTGGCAGCCAGAAGATTCTTTCCTAGGTGTGTTGCCCTAGATGACATAAGATGTGATGTGGATGAGAACCTGTGGCCAAATGGAGGAGACCGAGTAGATTAGCATTACTATTGTATGTGTATCAGTGGATGGTGTGTATACAAATTCTTGTATTTTGGGATTACTTAGTGCAAAAACATAAAAATACATAAACAAATATTAACGAATTCTGCATGATGTCTGATTCATTCCAGTAACATATATTGAAATTATAAACAGAGATGTGTCCTTGTTTTACACAAGAAAACACTGTGTAATGCTACATGTTGTTAGTGTTTTTAGGTCATTGTTTTGTGGGTGACAAAGTGTGTTTGTCGGCTGTCAACCTTTGCTAGTGTTCTGGAAGAATGAGTTTAATTGAGACCTGAATGAAGTGTTTTGGTAGTTGTAGTGCATTTTGAATGTGAAATAAACTGCTTTGCCAAGCTGACGGTCAGTTAGGAGGATTGTGTGAAGTGTTTTGCAAAAGTGACCTAAGTATTGGGAAATGTGTCCTAGTGGCTGTAAAAAACTGTAAATAGCTGGTTGGAATAACGACCGATGCAGTTATTACTCAAACACCTTCATGCTGACCTGCAGTCTAAGCTAGCTAAACTGCTGATAGACAGTTAGGACCTCAGCATTGAATATTTCCTCCACGCTCACTACTTACCAAGCACAGCTGTGTGAGGGTAATGGCCACTGACCAGACATTACTGTGGTTACGAGTATTTGTGTCCGTGTGCTGTCAGAGCCAGAGCGAAATATAAATAATAGTTTTAAAAAATAGTCTCAAAAGGATTTTTTCCCCAGTGATTGCAAAGTGTCTAAAGCCAAAATTGTAAATACTGGTAGCACAGCTTTATAGATTATTGGCTGTTATTTATTAAAAATGTGTTTACAGTTTTTTACAGCCACTAGGACACATTTCTCAATACTTAGGTCACTTTTGCAAAACTCTTCACACAATCCTCCTAACTGACCGTCAGCTTGGCAAAGCAGTTCATTTCACATTCAAAATGCACTACAACTACCAAAACACTTCATTCAGGTCTCAAATAACCTCATTCTTCCAGAACACTAGCAAAGGTTGACAGCCGACAAACACACTTTGTCACCCACAAAACAATGACCTAAAAAACACTAATAACATGTAGCATTACACAGTGTTTTCTTGTGTAAAACAAGGACACATCTCTGTTTATAATTTCAATATATGTTACTGGAATGAATCAGACATCATGCAGAATTCGTTAATATTTGTTTATGTATTTTTATTTTTTGCACTAAGTAATCCCAAAATACAAGAATTTGTATACACACCATCCACTGATACACATACAATAGTAATGCTAATCTACTCGGTCTCCTCCATTTGGCCACAGGTTCTCATCCACATCACATCTTATGTCATCTAGGGCAACACACCTAGGAAAGAATCTTCTGGCTGCCAGAATTGAAGGAGTTGAACAATTGAAGGAGTAACACCTGTGCAGATGTTCATCCACAATGAGAATCAGCTGTGGCTGGTTAAACTGCATTTTTAGATTTAAAATGTGTTTCACTAAAATATTGCTGTTGAATTTTGCTGTCTTTTTAAGTTTTGCATTGTGTTATTGTTTTGGCCATAAGTTTAACAGTTTTGAAAACAGTATGTAAGCACATGCAAAATGTCCTGTACGTACAAAGATTTTTGGCAGTTGTTGTGTCTGAGTGAGAAGATAATTCATGAAATTTGAGAGATGTAGTCACTGAATGCATTTTGTGCCAAAACAATGATAACTGGTCCTCAGTTTAGCCCACATAGACTTCTGTTGTGCTCACTGTGTGAGGAGTTTTGCAAACGTGACCTAAGTATTGAGAAATGTGTCCTAGCGTCTGTAAAAAACTGTAATTTCCATTATTCTCTGAAATTGCTCGAAATGCATACGTGAGGTCGTGTTTTGAATTCAGCTTGTTTTTATGTCACTGCAGTTCCACTTGTGTTCTGGTGAAAGTGAAAGGAAACACACACAATCCAAATAAACATCTTTTTGTTGAAATCCAGAAAAGCTGACTCTCACAAATACACAGTCTGGTTTCTGAAGACGCTGAAATGATTCAGGCTTCAAAGTCACTGTCAGAGTTAATAAAGATAAACCGATGAACTGCAAAGCTCTCTTATTTCAGTAGATATTATGTTAGGAGCGTTAGCGTGTGTGCACAGGCAGCATGGAGGCAACCAGACTGTTAAAAGACAGATTCTGTCATCTCTCCATCAACTCAGGGATTTAATATGGTAGTGTTACATATGGGACATGGGACCTTTGACCTCTTGCTGTGGCCAAACACAAGCTCACGTTGTGGTTACAGCGGAGGCGTTGGTCCCCTCATCTTTCATGAATTCAAGTTTAGTTGCGTGTGACTGAAGGTCGTACATCAGTTTAACACGTTTGCTTTGAAGTGTCTGGGGCATGTGTGCAAAGTGCAGACAGAGTTTCGCACCTTTAGACTTCCTTTCACATGTATGCTGAGTTTTCTACAAGGAGATGCTACGAGTCTGCATTCAGTTCGTCTTCGTCACACGTCACCATTTACAAACACTGAAAGGCTCTGCAGCCAACCAGTCACACTTGTCCTTTATATATGCCACAGAGTTTTTATTTGGGGCATAAAGCCTTAAATGAAAATGAACATTTTTTTAATTATGGCCTATCTCACACACCGACAAGCACAGGGTGTTGTGTTTAAGGACATGTGGTAGATATTTTCTTATTTTTGGTTTTCTTGTTTCTCTGAAAAAGGCTGACATCCATGCCACAGTTAGTTTGCTTTTACCATCTTTCACCATCGAAGTGTCTATAAAGTAACATCTTTTTGTAGGTATTCAGTAGGGGTGCAACGATACACAAAATTCACGGTTCGGTTCAGTTCGATACTTTGGTGTCACGGTTCGATATTTTTTCGATACAAAAAAATGTTCATGCATTTTTAATTTGTCATTTATTAAAATTATAAATATAGATTTTAACTCAAAAGTACAGTTTTTAAATTTAACCCTAACCCTTGTGCGTGTTTTTTATTTTGACAGTGAATGCGCACCTGCGGACCACTTATGTGCACCCCTGGTTATTTAGCTCGTCATATTGCAGCCACAGAAATTCTTTTGTCCATGAAACCATGAAGCTGCACTTTCTTTTTGCCTTATAGTCTGATTTGTCATAACTTCTCCGTTTTGTGGTAAGCTTTTCTTTGGCTGTCACTTCTTCACCCTGACCTGTCTTATTTGGCTCAGCAGAACTAAAATATAAATCCTGCTGCTTTTACACACTCACTCACATAAGCTCAGCGATTCTCTGCGCGATCAACCTCTCACATGTTTAAGCTGCGGGAGATTTCACTTGTCATGTTTGCATAGTAAGCTAACGATTAATAAGACGATGTCAGAGGAATTGGTGCACAAATTATCATCACTCACAGATCAGTGCTGTCGCTCTCTATACACAGTTCGCACGATTGCAAAGTGAAAGCAAAAAACAAGCGCAAATTCAAACGCGACTTCAATATGTCACATATTGACAGTGGCTCACCGATGCCAATGACATAATTACCCAGCTACATTTCTGAAAAAATGCAAAAGCATTGACATATATTTTTCCTTCCTACAATAGCCCGACGGGCAGGGAAGAGATAGATTTTGGTAGCCCGACTGAAAAAATCGCTAGCCCCGGGACGTCGGGCTAGCGATTTTGCGAGCCCTGTATCTGATTGAGGAATCACTCATCTTTGGAAAAGAGAGTTTATTACAGAGAAATGTCTCTTTCCAAAATAAAAGCTATACTATCCGCTTCTTCTGGGCTATATTCTCAGCAGCACATTAAACATATCAGGTTCCCATAAGGAGAATCCTGTGCTAACGGCTGTCTAAATGACTCGGGTAAAGTTAGTAGCATGCTTGTTGTTTTTGTCTTTGCACGAGGATGATGTCGGCGTAAATGTGCAGTCATATTCGTCGTGTTCCCACTAGTGCTTTCAGGTTAATCTCGTTGAAATGACCTTAACGCCACAACACGGCAAATCTCCGTTAACGAGCTACCCCTGATAGCCCCGTGCATGGGGCTAGACGGCCAACACGTTAACGAGCTAACTGCGCTAACACGCTAGTTCCCACCCATGTAATTGAGCATTGCATGGCACATCCAACATACTGTTTTACTTTAGTCCATGACTCGCTTACCTTCAGGGTCATACGTCACATGAAAACCAAAATAATTCCAAATGCCAGATCTGAATGAGGGTGGGGGAGGTTCAATTTGCCATGTTGCAAGGAGAGCTTAACTTGCCCTGCGCTCTTCCTTCTGACTATGCTGTCTGTGTTGAGTGCTCAGTGGATCTGCGCTCGACAGTGCAGCCTAGGCGGAGTAGTCGAACGCAGATTCACTGAGCGCTCCACACAGACAGCATCGTCAGAAGGAAAGTTGATAAAATAAATTACAAATGTTGTATTGTTCGATACATATGCGTACCGAACCGAAAGCACTGTATCGAACGGTTCAATATAGATACGAATATCGTTGCACCCCTAGTATTCAGTCATTAATCAACCCCTTCATCCTCTCGAACACACAGCAGGCGCAGAAATTTGTCTTCCTTGAAACTGTGGATCACCAAGGTTACGTTCACACTGCAGGCGAAAGCGCATCAAATCCGACTTTTTTGACCCTGTGCGACTCATATCCGATCATGGTATGACAGTGTGAATGGCACAAATCCGATCTGGGTCACTTTCGTATGTGGTGCTGAATCCGATACATATCTGATGTTTTAGAAAGCGACTGCTGTTTGATGGTCATGTCGCATTAAATCCGTCTTTTACGTCACTGACACAAGACAGACGCCAATTATCAGCGCCGGAGAAGACATCGCGAACGCTTCCTGGCCATCCAGTGAAACTGTTGGGAAGACAACGTTGGAGAAACGTGAACATTTTATTTGTAAATGTATAATCTGCAGATTCTGAGAGAAATCTGCAACTATCCTCTGAAGCAGCGCTCCTCTAAAACAGCAATAAGGATCCTTATTAGGCCAAATGTAAATAACAAAATAACTTTATAACTTAAAGCAAAATTGGGAAACGTAAACAAGTCTTTATATTAAGGCCATCAGTCAAACAATACTGTTTGGTCTGGGTCTAAACTAGGGGTGGGCGGTATAAACGGTTTACGGTAGAAACGATATAAATTTGGCCAACGGTAGAGATCTTTACTATACCGCTCTACCACGATAGCGCATGTTGATGGTGTCATCAAGCTGCTCCTGTTTTGGTCGAAAGCCTCGCAGCGGCTGCAAACAACAACATCTGCAAATTATGGCCGGCGACAGCGAAGAGACGAAGCACTTTTGGAAGATGAGGAAAGCCAAAAACTGCGCTTCCTCCACTTCTGTACCATTGATTCTTTAATGCTGAATTCTATCACAGCTGCTCTATTCCCATGTTGTTGCAGTATATTAATGACTGACCTCGTATTGTGGATGGATTATCTCAGTTGTTCTCCTGACTGAAGTTTGGTCCGTTTACAGCATCCTGCTATGCGATTGCATTTGTCCCTAACCATCAGGAACCTTCACGTTAACTTTTATCGAGTGGAAAAAAGTTAGCGTTCATCCTTCAACTTCACTGTGCTAATGTTATGCTAACGTAGCTGTTTTGCTAGCAATCATGTAGCACATCATTGTTTACCAGCTAGTCCAACTTCAGTAACCCTACAAACATCACTGCTGTTTAGCTTCTGTCTTCATCTATCTTGGAAGTGATAGCAGAGCTGTACGTTTGAATTTTTCAGAAATCTCTCAGTCAGAACATGCTATATCATGCTGAGGTGGAAACTAGTGAGCTAACTTCCTGCTAACCGCTAACTTCCTCTAACTGTGTTAAATTTAATAAATTCTGTTTTCATGGATGCCTGGATGCTAAACTTAATTGTTACACCTGGTAAAGCAGCAATGCTGATCGTTTTATTAAAGATGAAAGAATTTAGACAGATTTTAACTCTCAGTGATGCTGCAGTGTTCGTTTGTTACTTTGGGACCTGAAGATGACGGAGGTTTGGACCCAGATTACTCCACGAGGCTCCTGACTACGGCAGCCATAATGCTCCGACAATCTATCAAGCGGTGCGGCTTCGTAGCTTAGCAAAGTCGCACTAAAACATTTTTGACAGATTTTTGAGCGGCGTGTAGCACATAAAATCTGTTTGAGGTCAGTAAGCACAACCAGAATTCATACATAAGGCACGTTGTCATTTTTTGAGAAAATTAAAGGATTTTAAGTGCGCGTTATAGTGTGTAAAATACGTTATACAGAAGAAAAGAAAATATCGCGATATATATCGTTACTGCATATGCTTCAAATTATACCGTGATATGAATTTTAGGCCATATCACCCAGCCATAGTCTAAACAGAGCGCGCTGTGTGTGACGTCTGCTTTTGTGCATGTGGGCCGCTTTGAGGGTTCACACTAGAGCGCGTCACATTTTATTTGTAGTGTGAAGAAGCAGACAAAAAAATCGGATTTGATCAAAAAATCAGAATTGAGCATTAAGACCTGCAGACCTTTCAGATTAGCTTGACTCCACCAGTGTATGAATGTGAGAGTGAATGAATAGTGGAATTGTAAAAAGTGCTTTGGGTTCCTTGAAAAGCGCTATATAAATGCAATCCATCATCATCATTATTATTATTATTATTAGTGTTTTTAAAATGGCAGAATTTGCAGTTTGCCGAGTGAATTTTTTGATAAAAAAAATATAATCCAGGCCTTTTCTCAGGGACCGCCGGGTGCAGGCATTCATACCTCCCTTGTTGTCTTCAGGTCTACGTGTCCTATGACCACGGCACCACTTTCATACCCGTCTCACACAAGTTCAAGTTTTCGGGGGCTAAGATGAAGGACGGCAGCAAGCAGGTCATCTCGCAGTTCTACCACAGCCCTGCAGACAACAGGAGGGTGAGTCTGGTCCCACTGACCCGTATTTACACGAGAGACAAGTGGAAAGTTTCCTGTATGTATTCTACACAGCACACATTGTGATGTCAGCTGTATACTGTCAGGTATGAAATAAAGCTTTTGGTTGCATTATGGGAAATTTAAGATCCAATGGTGGAATTGTGGAAACTAATCCAGCTTCTCCTCCTGCACATATCTCAGTGTCTGTGGATTTGTCACTGGTCGTCTTTTGGTGGAGCTGAACTGTTCTGTCAAGTAGAGCTGAAAAACTCAGCAAATATCCAAATATCGGAACAGAAAAAGTACAATTTTAAGAAAAATGTGAGCTCATACAGCAACACATTCCCAAAAGAAGTTGGGAAAGAGGCAACAAAAAGCTGGAAAAGTAACTGTTACTAAAAGGAAACAGCTGCAGTAACATGGTGAAACTAATTAAGTTAACTGTCAGCAGATCGGTAACATCAGGTCTAAAAAGAGCGTATCAAAGAGGCAGACTTCAGGCAGCACTGCATTAACTGTCAGGAAGTAACTGGGACACATCCTGCATCATGCAACGACGAATCCTTGTGTGAACGTGGTGGGACCATCAGGAGTGTTATCAGTGTTCAGTTTAAAATCAGTGGCTGTGGAACTGGTAGCTTCCACATCTGGAAAGGCTCCATCAGCTGATTCATTTGAGTCCTCTGCTCTTCATGATTTTATGTTGCAAACTCGTTTTCTTCACTGATACTTTTTTAAGGATTAAACCTTGGCGCCCGATGGTGAAGTAAACACGGGCTTAAGCTTGTCAGTCATTGCATTTTGTTTCCCAACGTTTCTGCGGAGCTGAGTTTGTGCAAAGTCAGCCTGATAGACCTTAAACTTTGTTTCCCCTCAAAGAAAACTTTTCTAGGATTTGTCAGATTTATTATTTAATGCTTCTGTTTGTTGTCTGCCTCCTCAGTACCTGTTTGTGGACTCTACCAACAACTACCTTTGGAACGCCTTTGACTTCTGTAGGAACGTCCAGGGCTTCTCCCTCCCCTTCAAACCCACCGACCTGCTGCTCCACAGCAGACGAGCCAACCTGGTGCTCGGCTACGACGGCTCCCATCCCAACAAACAGGTAAAGCGATGCTCTGACTTTACAGTGCTGTGTGTTTAAAAGAATGACGCACTTTGTTTAGTATGAAGCCTCAGCGACACCTTTTACTGAGTGGTGCTTGTAGATATGATGAAGCATTTGTAGTGTGAGTTTGACTCCCTGTTACAGCCGAAATTTGACCTGATAAAATGACTGTAGCTTTGCATTCAAATGACTTCAGCTTCATCTTGATCCAGTCATGTGCATGTGTAGGAAAACATTTCATGAAGCCTTTCTGCACTGAATATTCACACAATGTGGACTTGATGGATTTTATTATTCCTTATGTGAATACTTGCAGTTATTGATAGTATTCTACATATTTTGATACAAACAGAAGGACGATGTCTTCCTTACAAATGTCTAACAGCTCTGTGGAAACGTGTAAAAAAAGTGTGTGCCAGGTAAATAAGCTGGGACGTATTTGGACACTCAGTTAGGCTGCTGCTGCCAGAGTAACCACAGTTTATGAGTATTTTATGAGAACAGTCGGTGAATGCTTTGGTGTTTCCAAAGCATTCACCGACTGTTCCTCTGAATTTTTAAAATCCTAAAACGAAGGCTGAAATCGTGACTGTTTCTTGCACGTGTGCTTGATATGAAGTACTCGTCGCTTGTTCGATTCAGAAATTCACATGCAGGATATTCTAACCGGGACAGGAAGTGATGTCCTTGCATCATAGCTCTCCTGAGTTCAAACATAACAGTGGCAAACGTCTCTCCGGTGTTCTCCTTTACATGTGTGCTGGAGCCAAAACGAAGGAATGAGCTTGACCTACATTTTTACAGTGCACCACCCCCCTCTTCTCCTCCTCCTCCTCCCCCTTCCTCCTCCTGCTCTCTCCTTACACCCTCTCTCCTCTCCTGCCTTTCTAGCTGTGGAAATCGGACGACTTTGGGGAGACGTGGGTGTTGATCCAAGAGCACGTGAAGACCTACTTTTGGTAAGGAGGCTGAAGCAGTACAACAGGCATCAGAGGGTGTATCTATCCTGTCACCAACACAATGCTGAGGAAATATAACCTTCCAGAAAACTCCTATTAAATCTGCATGTCCTCGGCCTTCAGGCGTTAGCTACAAGCACATAAATAGATAAATTATTCTACAAGTTATTGCTGCGCTGTCTGATATTTCTAGTCAACAACTCTGATACACAGATGAGTTCATCCTTACTCGATAGCACGTCGACATTACCACAATAACACAGAGAATTAATGAAAATGTGTTTTTCTTCTTTATCTGACACAAAGTAGCTCTGCTTTAATCCAGTGTCAGGACAGTCAGTTAACATTTAGTCCGTTTAATGAAAGTAGACACCTTCATTAAAAAATAAATTGCTTAATTTTGTCATTTCTGTTGTTGGATTATCCAAAAGAATAATCCAACGGTATTTGGTGTTTCTATACATAAGAGGTCAGAGCCCACACTCACAGCTGACGCCGTTAAATGTTGAAAGAAGAGTCGAGCTGTATTAGGAATGATACAACTCAGAGTTGTGGCTGCATTTATGATCACAGGTCTGTGGTTATTCAGTGATTGGTTTGACAAAATCTAAAGTAATTAAATATAAATAGCATGACTGCAGGCTTCAACAGTGAACAGCCTGCTGTAAAAGTTAAAGTTAAGATAAAGTTAAGACTGTTAATTAGATGTGTTGAGCTTTGGATGAGATGGAACCTGACCCAGATTATCTTGGATCGTCATGGAAACCCAGTCTTATTTGATTAATATGAAAATACAACCAACAAATTGTAGGCAGTTTAATGATTGTCTGCACAGTGTTTCCTGTGATTTTATACAATACAGCTTATCTCAACTCTAACATTTGTTGGCTACTGGCTGGATTTGATAAAAGATCAATAATGCAAAGAAGAAGTAACAGTTTAAGCTGTTCTGCATAAAGTCATTCAGATGTGTAAGGCTGATCATGAATCCAGTGAGCATAGTGAGGCCCAGTCTGGAACATCTGGGCTTATGGTGTCTCCATTCAGCTGTGAGTGCTGTGTAAACTTGTCTTGACCAATAAAGGAAGCCTCACTAACACCACTGTGTAAAGCAGACCTTTGTCACAGCCCCTTGTCCCCACACCAGGCATCCTCACTTTCTTCCACATGAAGATGACTAGAACTCCTCAATGAATGATTCTCATTTAACTGTTTCCCGACATGACTGTGAGGTTTTCTGGGTTCAGGATGGACTCTTATCATGCTGGAATTATACATTTTGATTGCAAGAATGCACATTTTTCTGGTAAGCAGTTGTTGCACGTTTTCAAGCTTGTGTTTGTGTAGCTGTTGATAGTTGTCAAACCTGAACATTAGTGCACCTTGGAAAAATGTGTAGTCATTGCTGTCCTGTTATTAAGTGCATGACTCAACACTTTTGGCTTGTACTGTGAGCTTCGGTTGGGATAATTTCACAGTGTCATGTAAGTGGCTGAGAGACGGCAGCCTCCCCTGTTGTGTTTGTAGTATTTTAATCGAGGCTGTGAAACAACATGAGACAACACTTTACTCTGGCTATGTTGGTGCAGGTTCTCTGCAGCCAGGAGCCTTTAGATGTTTATTGAGCAGAGTAACATGTTGTCACCAAGGCAGAAAACCGAGTGACAGGATGGACGCTGAATGGACTCTACCTGGATTACATCAGGTTTGCCAGGATAACTGCTACTTATGGAAACTTGATACAGTATTTAGTGCTTTCATTATTTTAGTGTAAACATGGAAGGTTTGAAAGGTAAAATAGTTCCTGGTAAAATACTCAGTGCTTCTGCGCCCAGCATCATCAGTGAGCAACAGCAGCCATGAAAGAAAGGCAGAGTTCACTGATCGCTAAAGTCAACAAATGACCAACTCAAACTAAAACATGGCTTCAGGTAGCATTTTGCTCGCCATCTCTCACATTAACTTTAACCAAGCTAGTGTTAGCCTGCCAGCTGTTAACTTGGGTATCAAGTAAATAATGTTGTTTAAAAGTTTTAACCTTTCGATGTTTGTTTGTTGTTGTTTTTCTGGCTACTGTTAGCTAATGCTAGCATGTCTGCTAATACATAAGAATGCAAGCCATCTAATGGGGCAAAATCCACAGTTAGCAAATTCATCTGACTCCTGATGCTTATCTGGTAGCTTAGCTGACTGTTTTCAAATGATTTCCTCCGCTAATATAGCTTAGTTGCTAATGTTGTTACTAGCAAAATTGTGTGTTGCTGTGGGTTTGTTTTGTTTGTTAAACAAAATAAAGATTACATCTGCACCCCCACGCAACGTCTACAGCTGGGTTTCTCCCATCCTTTGGTAGGAGAGGATGTTGATGTTTAGGGGTGGTGGACGTCTGACCTAATGCGTTTACCACCCTGCCATATGGAGGGTGGTAAACTCGAAGGTGCTGAATCTGATTACCTTTCTTTGGTATGTGTACCTGTGAATCACTTCCTGCACAGATGCCCTTTTAGTGGAAATGCTGAATGGCTAGCTTACCAAATTAATTCCCCAGCTAAAGAGATTTATGACTCTGTTGAACCTATAGAATCGTAGTCATCATAAATAGTCATCATAAATGTTGTATTGGCATTAAGCTAATGTGCATAACTAAGACTTTCTTTCCATACTAATAGCAGCCAGCTTCTTCCACATGTATCTGGGATCTTCACTGTTTGCTTTTAGAACTGACGTTGGACGAGAGGTGAAGGATCTTGACGAAACTTTAAACAGTCCCGCTGTTATATTTCCAGTTTCCTTAGACTACCATGACCTGGATGACTGAGAATCTACACAGACACATCTGACATTGGTTGCTTAGTTATGTGCGAGTCAGCTTTGTTGTCATTACCATCATCAGGATTGTGGTATAAATCAGTCACTAACCAAGAGCTGCATGCAAGAGTGAGTAACAGGATGCTGACTGCAGATCATTACAGGGCTGCAGGTGTCATTAACAGTGATTTAGGCAGTGCTCCTTTAGTTCTTTTTTATAAAGCTCAACATGCAACGCTGCAGTGAAACCTGGTTTCAAGCTCTGTTGGACTGATTTATATTATAGAATAAACAGAGCACTAATGTTTGCCTTCTCCAAAGAGAATTATACCTGCCGTGTGCCAAAATATGTAATCAATATCCTCCCTTAACTACATTTCACGGTGATTGGTAAAAGCTGAATTATAGCTTTGGTGCAGAAGTATCCTTTCCTTTGCAGCCCTTGTACTATGCTACTGCCAGCAGTCATGATGGAATGAGTCATTATGTACTCCTTATCTGTTCCAAATGCTTCAGCACGCTTAGATTTTTGCTGTAAGTTAGAATCAGAAACAACTGGAGTCCTGTGGGGTTGAGGGACCAGTGGAAGCATTTCTGGACAATGCAGGCAGACCTGTTGATCTGTGATGCTTCCCCTCCACTCTGAGTGGATGCTAGACTGACGCTCTTTTAGGCAGGTTGCCCTCACCGTTTATCTATGTGGGGAAAAAACCTTTTTGCTCTGTGAATGAATTTCTGTCAGCAGCAGCTCAACTGTTTGCTGGTTATTGGTAAGAAGAAGCTATATGGTTTGATGGCTAGTCAATAAAAGCAGTTGAACTGGTGACTTTTAATATCAGTAGAAGTATGAATAGTTAAAGCATTTGAAGCTTCTGTTGGACCATAACAGGGAGTGTCAGTTAGTAAGGAAGAGCAACAGGAGTCCAGGAGGCGTGGCCTGGCCAACCTTAGCAGAGCTGCACAGTAGCTGTGGGGAGAGTTATGGTGTAAACCAACACATCCGACTCTCTGTCTCTCTTCCACAGCATGTCTTTATCCTGTCTTCCTTCTCTCACCCCAACCAATCACAGCAGATGGCCCCGCCCCTCCCTGAGCCTGGTTCTGCCGGAGGTTTCTTCCTGTTAAAAGGGAGTTTTTCCTTCCCACTGTCGCCAAAGTGCTTGCTCATAGGGGGTCATATGATTGTTGGGCTTTCTCTGTTGTATTATTGTAGCGTCTACCTTACAATATAAAGCACCTTGAGGCGACTGTTGCTGTGTTTGGCACTGTATAAATAAAGTTGAATTGAATCTGTCACGTGCTGCATGGACTGAAAACAAGCCAACTTCCTTCCATGGGCCCTGATGCTGAATCCTTTTATATCTTCTACTTCCCGTTGACCGAGGGCTCTCCCTCCGTCATCTTAGTTTGAGCTGAACTAAACTGTGAGAGATTTTGGATTTTTAAGGAGAAGCAGCAGTGTGCTTGATTCATAACACAATACAAAACTTAAAGGTAATGGTTTTATCTGGGTCATCTTTTTTATCATTGACAGCCAAAATGATCTGGTCCCTGGATTTCTAGATGTATTTAACTACTGATGCCTTTAAAAGTCAGCAAATAAGATTTGAAAATGCTGCTAAAGGTACAAACCGGCCAGAAGAAACTGCAAATTATCTGAGGACCAAAGCAACACAAATAAGGATTGATCTTACGCTCGCCCCTGGTGCTCCATCCAATTTGGGTTTAATCCTGTTTGTTGTGGCTTTAGAAGAGGCTGCTGCTTTTGTGCTGCACATCAGTCTGAAGGCTCTGTAAGCCAAAGCGATCTGAGCCTGACTATCAGTCTACTGCTGGGTGTGTTCAGAACCACCCAAACCAGTGGGACCCCCCACAATCTCGCATAACTGGTAATCCTGTGATCGCACGGCTAGAAGACGGACTGAGAGGCAAAATCCATTTTGTACAATAAGAAGTACAATCTCTTCTGCCATATGGATTACAACGAATGATACAAATCCCACATAAAAGGAGTATCAACTCTATATATAGGGAAACCAAGGATCTGTGGGAGAAAGGGGGGCGTTGAATAGATATCACATAGAAGCGTTGCAGCTCTGAACATTTTCAGGCTGACAGTAGTGCAGATTATAGCTGACCCCTAAAGTACCTTTGCTACGTGGGTCACAGGCTCAACCAGGTGAGCGGCATCCACAGTCTCTAGTGGGATGGTCTTTAACCTGCCCTCCCCCTCTGTTATGACGGTTTGTGCTGATAAATAGTGCAACTAAAGGTCGGGTGCATTTCCCGCTGGCGCAAGTTTTATCAGGGGAGCCACCTGACCTGCGATGTGTGTTTTCTGCAGTGTAATTGCATCTAGTGTGCCATGTGCGAGAAAGGCCAATGCCAGACTCCATGAACTGTCTGAAGTTCTCAAGGTAAAATTACAGCAAATTTTACTGCAAGAACAAAACCAAAAAGTATATCCTGTGAAACAAAACCAACAAGGAACCAGACCAGCTGAAATGTTCACCACTATGTGGACTGTTACTCGCTCAGGAATCCGACCGGTGTGAGACTGAAGAACAAGCCACGGTGACCTATGAGCCCAGATTATGTTGAAGCATTTTTAATGGCTTCAAATCAAATGAAGCTTTGATTGACGTGGAATTTCTTTTACGGTTAACTTGTAAAGCCTGACAGTCTGGTTGACTACATGTCCTGATTCATTGTTTTTGAGAGTTGAGCAATATCGCCAACGGAGGTTACGTGGTGGGTCCGTGTCCATAATGCTGGGATATCCAATGTGCACAATCATACTTTGGCTTTCTAATGTTACTGGGAGAATTGGGCCTGCAGTGCTACATGTCTGGTCTGAGAAAAGATTTGTTATTAAAGAAACCTGTGCTGTTGGTGGCCGTGTCTCAGATAAAGTGGCCTTGTCATTCCGAATGCTCGGTTTGAATGCCGTACGGACCTGACACAAAGAGAGAAACTACCAAAACAGGGTAAGAATGGTGTTTAGGAAGTGTTTAGAAAGGGCACAGATTAATTCCAAGGAAGGCGCAGAGACAGACTACGAATAGCTCTCCACGCACTCTCAGGCCAGACAGTGTCCATCGGTTGAACAGGGACCTTTGAATGAAAGCCACAGAGGCAGAGCTGAGCGAGACACTGCTCTCTCTGTTTAGTTCTCGAGACTCTGGCAGGAAACGCGCTGATTTGGAAGGCAGACGATAAGATGCAGTGAACCTCCTTCATTCATTCGGGCTCTGTGTGCCACGAGCTGGAACAGAAACGGCCGTAAATAGTTCGACCGCGCAGTTTTTCAAGGTTGGCGCACAGATGGAGATTTTCAGTTTGAACTTCCTGAGAGCCTGAGAGTGTTTTGTGTTGACATTTATTATCCTGAAAACGGGATTATTAAATGAAAAACTGACAAGGAATCATTTGTCTGTGTGAAGCCTGTGAGACCACAGGGTGAAAGCGGAGTTTAGTTCTTGCTTTTCTGATTGACATTTCTGAAGAGTGATGTTGTCCTGAACGTGAGTTTGTTTCAGATTCAGAAACAGCTGTAACTGGAATTCTGTCATCGATAAATGATTCAGTGTGAGGCTTCAGAACAGGCCCTGCCTAACCTTTGGTTGATGTCCATCTGTTAAGGCCTATTTACAATTATAAATAGATATATTTAAGTATGAAAAGTGTTTGTGTTATTCTCATGTTCTCCATTCCCCGCCTATCCTCACCTTTTTTCTCAATATCTCCCTCTGATACATCTTTGTCTCTCACCTTCTGCTCTTGTCTCCTAAACCCAGGGGTGTGGAACCCTACGACCCCCCAACCACAGTCCTCGTCCAGAGAAACGAGCCCCAGGGTGTATCCACTATACTCAGCAGCACTGACTTCTTCCAGAGTGAACAGAACCGCAGACTGATCCTGGAGCAGGTGGACAGCTTCCAGCTCCGAGACAAGTACATGTTTGCCACCACCACACGGGTAAGGAGACCATTGTGTTCCAGTGATTGGTAACTGGTTTGTTAGTGGACAGAGAAGCGATAGCAGTTTGATATTTAAAATAACAATAAAAACCAGATGAAAGTATAGCTCAGCAAACGTCATCATATAATCCAGGTAACTGTCCTCCATTTGTAAGCTAGCCTTACTGCTACTAATGGATCCTATACTCGTTTGGTTTGGCAGGAAACGTGCTCCACAGAAGGTCTGGCTAACTGACCACATTCTGATTTGCATTTGTCGTATTCATAGCAAATGTATAAGACAGAACAGAATCTCCAGGTTCTGAGACCAGAACTATAACTCTACAATGAAACAAGTTCAGAAAACCCAACGTGTCCAAATTAATATAACAAAAGGAACGGCAGTGAAACCATGACCAAACGTAATAATGGGGTGGATTGCCCTTTAGAAGCATAGACCTGCCTGTACCAGGTCAGTTGTGCCTGAATCTTTACGTACAAATGAGTTGGTCAGGGCTGACACATGAGCAAACACGGCGTTTTCCAGGGCACATAAAAGGTTTTGAATCTGTGCATACAGATTGCCACCGTGTCCCTCCTTGGGCTCACCGTGGGGACAATATGTTAGAGCGGCAGCAGGCGGGAGCTCTGTGATCCTCAGGTATTGCTGCCAACCTTTTAAGATGGTACAGCTAAAAACAGCCATACTGTTTCCTGCCACCACCTTATCCTTTCTCAGTCAGGTCTGGGCACAGCACAACTTTAAAAGAGTTGGCTGGTGTACGTCTTTCAGGCTGGACAGAGCCAGGCTAGCTGCTCCACCTGTTTCCAGGCTTCATGCTGTTTAGAAAACAGTTGATCATTTGCTGTAGTGTTCCACCAAGGAGTCATTTTACAATACAGAAGCTTCTGGTTCTAGCTTAAGCTTGAGACCTTCCCCGAGGATTCTGGGTGTTTTTAACAGCCTGAAGTGTGATTTTGTCATTTATGCACCACTGCCCTGCTTCCTGACAGGTACC
Organism: Astatotilapia calliptera; assembly: GCF_964374335.1. Classification (NCBI taxonomy): domain Eukaryota; kingdom Metazoa; phylum Chordata; class Actinopteri; order Cichliformes; family Cichlidae; genus Astatotilapia; species Astatotilapia calliptera. Next base: position 40,114,296 of record NC_137435.1, on the reverse strand, counting down.
CAGACACAGACTCCTTATAAGAAAAAGAATTATTGATGCTTCAGGTTTTATTTTGATAGCAACACCATTAAAGAGGAAGCAAGCTAAGGTTAGCCTGTTAGCTGCTGTGCTAGGTAGCTAGTGGCTTGATTGGGTTAGCAGGAAAGCTAACCTTACCTTAAACCAGTGGTTCCCAAACTTTTTTTGCTAGGCCCCCCTTTGTTTCACAAGGAAAATGTTCGCACCCCCCCACCACGCAAACACATCCTCCAACCACACACGCCCATATTTTGCTCCATTGCTGTTTATTTCACACCTCAAACTTATTGTAAACAATTAAGCAAATAAAAGTAAACTGCAATAAATTACAGGTAGTAATAGAATAAACTACTAACTCTTTTACGCTACGTCCGCACCTACACAGGTGATTTTGAACACGCAGCTGTTTCGTCCACGTAGACGGCGTTTCGAATCACCGAAAACTGAGATTTTTAAAACTCCTTTTTTGCGTTTATGTGTGGACGAGGAATACAGAGTTCGTTACGCAACGTCAAAGGTATGTGTCTTTTTCACGTCACGCTGTGGCCACGTTATTGTTTACATGAGATGAATTGCAGAATGATAGAGACGAAATGCTGTTAATCTGACTGTCTGCAGGTTTTACACACAGTTACTGTCCCTCCATTTACAAAGGCAGAGGCGTCACAGTGTCATTATTTTACCTGTAGTTGTTTTCCCTGTGTAATAATATTCAAAATTGCATCAATACATTTTTCAAAAAATGCCTCTCTGTGCAAAATGGGTTTAAAAACATAAACAGCTGTGGGATCCTGTTTGTCCGTGATTTGAACCGGGGAACAAATCGTGGCAGGATCAGCCTGATGTTATTTGTATCCCGCTGTAACTTTACTGTATAAAGAGCAAACATCTCCAAAATGTCAGGAGTAGTGAGTCATTACAACAAGTGTTTGTGAACTAAAAATCAAGAATGTGGGATCCTGTTTGTCCGTGGTTTAAACAGCCCAGCGCGGCTCCCGACAGGGAAAACCAATCCTGCAGGGAGACCTACTTCCGCACCTGCGCAGGTGGAGCCAAAGGGCAGATTTGCTTCACCATATTTTCTAGTCTTTGGCTCAGAATGAAGTTGGTTTGGAAAGGCGCCCCGTGCTAGCAGTGTCCAAGCGTTTTGTTTTTCTCCCCCCTTTTCATCCTGTGCCCCCCCCCCCCCCCCCCGCCATGGCTCTGGCTGGTTACAGGTCAGAGGTCAAGTTTTCTGAAAACTTATGAATGCAATAAATTTAGAACAAGGTGATGCAGGATTTTGAAATTCATACCATAAGTAGATCTACATCAGTATTTTTTCTTTACTCTAATCAAGAATAAGACAGGTCCCATGTTATAAGCTGGCTAGTATGATGTAGAGTATGTCAGTAACTGTACAGCACAGAGTATATACAACAATGTTGCCTCATTACTACTGCACACAGAGGGCTGTCGGTCTCTTTAATAACGATGCTTTAAACAAGTTAGGCAGAGAACCGATACTTACGGTGATCGGTTAATTATCAAGCCTTTTAGCATAGGTGAGTCACTCCCCTAAATCACACAGTGAGTCTGTTTGACTCCCTTCTTCTCACGTGTCATACTGAGCCACCTCATTTTGAAGAGGCCGGATACCAACTCGGCTTGGGCGTGAAACGATTTCCTAACTCAGTCGCTGGGTGGCTTGGTCCCATCCCGGCTCACACCGGACAAAAAAATGACGTACCCTGGAGAGATCCCTGTTCATTACAGGGCTAACACAGAGACAGTCCACTATAGTCACAGTTACCCTGTGGACAGTACGGTTTATACTCGTACGCACGTCTGTGGACTGTGGGAGGAAGCCAGAGTACCTGCAGAACATGCAAACGAAGAGAGAACCCAGAACCTTGTGGTAGTTTTAGTGAGAAGCTTCTGAGTGAAATAACACTGCTACTACTACTGATAATGATAATAAATAATTAAAAGTTTGCAGTCCCCTGAGAGATACATGAATGACATATCTCTAATTTAAAGACCTTCATCCCACATTGACAGCACATAGTATGCACATCTGCCTTTGTGTAGTGATGACATAAATGCTAAGATCTTGTTACCCTTTGTCTACATTTTGGATCATTTGTATTGATTAAAGCACGTCTCTGTACTTGTCAGAGCATAGATGAAAGAAAAGGAGGAAATGATGCCTCAGTGTGTGCAGGAAATGTGCACCAGTCATTTAACACTGTAAGAACCACAGACTACACTAATCACTCATCTATAAATATCCAATAACAACTAACATCTAAATCTATCTATGCAAGCTACACTAGGCAGATGTGCATCAGCTGCAGGTAGCTGCTGCAGTACTTGTTCAGCACCTGCATCCAGTTGTTGCAGCATAATGAGCACTAAGCAGCCAGTTTCCCAGCTCAGCATAACGACACGCTGTCGATCAATATTTGGCTGTGGGTGCATGTGAAGCGCAGTATGTTTGTCATTGTTCACTCCAGTGTTGGTGTAGTGGAAGCCTTGGTGACAGATAGCAGAGCAGATGGTGAACATGATCTGGAGTTTCGCAGCCTGCCTCTAACAGACTGGCTTTGTCCCGAGTCGTCTTCGTGGGCTGACGGCAGCCTGTAGCTGCAGTGTTCAGATAACTGTTGATTGTCAAAGGAGGTCGGCATGAAGGATTTCAGATGGTTCATGTTTTAAGTGTTCTGATGTGTAATCTCACTTCTGCGTGCTCATTGTCAGTCGATGCAGCGGTGAGCATGAATCGGTCTTGTGGGCAGCTGTCCGCAGGTTTCTGCTATTAAAATTAATGATTGGTTGAGAATGAAACGATCTTAGCGACGCAGTCTGTCGGTGTCTTGTGTTATTACAGATGCAGCTGATGCAGAGTATAGGTGATCAAAGACAGCAGCGTGGAGTCCCTTTATTAATTCCGCGTGGCCAACACGGTCAAAACGAATGATTAATGCTTATTCCTAATTACTGATGTGGTCCAATTAGGGCCAGGGGTTAACCTCAAACACTGTTGTGGTTTATTTACTGTTCTGAATGGGAAACAGGAGTTTGGGGAAAAGCCACGCACGTGATTTTCTTCACAAAAATTGCCCGAATTACTCTTTTTAACCTAAACTACTAAATAAAACTTGTGGCTGCCACTGAAAAAGATCTGCACCACTGCTGATTTTTAAAAAGAAGTTAGTGCTTTAAACACTTTACAGACGCTGTGTCACTCGTTTTCACTTTTGATCTTATGCAGATCGCACAGACGCAGGGTTTCGAGGATGAACTCTGACGCACGATGTGAAACATCTTTGCATGTAACCAACAAATCAGACGAGGAAGTCAGGGTTGCAGATGGCTGTGTTGTCTGAAGCATTAGTGGTCACACAGCAAGTCAACAAGTGACAACAACAGATGCCTCATTTGAACTAGTTTTAACAGCGTCTCCCCATCTGACAAAAGAAATTATATTAAATCTAAAAAATGTTTCAGATCGGAGAACAAAGTTTTCTCAAATGAGTCTGTGACCCGACTCTGATCCATGTGGGATTTGCTGACATGGAAAAGATAAGAAAGCCTTTGAGGACAACAGGCCAAAATAGTTGGAGTGCTAGTAGGGCGTGTTTGCTGAAGTATGATGTTCATGATGTTCTCGACCACGTGCCTGATATCCTTCCTGATAAGCTCAGGTGTGTTTGACAGTTCAGAGGTGTGACGACAGTGAGTCACGATCATGAGTTAGGCACAGTGGTTAGCGCTGTTGCTTCACAGTCCAAAGACGTGCAGCGAGTGGGCTAAGATCAGGTGGTGATAATAAATTGTCCACAGGTGTGAGTGTGAATAGTCGTCCGTGTTAGCCCTGGGACAGACTGGCGACTGGTCATGGTAATAATTAATAAACTATTTGCTTTTGTTGGAAAAATCTTTGAAACAACTCTACAACCCAGCTGTTTTATGGAATTAAAGCAGTGTTTGTTCCTTCTAACCAGATATCACACACCAACTCTCAGCAGCACAGTGGGCTGTGTTGTTGTGATTGAACTGTCTGTGACCTCCCTCCTCTCCAAGCTCTGTATCTGACATCTGACCTCCAGAGCTGATGGGACCTGTCAGATAGACTAGCACTGGTCTGAGTACAGCCACTACCCCGGGGGATAATGTGGATGGAGGAGATACAGAGTAATCCATCACAAAGCATCAGCTCTATTCGCCCTCGCTGCTAGCATCTGAAATCTTCCGCCTATAAAAAGGGCCGCCCTTTGGGTCTCGTCTCAGTTACTTTCTCTCCTTGTCTCTCTTTTTCTGGGACTAATAGGATTAAATTAATTGAATATCACAAGTGCTTTGGGCAGTACCAAGCTGCTTTAGCTAACTGAAGAAGCAGAAATGGAGGGTTTTATTTAACAATGGGGATCCTGAGCAAAAGAGCGCTAATCGGACCTTAGAGCCCTCAGCCTTTGCTCCCATTGAGCAGAGCCATGGAAGATAACTGCTTTAGCAGATGTAACTGCAGTACCGATAAGGCCCGCGGTTATCTGGTCACCATAGTGCTACTCGTTCAGTTCACAGGTTCTGTTCAAAGACTGGAACGAAAGAGAGAGGAAACAGGAAGAGGAGCCTGGTGGAGGAATGATGCCAGTCTGCTCGTGGTAGCTGGGACTGTTGAAATCTTCAGCTCATATTCAGTGTAATCGCTACAGGAACTTCACAGAAGAGATGAGCTGCTGTTCAGATCTGTGTTTCAGTCTTAAATGTTACCTCTGAATATACTGGCATTACTCATGTTTAGTGTCTGCACATTAGTCCGTACCCTTCATCTCCATACGTCGTATCAGTTTATTTTATTTGGCTTTCAGTTTGACAGTGTGGAGAGCCGTCAAGCGAAAGCCAGCTAATCAAATCTGTTATGCTTTTCTTTTCACTCTCTGTCGTGTGCAGTTGTTACAGTGGCTGACACGGAGTGATTGATATCAGTGTATATTTACAAATGACCCCAACGAACCAAAAGCTCAGACTGCTCTGTTTCAGGCTGGTCTGTCTACCCTTGTCTCTGTATGATGGCACAGAGTAGATATTGGTCTCCTCAGGTACGTATCTCAGGCTGTGAGCACACAAGCCCCGCCCACCTGTTCAAAAATACTGTACGGGGGAGGGGGAGCCAATCAGGAGGAAGTTAGCTTGAAGGGAAGTAGCTAAAGCAGCTTGTTCCAAACGTTTTACATGGGCGGCTACACCAAGGCGACATAAATACGGATTAATCCAGTCGTGCGTCATATGAAGTTACAGTAAACAAAGAGCTGGATTTCCTTGTTGCTGGACAGCAGCCTGCAGTCAGCTGTTATAGTTGTCAACAAGTGTCACGCAGAGCAATCCCAGCCTGTTGTTCTTTGAGTCTCTCCTCCAGATTTCATGGTCTTCTGGCAGAGACCTTAGTCTTCATCTTGGTTTCAGGTCAGGACTTTGTGCAGACCAGTCAACAGCTCCCATTTTGATCTTCTGTTGGTAGTTTTTTACCAGGATGTTTTGGATTGTTGCCACATTGAAAGACAAAGCAGCCACTCAGGCCCAGTTGTCCATAAGGTTTTCTTTCCAAATCTGCACACATGCTCCTTTCCTGGTGATTCTTTCCACCTTGACAAGATTCCTAGTTCCAGATCCACTGAAGCACCACACTGTAATACTCCCACCACCGTGTGGGGAGGGTCTTCTTTGGGTTATACACCTCTCCCTTCTTTCTCCAAAAATAAGCAGTAAAAAAACTCTAGTGTAGTCACCTAACCAAGCAATGTGCTTCCAGTGTCCATGATCTTTCTCCAGCTTGTCCTTAGCATACTTCAGCCTGGCTTGAAAGTGTCTCTGCTGCAGAAGTGGAGTTTTTCTCCATCTGTAACCATCAGTCTGTGTCTCTGTGTTTGTTTTCTTTGAGACTATAATTTCCTGCCTTGGCTAAGTCAGTCATCAGGGTCTTTCAACACATTTCACCAGAAATTTGAATTCTTTCACTTCCTTGTTTTATATACTGAGCGGCTTGCTTTGAGTTTGTTGATGACGCGTCTCGTCCAGTTCTTGCTTTGTGAGCATCATCATTTCTTTTGTTTTTGGCAGGTTGTACCAAAGGACAGCTCAAGTTTTAATATCGTGTAAACTGGGAAAAAACATCAGTTTTATCTTTATTATCCAAGCGTAGAGCATTACATAGCACATAACTGCACAGGGGCTAATAATATTGTTTTTATTCTTTCTGGCATAATTCTGTTATTTTGTCCACATTACGATTTCTAAAGAAACCTGGTAACCCTTCATGCTATGTTAAAAATCCCTTGCTGTGTTAAAAAAGCACTGGTTTTTGATTTCACAGGGGATAAACAGTATTGTCCAGCTGTACATAGATGATGTTGATATGAAATAAACACTAATTGTTGCACTTGTTGTTGTTGCTCAGATCTCTCTCATCTTTTTTAAAATGCTATACACACAGATGTTTTCATGCATTTGCATTAAAAAGGACGGAAACACTTAAAACCATCTCGATCAGAGAATTTGCAGATATAAAAGGAGAAACATGCTGGCGTTACACTGTGTAACTCTGTAACGGCAAAGCAGCAAAGTTTTTGGTCGCCTTCGTGCACAGCGTTCGGGAGAAACAAACAGAAGGCTTCCTGCCTCCGAGGATTTACTCGTGACATTTCCAGCTCGTTTCACAGCCAGTGCAGGTGCTTTCATTATAATCAAATGGCAGCCTTAAAACAACAACGAAAAACGCAACAGTGAACATGTGCTCTATCTCTCTGATCTAGTCTTTAACAAACGTCACCTTGTGGCTGTTTTCTCAAACAGGAAGTACGAGGACATGTTAGGGCTGCACTTGAGTGTTATTTTTAGAGAAGTTCATGAAAAAAACTGTGAGATTTAACATAAACACTGTAACTTAACTGAGACTCAGACACATGTTTTCAGCATCTGGGATTTCTTTAATACCAGAAGGTAGTTTCTGATGACGGGGAGATTCTGAGGGTATCGCTTCATCAAGGTCAGGCTCACATGACCTGAATATATATAGTGTCAGTAGATTGCTTTGCATCAACTTTGCCCATTTATTTATTTATAATAACATTGTCCGTGTAGACTGTCCTGGATCAAAGGATCCTGTCCTCTGCTACTTTATTTAACCTCTGTTAATATTTCACAACGATACCGTAACATTTCAAATGTAAAAGTGATCATAAGGTAAACGCACTGTGACCTCACAAACACCTACATCAGTGCAGTTTTGGATGGTATTTAGCTGACAGCATTTTAATGTTGGTTTTATAATTATTGACAGTTAATAAAGAATATAAAAGCAATTATATTCGGGCTAACACATTAATAGACAAGACTATTGGTCTGTTATTATTAACAGCAGCTGATTAAAATGGATTTGAAGGCGGGTGAATATCTCACTAGCTAAAAAGTCGGGTAAAGCATGAGAACTGCTGAGTATCTGTACATGATGGATTGTTGGTTTTCTGAAGTTACAAAAATTGTTGGTCCCCCTTTGTTGACCCAACAAGCTCATAGCTGGGTAGCATACCCACTGTAGATGGACACAGTCGAGTCCTTGTGTTGTGTAGAGGACCCAGAATTGAGCCCTGTGGAACTCCGCCACCATCCTTAAAACACACCATTACACATGTGGCACGAGGATAGAGTTCTTGTGAGTTTTTGGCTTTTTTTGGATAACATTTTAGTCTTCCTGTATGTCACAGTTGATTCTTCTGGTAGACTGTGTTCCATTTCACACTGTCCTAGTGTCTGCCATCCGACATCCGAGTTGATCTCAGGTCCAAGAATCTCTCGTTTCAGGGATCTGAGAGACCAGGAACAGTGTGTAATGCAAAGCTTGCTGACAGCTGCTGTTGGAGGGGAATATGTGGTTGCAGTGGAAAAATATATAGTTACATGTGAAAATACGTTCTACAGTCCAATTTTCCTCTTGACTCACAAAGTAACCTGACATTAAAACTGTGATTACACGGAGTGTGAAGAAGGAAACTAATTCATTTCCAAACCCACAATTGAAACAAAAATCTAAGTTTTGATGGACTGGAATCATTTATTTACATATTATTATTATTATAATTGATAGATGCACACATTTTTGTTGTTCTAGCTGCAGACAAAGCCAGGCTTCCTGCTACTTGTATCTTCATGCTGAGCTAAATTGAGTATTTAGCTCTTACATTAGAAAATGTTATATTGTAAGCTTATATTTTATGATTCTCATGTCATTTCCAGCTTATGAACATTAAGCTAGGCTGCAGTTATCTGTCATTTGGTAACATGGTGTGATGAGTCATTCAGTGTTTATTGCCCCCAAAAACATGTCAGAGGTTCTCCTCCCGTTCCTGTTGGTACAAATCTAGGATTGACTCTTTTCGTGTAGCATGACGTGGATTCTGACAGTCCAGACAAAATGAATATTGGATGTGCAGCTCTGCTCTTTAAATTCCATCCTGACTTCTTTGTTCAGTCTTTATTGCTTTCTAAAGCTGAGCTCCTGCTCGCTCCTGCTCGCTCCTCTCTCCCACTATTCTTCTCTTCAACTCCAGAATCTTTTTTTTCCCTCCCTCTCTTACTGCAGTTACCTCATTTCACTATTCTTTTAAAACCTTCTTTCTCTAGAGGACGTTGCTCTTATAGCCGGGTGGTCCAGCCTAATCAGAAATAATATAACGAAGCTGCTTGGCTCTCCACAAACTTGAACTGCATCCAACAGCAAACTGAATTTCCAGCCAGGAGAGCGGAGGGTGAGACGGGAAAGGTACAGAGTACATGAGCTGTGGAGACAATGAAATTAGGAGTACAGAGTGGAACGTTAATAGGCACAGAGGGCTGGGTTATTAACAGAAAGGAAAACATCTCTGAGCGTAGACTAGAGCAAACAGGAGATCATTCTGTTTGCTACCACAGGAAAAACAAAGCAGGATCTGTATTCCCTGGAAGAACAAAGATATCGTCAGGTATCAAGGGACAGTTGATTTGGTGAACATAGAACAGGAAACCTGAGATAGTCGGGAAAGGATGGCAGAAAAAGTGTCACTGTGAAGAAATGTATATTGTAGATTTTGAATAGGACATCTGCACTGACGTCCAGAAGCGTCCTGTCAGTGCTGTGTTTGGAGCAGCAGCCCATACTGGAGTCCTAATGTTGTACAGATGTTAGTGGAGTCATTTACAGAAGGCCTGAGGTGCACATTACTAACACAGTGATATTATTTTGAAAAATATGAAATATGAGTGCAGCCAGTAGTTTTATGTGGGATGTAAAATATGCTGTTTGTCCGTCCATGAAGTTATTTTCTCCTTTCAGACGGACGAGAAATCGCTGAAAGAAAGATCCTGATTTCTCTGTGCGACTCCTAAAAAAGGCCAAATCGATAACAAACCAACTGTGACAACAGGAGTCAGGACAATTACACTTCAATCCAGTGTGCGTGAAGTGTGTGAGTGTGTTCACACACACACACACACGGTCATGACAGTGAAGATGTGCTCTTGGAGTCTGAGAGACTTTTTAATTCAGCTCGTTTTAATGATTTGTCTCTCAGCTGTTGAGCTCTGTACCGCGGGGGTGTCACAGCAGCAAAACATTATCAGGACAGTCCACATAGTCTCTTCTCCTAATTTCAGGTCATTTTCACGGCCTTGCCCACACACGGCACTAGTGCAAAATAAATAGTCCAGAGTTCCACGGGGTCTGAAGAGCCTCTTCGGTTCATCTCAGTCTTCCAAAAGCCGTCAAAGCTTTTTACATTTGTTCTGTTGGGATTTCATCATGAAGTTCTACGTTAGAATGAAACCTGTGTGCCAACTCCAAGCTGTAGCTGCCGAGAAACTAAATCTGAGGAGAGGTTGAGTGATTTGTTTTGTATCTATGTCCAGAAACTGTTGGGAAGCCACGAACCATCATCTGTTCAGCTCTGGGTGTCCTACAACCGCCAGCCAATGAAAGCAGCCCAGTTTATGACCCGCCATCCAATCACAGTGAGTGTTTTTTCTTGTGTTCAGAAGTGCTTTACCCAACACATTTGTCCGTGAGAAAGCAAAGGTACAGTCCCGTCAGATGGTCTTAAATCAGTCTCGTAGTACAAAGCACACAGCGAATACTGAGGACTGCAGAAGCCAATGTGTCGTTTCCAAACGTGCAGTTCTTCAAATGGCCACTGGAGGCCGATGCCAAAAGTGAAACCTTAGACTGTCATGTTAAAATACCCAACCTTAGCCAAGAAGCTAACATGTTTACAGGTTGGTAGAAAAAACATTTAGTTCTCTTTAGCTAATTTCCCAATTTATAAGAAGTGTACAGGCTTTATCATTTTATAAACTCGCTCAAATATTTGTCATGCTTAAATTATGGGAGTGGTTGATTTAACCGACTAGTGTGCTGGAACACGAAGCTGCTTGGACTCAACTCGTAACTTTGAACCGTATTTGTAGTGCTGGAACATTTTAAACTGATAAATAACACAACTCACTGTTTGTTTCACAGGTTTTTGATTGAACTTAGTTAACCTGACACAGTTTGTAGAAACAGCTGTTAACTAATAACTAGGAACTTCAAAAACCAACACGTTGGGAACCAAAATCTTTTTGCTGAGGCTTCAACACATGCATCCTGAAACTATGTGTGATGTCATGGTAGCTACAGCTTTTATATAAAGTCTGTGGTGCAGAGTGTTTATGCTGTTACTGCTGATGGTGTCAGTTTGAACAAACATAAGGATATTCTTTATTTATTCATGAAATGTTTTATTGTCAGACCTTTGGTTAAATAACTGTACAGTATTGCTGCAGAGAGTACCTGAATAAGTATTGACTTTCACTCGGTGTGTGTTCACAGCTATAAACAGGGTTTGCTAAGAAAGCAGCTTCAGCTCTGTCATTTTAAACAGGATGTGTGATCTGCGCTCCCGGTTGCAGCTACATTCATGCAGCCTTTGATGCTGATTCATGCATACATGCATATCTGATCCATCAGAGAGCCATGTGACCAGTTACTCAAAGGCCTCAGGCTGTAAGCACAAAACTTTGAAACTGACTCATTAAGGTGAAACTCCTGGAAATAAAGACGTCCAAGGTGTAATATAAGACTAAATGTGTGTTCTCAGCATATGTGTGAGGAGCACACACAGACAGCAACAGCAATAAAAACATTGAAACATAACAGCGGAACATTCGTTGTTCCCATTTCTAAAAAAACATTACACAACACGTTCCCATTTCAGAGCATCGAGTCTAATCGGACTTTTAAGCCGGTGAACTATAGATGACCCCCCCTCTCCCCCCCGACCCCCCCACAGGAGTACTACATAGCAGATGCATCTGAGGACCAAGTGTTCGTGTGTGTGAACCACTTGAACAACGTCACACACCTCTACATCTCAGACACACAGGGTCTCGCCTTCTCTCTGTCGCTGGAGAACGTGCTGTATTACAGTCCTGAGAGCTCTGGCAGCAACACACTCATCAGGTACTGCACACACACACACACACACACACACACACACACACACACACACACACACACACACACACACACACACACACACCTACCTGTTTGGATACAAAAGGGCAAACCTCTCGTTAACAGATTGTCAGGCTAACTAAAAACACATAATCCAGTTTCAATAAAAATCCTTTGGTGAGGGCACTGCAGTGGATTTGGAACATACTGAGATCTGTTCAGTCCCTGCTGGGTCCATATATGAACCATGTGTTGGGCACTGCACAAGTACAAAGAGTGTGTGGACAGCATGAGGGATAAACTTGCCATAGCCAGGTGTGCAGAATCATATCCAGACTGATGTAAGTAGACTCAAAGTTGTAACTGGGCCTCTACAAGGTGCTAATGTAATGGTCTGAATGGGTTTGCTCACCATTGTAGGTGCTTGGGTCCCACAGCCGAATGTGTCTGGAACACCTTCATCCAGCCTGCCTCCTTACAGGCGTCTGGACCGTCTCAGCTGGCTCTTTGCTTTTAATGCTTTAGTGATTTTTCCCCTTTTCCTTTAGATAAGTAAATGAGCAGATCACATGATGAACCAAATTGTACCAGCAGATAAAAATGACTGCAGTCTGTACCTGCAGGACAAATCGAGCACTATCTGCAGCCTTGCCAGTAATTGAGTTGTTCCCATAGAAACCACAGCAACTGACAGGAAGGCCTCTTGCTGTCTTTACAAATGCTTGGTAACAGTATAGGTTTTGCAAACACTTGAAAGCAGTACGTCCTTTTCTAATAGTGCATTCAACTGATAGCTGTAGTCATTGTTTGCCTTCTACATAATCACGAGGACGATCTGGTGTTAGTTTTGCAGAGGCAGTCCCAGTGTTGGCTTAGCTTCCTGCCAAAGCTGATTGTTTCTGTTTATCCAACAGCGTCTGCTGTTAACACTTCTCTGTCTTCTGTTTCTCATGACTCATTCTGAAACAAAGCATCAGACTGTGAGTTTCATGCTTCCTGTTTACCTCTCTGCTGTGTGTAAAAGTTGCCTCATGTTCTACGTTTGAACAACTTGATGATATTACTTTCTGTGCTTCTGTGGTTCTGACTGAAATCATCTTTAAAGGGTCCAAAGCGTGGTCCTGGGATTGGGTGTTAGGAGGACTGGTAGGCTAAAGTGTGCAAAAGTTACAGTTAGGAAAAACAAACTGACAGCAGTGTTCAGTGGACAGGGTGGGAGTGCAAACCAGAGCTCTATCATTGAAGTAAAATAATGAAAATATGATCACGTTGAATAAAAACACAATTCCTTCCTTCCTTTTAAATATTGTAAATAATTTGTATTGTTGTATTGTAGAAATAGATAATTACCTTGACATTAAATATTACAGAATCACCTCAGATGTTCCTCTCTGACCCTGCCACCATGTTCGCGTTTGCTGCGCAGGTATTTTGCCAATGAGCCGTTTGCAGACTTGCACCGTGTGGAGGGGCTGAGGGGCGTCTACATCGCCACGCTCATCAACGGCTCTGTGAGCGAGGACAACATGCGATCTGTCATCACGTTCGACAAAGGAGGGACGTGGGAGTTGCTTCAGTCGCCTGCTACCGACAGCCTGGGCGGAACCATAGACTGCCAGGTACGCCAAGTTTAACTTATTGCTTTCAGTTGTTTCTTTCCCACAGAAGCACGAAACATAAACTTCTATTACTTCATCAGATTTCCATTTGATGGATTTATTAGTTGCCACTAATAGTCCTACATTACTTTGTTGTCTGACTAACAGAACCAATAAGCTCAAATCTGCTGGAACTTTTTGTGTTCATAATTTCTCCACTTTTCTCTCGCTCTCCAACACCACAGCTCCAAACCATGACAGAGCTGATGGCTGTAGACGTCCTCTGTATGTCTTGATAATGATTTGAACTAAAAATTCAACCTGATGCAACAAAATTATTTTTCTCAGTCCAATTCGTTTCCCAAGTTAGACAAAATCTCACATTTGTAAACCAAGAAAGCTGAAGCTGGACGTTGCATCTTCAGTGTTTTGTTACTCACCCAAGTGGCTTCTTCAGTCCAGAACTATCTGAAGCTAGTACATGAGAGCAAACTGCAGGAACAGCTTGAAGTCTCTGGGATCTCCTTACCTGAATGACTGAGCATCCAGTTACTGCTGCCTAAAATCAGCAAACACAAGTTTGTATCACATCTCATGTTAGCTGGTGAAACAGTTTGGTGGGTTAGCCAACTAAAATTTCCACTCACACTTGATTTCAGTATTGACACGTTTGCAAACAAGAAGATTAACCAGCTAGTTATCATATATTTTGCATGAATTTGCCGATTGTTAGTTCTTAATATTAGTTAATAAAGCAATTTGAAAAAGGCCAGTTAAGCTACCAGGTCAGCCCTGGGAGTTAGCTAACCCCTAAACACTTGCTTGGTGAGCTAAACTGGAATTTGTTCTCTCCCCAACCAATCACAGCAGATGGCCCCGCCCCTCCCTGAGCCTGGTTCTGCCGGAGGTTTCTTCCTGTTAAAAGGGAGTTTTTCCTTCCCACTGTCGCCAAAGTGCTGCTCATAGGGGGTCATATGATTGTTGGGTTTGTCTCTGTATCTATTATTGTAGGGTCTACTGTGCAATATAAAGCGCCTTGAGGTTACTGTTGTTGTGATTTAGCGCTGTATAAATAAAACTGAATTGAATCGTTCGTGTTAGCAGGCATACTAGTGTTAGCTAAGTTTAACCACGAGCAGGAATCTTAGGGTAAGATTCAATGACCCAATGTGAACTGCTGATGTCGCAGAAAAGCTCAAATCGGGTAGATATGAATCCTGTGAATTGAACAGCTAAGTGTCATCTAACTTTTCTCTCGTCTGCTTTTCCCTCGTAGCTCAGTAAAGGTTGCTCCCTTCACCTGGCTCAGCGCTGGAGCCAGTTGTTTAACATCCAGCTAAGAAGAATACCCATTTTATCCAAGGATTCTGCACCTGGACTTATTATGGCCACAGGTGGGATAACACGGAATAAAAGTTTTTCTTGGATTTCATCGATTCCTCATTATGAATAGATTTCTTTCCCCCAGCTCATTCGACCTTCCTGTGTAGGACGCAGACTACAAGCAGTGAAGTCAAACATTGACAGATTTTAATGGGTCCAACACTTTTGTCTCACACTCAGTTTACAGATGGTGAACTTAAACTTTCAAACTCAAGTCAAATTATAGTTGCACTACTAGAAACCTCTGGGGTTGTTGTGAACAGGGAAGAAATGTCCCAGAGCTTTGACGAAAGCCTAAGAGCTAGATGAGGAGAGTTTCAGTGCCATCTGTTGGAGGATGGCTTGTTGTACTTTTCAGTAACTTCCTCTTGGTTTATGATAACATTGATTCAAATATCCAGTGCAAGGCAAACAAGTCTGTGATGTTTGAGATGCCTCTGTCTCTCTTAGTATGTGGCCACTTCCTGTATTGCTGAAAACACAGGAAATAGGATTGCACCTTGTGAGATATGTGTTAGAAACTTGCTTCATGCATCATTGTTGAAACATCTGTCCTGCTTCTCATTACAGTTACACAGTTGCAATTTAAATCTCAAAGACATAAATAATGTGAAAACTGTTACCACATGTTCAATTCTCATGAATTCCTCAGAGCGAAGTGGAAACAGTGTCAGTGCTGCAGAGACATTATGGCTGCAGTTTGAGTTGTCTCTGCCTCGTCACAGCTGGTCGAGAGCACTGATTTGTTGATACTCTGCAGTGTTTAGGAGACTGCAACCAGCCTGTCTCTTTAATTAAATTCTTATTAGATGATGGGCATGGAAAGAATGCAAGAAAAAGGGAGGGTGAGCGGAGGAGGAGGAAGGAGCGCTGCCAATTGCTGCCACCATGTGCTTCATTATCGCTCTCTTAGATAGATGGGCTAATTACTGCTGCAGCACCCGGCGGGCACTTGACGGGTCAAACACAGTCCTGAGTGCAGGGATGAACATGCACGACCACCACAGGAAACACTTTAGTTCCATGCAGTTTAACTTCTTATTTACAAAATATTAAATATCATTGATTAGTCTGTGCTGTGAGTATACACCAACATTAAAACCACCTCAGTGACATCGGGTACGTCTCTAAGCCCAAAGTCCTCACATGAAACCGTCGCAGTTTTCCTGGTTCGGAATCATGATGTTGGCAACAAATCCTTCAGTTGATGTAGATCGCACCTGGATCCCGCCTCCATCCGTCCTGTTTCACTGTCGAGGTTTCTCATTGTTTTGTTGTTGGCTTCCATTGGTGTCAGTTATGGTCGGTCTGTTATTGTCTTTGTAGTTCAATTTATTTAATACAAGAAAAGATATTGTAATGATATTTAAAATGCATGCAGGAACATTTACACAACACGTCTACAAAACACATCAGACTATCAAGAGAAACCAAAAGAACCAAAAAAACTGAGATAAAACACGATAATGTTTAGAAAAAGCATAAACTATCAAAGTAATCAGTCGACTTTTAAAACACGGACGAAACCATGAAAACCACAGACACCATATGAAAATTTAAATAAACCAAACAATGATAAAATCAAGATGAAACACAACACAACATAGAAATGTTGGCAAGTTTGAACTTTAAATGACAAAGTTGTGCATTCCTCTTTAAAATTATCGCGAAAGTCACCTTGTTTTTACAGCTAACACAGAAACATTGCAGCTGTACACAACCAAACACGCTGGCTACTGAAGAATATCTCATTTCCTTCCTTGGAAAACTCTCGGATCGTTTACCCTCTCTGCTGGGTACAGGGTGTTTTCGCTCTGCCAGGCGGGTGGGTGGTCATGCAGATTTGTGAGTTTGTGAGGTGAAATAGGACTTTGAAATTGACACCAGGTGTTCAAATCTTAGTGACCATGATGATGTCAGAGGCCAGGTTTTCTGAAAATCGTGTGACAACTCGCATAGGTGCGATTTAACTTGGACACCCGATGAATGCGATAACTCCAGAACAAGGCGATGTAGAATTTTCAAATCAATACCACAGGTGCAGCTACTAAAATTCTGAAGCTTTCCTGAACGTACGCAGACTCCTACCACAGGTGTAAGTGCTAAGAGGCTGACGAGTAGCTCTGACGGCAACAAGTATGTTTAAAGAATGAGTTGATGTTGAAGGCTGGTTTATTTAAGATATATTTTGTATCTTATCTCTGTTAACATGGTGTACAAGGAATGACTGTCCCACAGTAATTCCCGGGAATATTTGTTCCCTTTGATATTGGTAAGACCTCAACGCAGTGATTATGTGATGGATTTGTGCCGAACTGAAGTTCAAGACTGTATTTGTTTGGTGGCTTTCTTTAAGGCTTTTTAAAATAATGTTCACAAGAATTGCCGGTTCCCCTCGAGTATTGGCAACACAAACAACAAAGGCGATTGCTGAGAGATCACAGGGTTTTATTCCTGTGTCCTCCCGTCCATGTGAGGGGAACTCTTAGAGAGTCCAGGGTCAAAGGAGTGATGCTGGAGAACCTCCAAGGGTGTGACGCAATGGTCTGCGGCCAAGTCCAGTATCAATTTAATCAAGCTGACCAGCTGGTCCTGCTTTGCGGCCCTGTTAAAACCACCATTAGAAGGTGGGATTGAAATCCGTATTCAGTTGTTGCTGTCTTAAATCTCCAGCGGTTTTCATTGCAGTTGTGTTCTACGCAATAATAATCAGAGCTCATGCCAGGGTCCAGGCATAATCTGGTCTCCTACAGAGGTCAGGGTCAAAGAAGTGATGCTGGGGAACCTCCCGTCTCCGAGGAAAGCCTCTACCTCGTGGTGCTTTCACGCTAAAATAATAAAGTGCTCCAGCTTCTTGTACAGTCAAAGTCGAATAAAATAAATATATATATGTAATCTAAACAAAGGCATTAAAAATGACCTTTATTCTGTCTTTTTGAAAGGATTTGTGATGTTAATAGGATAAAATGAGTAATCTGCACTTTAATCACACATTGATTGGTTGATTTAGAACCCACTGTGTTTCTGTCGCAGACATCATGCAGGATGTTGTAATCAGTGGCAGCCATTTATTTTTCTCTGACACTTTCTGTGATGATATTTAACGTTTAGTGTCATCAGCCCGTTTTACTGGGAGAGAGAACCAAATTCCTTTCAGAGGCATTATTACAGCCCTGAGCAGAGACACATCAGCCATGCTGCTCTCATTCTCATCTGTGCTTCTGTCATTCACCCTGAAATATTTCAATGTGATTGATGTCCTGAGCGGTTGTTGTCTGTTCTCGAGTGTCAAACACAGAGAATGATGGTCCTGATCCTTTTCCTGATGGATAGATGGGGGATACACTAACACACATGTTGGAGGGCATTTGGACGAAGATATAAAAATTTCTTCCCAACTTCCAAACTCCAAAGTAAATTTTACCTGTTGTGCAAATGTGTAAGAGCGCTGGAGCAAATAAACGTTGTGTAAACAGGCGTAAAAAGTATTTTCAGTCTGCTTCACATTTTTTTTCACATTCAAATTTTCTAAATCTACTCTACTTGTAATCTCTGCTTCCTCGTTATCAGCCCTGTGATGAAGCTGCAGTTGTTATCTAAAGAAACACTAAAAAGTGCCGCTGCTGTAGCAGCTGTGTGAGGTTGTGTTAGCTGTCACATTGCTTCTGTCGCTGATAAATGCTAACATGCTACATTTTAAATAATAGCTAATGCCTTTAGCTAAGCAGATAATTATTTTAACTTTCTAATGATTTTAATTAGAAAGTTAAAATTTTAACTTTAGTTTCATCACGGTAGGCTACGACAGGGTAAAACATGTCAGCCTCTATGTGACACTCAGTATCAGAACAATGCCCAACACAGGACAACAATGTTGGCTCCCTAGTGGATGTTTCCAGAACTACAGATGGATCTCAGCATCTGTAGGCGGATTCAAGCAGGCCTCTCATCCTTATGTTTTATAATTTTTTTATTTTCATTGTGTATTTTATAAAATGTTCTAAGCAGATTGTTCCTGGAGGATTTCATTTCCAGCAGATACAAATGCCACATGCATGAAAAGATTCAAAATGCTCTGGCTTAAACTCCGGAGTTACAAAAGCAGCGATCATATGGAGTCAGAGTGTGTTAAAGGCCTTTTCTGTCTTCTGATTGCAGGATCTGTTGGCAGGAACTTGGCCAACAAACCCAATGTGTATGTATCCAGCAGCGCTGGAGCCCAGTGGAGAGAGGTCAGTGCAAAGTTTGAGAACAACAAGAACAGTGGAGACGGCTAAACTGTGTGTCAAAGAAAAAGTCAGTATTCAGGCTTAGTCCTGTAGACAGGCTCGAGCTTTATTCAGCTTTCGTAGACGACTGATGTTCTCATGCCCACATGTCATGAAAGGACGTTACTGTTAATTCATTTAGTGTTCAAAGGACATCGATGATATTTTCAAAAGTAATTAGTGCTTCATTAGTCTCATACTCTACTGTCCTTAATTCTAGCAGCAGATTGATGGGGATTGTTCTGACTTTGATTATTTAGAACTGGCACTAAAGTAGCTTTATTGCCGCCTGACATCAGACACATCACTATAATCAGGTTCCTTATGTGTCAGATGACTCTGACATGTGTCTCCCCCGCAAGGATCAACCTGGGAATCTTTTGTTTGTTAGATGAACGTCGATATCACTTAAAGCTTTACCGTCTAGTCCACACAACAGCACTGTTGTCTTTACACGAAATTTCTTCAACCCTGTGAAGCACATTATGTCTCACTCACACTGCTTGTGGTAATCTAGGCATTGGCAGGCCCTCATTTCTACACCTGGGGTGACCATGGCGGCATCCTGATGGCTATTGCACAAGGAGGCCCCACCACACAACTGAAGTAAGTCCAGATGGCTTTCCTAAACTTCCTCCAGCCGAGGAAATGAATCGGACAGGAGCTTCAAACCCAGAGAGGTTAACTTGTGACAGCTTTAAGAAATCTGGCAGGCGGAGCACATAAACGGCACCTACCGTGTGGTCGTGCCCATTAGCCAGCAGGAGCAGACTGTGTGAATGTGAAGCTGCCTGCTGGAGTTAAACAGCAAATAATCCTTCCACTAATCAACAGAACTAGATTAAAACACCTCTGTGCCAACACCTACCTTGCAGCCAACTTTAATTCATGAAAGTGATGTATTATAACGATATGTATCCAGTTGGCTTCATTTCCATAATTCATTTTATCTTTCCCTGATTACTCAGTAACCCGATTTTATCTTCATATATACAAATGTCCCTATTACTGGATTAAGCCCGACTTTTAATACACGTCGCGCTCCCACTTTAATTTGATATTAACTCATGTTTGTTTGTTTCATCTGATTGTCTTCTCTGTCTTGCTGTTGTTCCCTCGGTGAGTGAGTGGGCATGCAGCAGATGAGCTGATAACTTGGTAACCTTGGTGATCAAACATTACTCAGTTATGTTTAGTCGACAGTACGTGAGAGGCTGCTACCAAACACATTTAGAAGATACGGTCATTAATAATACCACGCCCCTGTCAGGTTCAGCACCAATGAAGGCGAGACGTGGACCGACTTTCGGTTCTCAGAAAAGGAAGTGTACGTTTACCAGCTGCTGACAGAGCCCGGAGAGAAGAGCACCATCTTCACCATTTTTGGCTCGTATGCCGAGCAGAGACACAGCTGGCTCATCTTGCAGGTCAACACCTCTGACATTCTGGGTAAGTCCACGATTGAGAATGGAGATCTTTAGTTCTTAGCAACAACAGCTAAATGCAGAAACAGTTTTTTCTCAGTTTAGACTAAAGCCAATGCTGTAGGGGTGATTTGTAGTCATCTGTAACTTTTGATTTTATACATGTAGTTCTTATATAAACTGAAAATAAGTAAGCAATTCATATAGTGCCTCCATATAATCGTCCAAACAAATGTCCAGAGATATTTCAGATGGCTGTAGAGTGATGATGCATGCTTGCAGGTTGGTTCTCTGATTAATAACCTCATGTAGTAACTGTAGCTAAAACTAGCATAACTCAGCAGCTACATGAAATAATTTAGATGACAGAAATGAATGTCATTAATTAATCGATGAATACAATCATAAAACTGTTATAAGATCTGTAACATTTGCTTGTAGCACCTAAAGTTCATGTATGTAGCCAACGTGCGCATGGTTAGCATGGTCAGAGGGCCCGGTGGCGCCAGTGTCCGGCAGCCTCGCCTCTGTCAGTGCGCCCCAGGGTGGCTGTGGCTACAATGTAGCTGCCATCACCAGTGCGTGAATGTGTGTGTGAATGGGTGGATGACTGATTGTGTAAAGCGCTTTGGGGTCCTTAGGGACTAGTAAAAGCGCTATACAAATACAGGCCATTTACCATTTACCATAATGACAGTAGCTAGTGATAGCATAGCATCCAGGGTTTTTAGGGAGAATGAACTGTAACAAAATGTAATACACTGTAGCAATGTTGCACACAACTACTGCTCATGTACCAAAAATAAACTCACTTTACATTTTTGTTATAAAGATTGTACTTTAGCTAAAATAGCCAGAAAGCACATGCTAGCTGTTTGCTGTTGTTAACTAAGAGCACTACATTTCATTAATTCCAGAAGACCCTAGGGCTAGTAAGGAGTAATGGTTTACAGAGACACATGATTATTAACTTGGGAATAAATTAATGTATAATCACCAAATTCTAGTAGCAGCTAACACTAATAAAAAGTTTCTATTATTTAAAAATGTGTTACTGTGTAAAAAATAAACAAATAAAATTAAAGGTTAAATAAAATTCAAAGAAGGAAGACGTACAAAAACAAGCCAAGTCATTTCTAATCACCAATATTCCAATTTAATAATAGGAAATAACTATAATGCTAATTTACTTCTAAAAGTAAATATGTAACTTGAAACGATGAAAGCTAGGAGAAAGGCAAAGGATAAATACTAAGCAACACACGCCAGCAGAAAGGTTTATCTAGAAATACTGACTTTATAAATATACCATCAAGAATATTTCAACTCATTTGTCAGATCCACATCATGTCTACTTTTCCTTGGATGTTTCTTTAGGCGTGCCTTGTTCTGAGAAGGACTACAAGCACTGGTCCCCATCTGACGAGCACGGTAATGAGTGTCTGCTGGGCAGAGAGATAACGTTCAAAAGGCGAGCGCCTCACGCTACGTGTTTTAACGGAGAGGATTTTGACCGGCCGGTCACCATCTCTAACTGCTCCTGCACACGCCAGGACTACGAGTGGTGAGAGTCCACAAACTCTCCAGGCCTTTGATTTCAGAAGTCTTCATTTGTTAATCAGTTCTTTTTCTACTCCATATCCGAACATATCAGGTTTTTCATGATTGATTTCATAATGATTTATCACCAGGACTTGATGTTATGATGCAGAGGTTAAATTTCATTTGAAAGGATGCATTAACAAGAATAATGAAAAGAAAAGCAGGACTACCCCCCTGTGTATGGGTGGGTTAAATACTGTGTTGTTGTTCTTTATTGGGAGGTGCTGAAACTCACTATATTGTTTGTTTCCCCTCCTCTTCCTCCTTTCAGTGACTATGGCTTTAAGCTGAGTGAGGACTTGTCCCTTCAGGTGTGCGTGCCTGACCCTGAGTTCTTGGGCGACCTCTACGCTCCACCCGTTCCTTGTCCTGTTGGTACTACCTACCGCCGCAGCAAAGGGTAAACTGCTGTTATTAACGTGCAGGAATGCAGAGCCTGCCGTTCTTCTTCTGCAGTTTCTTAGCATAATGCCGTCGTCCACAGCAGTAATGGAGTAACGGATGCTAAAGAGGAATCTAAATCTACTAAACCATATATTTTTAATCAAACTGTGTTGGAAGAAAACTCCCATGCTATGAACACTGTAGTGATTCTGGCAGATATCCTCGTGTTGTTCCTGCATCAACGTGGTGACGTCTGTGATTTGTCATGTGCAATGTTGATCCTGGTCATTGTTATGATGTCATAGTTTTGCGACTTGGAAAAAAAACCTTCCGATGTCCACTCAAGAAAAAATCCCAAAAAGGAGGGGGTTAGGGTCGAGGCTGGACGTTAGGGTTAGGGTCGTGGGAGTGTGGGCGACAATGTTTCCACATCACAAAACTATGACATCACTACAATGTGATTGGTCATTTGAAATTAGAACCTTATTGATCCAGTAACGACACCAACGTAACTGAATGTGTCCTTCGTCCTTTGTTCGGACGCCACCAAGTTGCTGACAGATGAAAGCTCTTTTATTTCCCTCTTGCAGCTACAGGAAGGTACCAGGAGACAGCTGCAGCGGCGGAGATGTGGAGGCCCGGCTGGATGGAGAGATGCTGCCTTGTCCTGTCGGAGGTAATCTGCTTTCTCCAAACATTCAAAGATGCAGCTGAGCGTGCTGTGGAACAGTTCAAGGTGTCACGTTTCCAAACAAATGTTACCATCCAGTTTTACTGACTGGCACACAGACTTGGTAACCTGTGGGGGTTTTGTGGGAGAAAGGTGAAATCCAAATAAACATCCTTTATTTTAAGCATTTCTGCTTCTCCTACATATAAATACATTAGACACCCTAAAAAAACGTAGATGCACAGCACTGTGCAAAAATCGTGATCAAGCTTGACACAGTTGAGCTTCCGTTTGTGCTGGCATTGCTTCACAGCATGAAGAAATGAGGGGCGGCTCAAGATGTTTGGACCGTCATGTCCAACAGTTCAACTTGACTTTTAATGTCCTGCTAGCTGTGTTGTAGTTATTGAGTATGGGTCAGTAGTAGAGTCTCTATAATAGACCTGCTCTGAGAGGTAACAACAGCTGGGCCGTTTCTAACCGGATGTATGACAACATGACGGCTGTGTTGAATGAATCAAAGAGATCATGTTTTCAAATTAATGAAGGAATTTACTCGACATGAAGCAGCCAATCGGTTTGTGTCAGTCGTTCAAGTTCTTTGCAGTGCAGCTCGGTGTCAGTGCACGTTTGTAGTCCCAGTGTTTGTCTTCAGGCTGTCTCCTGTGGTTTTGCAGAGAGTAATGAGTTCATCCTGTACGCTGTGAGGAACTCCATCCATCGCTACGACCTGGCCACGGGCACTGACCAGGCTCTGCCTCTGGCTGGCCTCAGGGAGGCTGTGGCTCTGGACTTTGATTATGACCGCAACTGCCTGTACTGGGCCGACATCTCCCTGGACACCATACAGGTCAGTGGCTCCTCTAGAAGATGCAGTCGGTGTGTGCTCTCTCACAGCAGGACAGCATGGTGCTAACTGTGGGGCTGAGACGTAGAGGGAGCTTAACCATTCAGCTGTTACTGACCTGCGTGTGTCTTTTGGTCCTGCAGCGCCTGTGTCTGAATGGCAGCACAGGTCAGGAGGTTGTCGTGAGGAAAGACCTGCAGAATGTGGAGGCTCTGACCTTTGACCCCATCAGTAGACTGCTATACTGGGTGGATGCTGGAGCGCAGAAGATTGAGGTATAGAAAACATTGTCAGTGTTTGTCACTCAGGATATCAGACACATCAGAGTCGCGAGGTTATCAAACTAAAACAGTTGCTTGTTCTTTCCAAGTTCTCCTCTTTGGTCGTCAGATTATATTCATAATCACAATAATCTGTCTTCTTGACACAGCTTCATTACCGTTGACTTTTCCCTGTTATGTTTGAAGGTTTCAAACCCTGATGGGGATCTGCGGCACACCCTGCTCAACTCTTCCATCCTCGAACACCCGCGAGCTTTGGTTCTGCTGCCCGGAGAGAGGTGAAGAGTTTAAAGGAACCGAGTTTTATCCAGCCTGTGATTAAAAGAGTGAATCTGAAACGAGCAGCTTCAGGCTGATTTGAAAAGCTGACATTTCCAGTCAAGAACAAGAAATTATAATAAATATAGTGTTTGCTGATATTGCCTTTTTCAGGCAATCATGCAAAGATCCAGCAAACACAAACCTGCAGAGCAGGAGCATAAAATACACATCGGTCACCAGTGGTTCTGACTATTTTCTTAAACCTGATCTTAAGGTAAAAACACAACAATGCTCTGATCACCCTTTAAAAAGGATGACCAGACAAACTGACCACAAGATCATCTCTGAAAACAGATCTGGCTTCACTTCTGCAAACATAGTTCTGCTTTTCCTGAGACATCGGGATTCCTGTGGTCTGCTGCTGATCTCGTTTTCCACTTTCTCAGAAAATGAATGTATGGTTGACTCACTGCACTCACTTCCTCCCTTCTCTGTGTACATTGTCACTCTCTTAGAGTTTAAGCTTGTATTAAATATTTGACCTGGCGCCCAATCACAGTCAAAGAGTGGCCAATGGGCGCATTCGGTGCAAATTCCTAATCTTGTATCCTCTCCATGTCCAGTCTGATGTTCTGGACTGACTGGGGAGACCAAGCGCCTGGCATTTACCGAAGCTACATGGATGGAACCAACGTGTCCCGCATCGTGTCCGAGGGTGTCCGATGGCCCAACGGCATCACGGCCGACGACCACTGGCTGTACTGGACCGAAGCCTACAGCGACCGCATCGAGAGGGCCGACTTCATCGGAGGGCAGAGGCGCGTCCTCATGGAGGGGCTGCCCCACCCGTACGCCATAGCTGTGTTCAAGGTAACAACATGTTTATGAGTGTGTGTGTGTTTCAGTCTTGATGGATTGGGTGGATTGTTCACACTTACGCGCTGCATGCTGTGTTCAGAATGACCTGTACTGGGATGACTGGTCTAAAATGGGAATCTTCAAAGCTCCAAAGGCTGGTTCCCAAAACAACGAGCTGATTGTTGGCAGGCTAACTGGGGTCATGGACCTGAAGATCTTCTATAAGGGGAAGAACAGAGGTGAGGACCAGGCAGGGAGGTGATGATGCTGTCAGTCTTCTTCAGGTTTAAATGAAATAAACTGCGTTCTTGCTCTCGTCAGGCCATAACGCTTGTGCCGACCAGCCGTGCAGCCTGCTGTGTCTGCCTCAGCCCGGCCACAGGCACACCTGCGTTTGCCCAGACGGCGCCCCGACTCTAACGACGCCCAGCGGAGAGCTGCAGTGTCAGTGTCCCCAAGGCTACCAGCTCCACAACAACACCTGCATCAAGACGGGTGAGAATAAGCACGTACTGCTTCTGGAAGACGCGTGTCGTAAGATATACGGACACAAAGCCTCCGACAATTAACAGTTTGCATGTTTGCATATTTCTTCGACTCCAGAACACAGCTGTCTGCCAAACCAGTATCGCTGCTCCAATGGCCGCTGCATCAGCAGCATCTGGAAGTGTGACAGCGACAACGACTGTGGGGACATGAGTGACGAACAAGAGTGTCGTAAGTACTCAGCAGCGTTGCTGCCTTCATGACAGAAACAATCAACTGTTGCAATAGAAACAAAGCTCTTTTTTCCTGGCGTCCTTCTCCAGCCACTACGACTTGTGACCCGTCCAACCAGTTTCGCTGCGTGGCCTCAGGTTCCTGCATCCCTCTGGCCTTTAAATGTGACCATGAGGATGACTGTGGAGACAACAGTGATGAGGAGAACTGTGGTACGCATTAATAAAACTGTGTGATTGTATGGTTAAATGTGACTTTTATTAAAGCACTTTCATTGGTTAGGAAGACTAGAAAGTTAATTAGGTTAGGGTCATCACACAAATATTTTAGTTTAGATCAGCAACATTGTTTAACACTTTGATGTATTTCTCAGATTCTCATCAGTGTGGGCCCGATGAGTTCACGTGTGCACGTGGTGTTTGCATCCGCAAGAGTTGGCGCTGCGATGGAGACAATGACTGCAGAGACTGGTCAGATGAAACAAACTGCACTGGTGAGAAAGACTCAGCATCATACATGATGTCCCACAAAGTTAAATCAGAGAAGGTGTGAGCTGCAAGCGCTAAACAATTACAGTAAACTTCACAGTCATAAAATAAAACTACAAAGCTACAGCCTTTAACAGTGCAGTTAGTGTTTTTTTTTTAAGTCATAAAAACAGAGCTATTTACACAGCCGCTAACCGCTAACCACACAGTTAAAGTCACAGAATGACTGCTAACACACAACGACTCAGCTGCAGGCACTGAAATGTACAGCATAATAGTCATAGTGTTATTTTGGATATTCAGTTTGTTATTCCTCATAATTCACTGAGGTAGCAGCTGAATCAGTTCCTGATGAGGACAAAAGGCTAAACAGTTAGCTAAAGCTAACTAGCTTAGCAGGTTCTCACTGGCTGCTTTAGTGAGTTTTGGGGTTTGTTAGTTACTTTTAAATTACAGACAGCCAGTAAATTGTAAGTTATTGTAATACTCTCCAGTTCATAATAGTTTTGTTGTCGTACCCACACAATTAGAAAACGGTTATTATTGTTTTGAGGCTAGCTTGTATATGCTTGACGCTCACTTTATTAGCTACGCCTTGCTAGTCCCAGCTTGGACTAGCAACCTTCTGCATGATTCGACATGTTATGTTAGTGTTCAGAGATGCTCTTCTGCATATTTTGGTTGTACTGACTGGTTATTTGAGTTACTGTTTCCTTCCTGTTAGCCGTTACCCTGTGACCTTTAGGATCAACAGCACATGTTCACACAGTGAAAATGCTGCCGACTGGATATTTTCCCTTGTTTTTTACTATTTTCACCGTTCTCAGTAAACCATTGACATAGTATTGTGGTCAAATCCCAGTAGATCAGCAGTTTCAGAAACACTCAGACCAACCAGCCATGCCAGCTGCAGAGTCACTTGAATCACGTTTCTTCCCCATTCTGATGTTTGGTTTCAACTTTAGCTAAATATAGACATTTACAAAGTGCTGGGTGAAAATATATTTACTATATAGCTTATTCACCCATATAAATACATATATCAACATGTGCCAAACATTGACATACATAAATGCATAATCAGTAGTGCCAGTAACAAAGTGTGTGTAGCTGTGAAAACTTCACATTAACAACGTTTAAATCTGTCATACATTTTTAAACTCCACTCATTAAAACTCTTTGTGTCCTCAGTGGGCCACCATACCTGTGAGCCCAGCAGTTTCCAGTGTAACACAGGTCACTGTATACCTCAGCGCTGGAAGTGTGACGGTGATGATGACTGTCAGGATGACTCGGACGAAGATCCCCAACACTGTGGTAAGCTCACACAAGACCCTGATGTTTCACCCCTGCAAAGCAAGCAGAGATTTCCTGTTAGCAGTAATACTTTATTGATATTTGTTATTAGAGGGAACTCAGTGTAAAGGCTTCCTGTGCTCCAATCACACCTGCCTGCCAGCCTCCGCGCACTGCAATGGCATCAAGGAATGTCCAGACGGCGCCGATGAGAACAACTGTGGTGAGTGATCCCGTTAGTTTAGGAGACACTTTAGCAGTCAGACCCTCACATGCAATCGTAACTGTGAGAGAGAATATAATCATCTGACTGCTCTGCTGATCTCATGTCTGATTTGTTGTGAAAGTCATTGTGTTTTCTTCGCTTGTGTCACCCACAGATCCCCTGTGCACTCGCTACATGGAGTTTGTATGTCAGAACCGAGCCCAGTGCCTGTTTCAGTCTCTGGTGTGTGATGGGATCAAACACTGTGAAGATGGCTCTGATGAGGATGCAGAGTATGCACAATGTGGTGAGCGCCAATCATCTCCACTGTGATACTTAGCATGTTTGCAGCAGCCCTCCTGTGACCACCCGTCACCCTGTAACACCTGACCAGGCCAGTTTATAAAGCAGAGGTGTCGTATGATCATCGTCCCAAACAAGGAGAAAAGAGGAGGCTGAGTTTGTTTTCCACTCACCCGTGCACCTGAACAGTGGATCGTTAGATTTGTGCTTTGTGTTTGGATCTGTTTATCCCTCCAGTTAGGTTTTGCATCAGGCTCTTTAATCATTGCTTTGATTGTCGCACTCCCAACTTTTCCAGGTATTTCCTTGTTTCTGACGTGTCATTATTATGATGACATAGAAGGCTGGCTTTTTGTAACCAAATACAATAAATGCAGATGAATAGTACAGATGGGTTACATGGATCCAAAGAAAATAAGAGCTTGTGCTGGACTGGGTGGAAAGTAGATTCCTTGTGTGTTTTCTTTCAGCCGCACCGTCTGAATTCAGCAAAGTGTGTGACATCTATACCTTCCAATGTGCCAACGGAGTGTGTGTGAGTCTGGAGTGGAAGTGCGACGGCATGGATGACTGTGGGGATTATTCCGACGAAGCCAACTGTGGTGAGGATGAAAAGCTTATGGAGAAATGCCCAGACCCCCCCACACACACATAATGTTTACTATCGAATCATGTGGAACAAATGCACTGATTGCACACACTGAATATAGAAGTTATATTTGTACTAGGCATGCACCGATACCGATACTGGTATCGGGTATCGGGGCCGATACTGTAAAATGTGTGTGTACTCATACTCATAAAAGTTAACTGATACCATGAACCGATACCAACTTATTTCATTAGTCAGAGGGTGGCTGGTCATTTCTGTTGTAATTTTTTAGATTGGCCACTAGGGGGACATGTCGTGCTAAGGCACAGGGTTAGGCGAGTGAGACTGGCGGCTCCAGATAAAAAAGAGAAACTGGAGGCTGCTGTAGCTAGGCTAAACAAAATGTCAGCAGTGTGGACCAGAACAGCCAATTTTAACTCAGGTTTTGGAAAAGCAACGAAAAATGTCAAGAGAAAATCCACAGGCAGTTAAAATAACACAGGCTCTGACTCATTTTATTGCTCTGGATGACCAGCCAATGCCGGTCGTGGAAAACATAGGATCGCACCGTCTTCTCAGTGTACTCGAGCCGCGATATGAAATTCCCAGCCGCCCACACATCAGGGAGATAATGGTGCCAAAACTTTCTGAAGAGGTAAAGACAGCAGTGTGTGCGCGATGTCAGTCCTCGGTTTAACGGCACGGTGGACTGATGAGGGGTTTGTTCGTCAATGCCAAATACTTTCGTTATTTTTGCTTGCTTGTTTACAATATGGACACTCTGCAATAATTTAACAGTTTATTTTATTCTGAAACCTAATTTGTATTTATTTTATTCCAAACAGAAGTGTTTATTTATTATTCTGAAAGCTGGAGACAGTGCCAATAGTTCAGTGATATTTTGTTGAATTACAATGTGCACACCCCGCAATAATTTAACAGAAGTGCTTATTTTTTATGTGAAATTTTATTTTTGTGGTCATTTTATTAAGATTTTATTTTTTATCAGCAGAGATAAAATTTTATGTGTGTGTGTGGTTAAAAGTATCGGTTTTTGTACTCTGTAAGTAGTCAGATCCAAGTATCGGTATCGTATTGGTTTGAAAAAAATTGGTATCGTTGCATCCCTAATTTGTACTCCTGCAAACTTTTCGTTTCCCCACAAAGACCAAGTACATTTATGATTACTCAGCAAAATCCGAGGCTGACTGTTTCTCTGCTCGTTGCAGCTGCTCCGACCGAGGTCCCAGGCTGCTCCAAGTATTTCCAGTATGAGTGCAAAAATGGGCGTTGTATCCCCACGTGGTGGAAGTGTGACCTGGAGAATGACTGTGGGGACTGGTCTGATGAATACATATGTTCAGGTACGACATCGTTAGTTCTGGCAGTCGAGCTCCATCAGAAACCTCAGAGTTCGAGCAGCTCACCGCCCCGATTTAACAAAACTAGATGGCAGCAGTGAACATAAACATGAGTAAAATGTGTATAAGGATCTTTATCTGTTGCCACTGCTCTTTGCTGTAGGGGCTGTTCCTGCCAATCTCCTGCCTTTAGGTTTCCCATGTATGTTTTTGGGAGGCTGAGGAGGTCCAAGAGAAGAGCCACACCTCCATCCTGTCTGATTATTAGCATGGACACCTATTTTATGTTGTTTTCTAGTATTTGGTTTCTATCTGAGTAAATCGGGGTTTCAAATTTGCTTCTTGAATGAACCAGTTTATGCGTCTTATCACTGCAGGTGGTTCAGATCCTCACACTGTGGCCCCCGGCCCCTCCACGTGTGCGCCCAACCGCTTCCACTGTGGCTCAGGGGCTTGCATCAGCAACACCTGGGTGTGCGACGGCTATGCTGACTGCCCTGACGGCAGCGACGAGTTTGGATGTCCGACAGGTACTGATTCTCGCTGCTGATTGGCTCAAGTTTTCTTGCAGAAGACATAATAGTTTATATTTTACAGCTTTTGGCCAAACTGAATGAACATCTTCCTGAAATAGTCCACATAACTTAACCCAGCCCATCCACACATCCACGAACTGAAAATACACAAAACTGTCTGAAGCCTGGACTTTTTGCTTATTTGAGTTATTGTAACCTCAATAATGAGCATCCACGGTTAGAGATGTGTGTCCACACTTCATATAACAGGAAATAATGCTGAGTAACACTGTTTGCTTCTCATTTTCCTGACAGCAGTTAATGGCTCTGTGACTCCTGCCTTGGTACCCACTGAGAACCCTCATTCGCCCGATCGCTGCAGCCGGAGTCAGTTCCAGTGTCAGCGCCCCGCCCGCTGCATCCCCGACTGGCAGCGCTGTGATGGACACGCCCACTGTCAGGATGGCTCTGATGAAGCACACTGCCGTGAGTATCTGTACGATGCATTTGCAAAATACTGTCTCACAAACACACAGAACTCGGACCACGGAGGACCAATCATATAACAGACGGCGTTTTAAATGAAGACAGTCGAAAGGATTTTTAGCAGGATTACGCCGAGTTTTCACCCAAAGCCTCGCTCACGAGTTCAAGCCTGTCAGACGCTCTGTTGGGCTTTTCCGTGGCGTAATCCTCTCTGTGGAGTACAGAAGTTTCGTTTCAATACTTCCTCCTGCAAATGCACCATGGGACAATCTCCGTGTTGAGCTGAACCATATTTGATCATTTGATAAAACAGGAAGTTGGAACTAAAGTTTTGTGTAATGGCACTTTTAAGCTCTGCTGTGATAATAATCTCAGGTGTTCATATTTCATGTCATGAGCATCATGCTTCCATGCAGGCTATGCAGTGAGCAAGCATTTCATCTAAAGCCTCTGTGTGTCTGCAGCCACCCACGGTCCTCTGTCCTGTGTTAATGGGACTCGCTGTTCTGATGGTGAAGCCTGTGTGCTGGACAGTGAGAAGTGCGATGGCTTCCTGGACTGCTCCGACCACAGTGATGAAGATGGCTGCACCGGTAGGTCCACTCTAACCTCATTCTTAGTTTGCTTTATTTAAAATGACAGAAACTATCTGCCTGCTTGTCCAGTGCAATGCTGCCAGCTGCTGCCGGTTGTCGACTATTGCAGCTTATGTTAATGTCGAAATATTCAGACA